>NC_069499.1:1249888666-1250253666 GCF_027579735.1 Bombina bombina
AATTGAAAAATGGCCTTGGTCCTTAAGGGGTTAAAAAAAAACTAGAAATTTGACTGTGAAATAATAGCAGTCAGTTTCCTTCACGCGTGTGTGTTTCAGGGCCTGCCAGGGCACAGTGTCACTGACACCAGTGCAACTTATATCTGGTGTAACAGTAGTGTACATTAAAAAAAAAATACAATTTTGACTGTAATAGATTGAATAGCAGTTAGTTGTCTGCAAGCATGTGTGTCAGGCCTACAGCGTCTACTCTGCCAACTTCTGCCAGTGCACAGTGCCACTCATATTTGTTGTCACAGTAGCTTGCACGCATAGTACCACTAATAAAAAAAAAATGACAGGCAGAGGCAGGCCACCCCGCAGGGGCCGTCGTGGTCGTGGTGCTGTGATTCCCTTTGGCCCTAGAATAATGCCCAATGTTCAGAGGCCACATACCCTGAACTCGAAAAGTTCTGAGGACATAGTTGACTGGCTAACACAAGACACCCAATCTTCTACAGCTTCCGCTCGGAACCTTGACACATCATCCTCCTCCAGCTTAGCTTCGGGCACCTATCAAGTTACCACTCGCCCACCTGCCGCCACCACCAACACTAGCACCACAGCCACTTCACTTGATCTGTCAGAGGAGTTATTTACACATCAGTTGGAAGAAATGAGTGATGCACAACCATTATTGCCAGAGGATGTAGATAACAGGGATATGTCTCAGTCAGGCAGCATTACACACATGGACGTACAGTGTGATGATGATGATGTTGTACCCACTGCGGGAGTTTGGTCTGTCACTGTGAAGCGGGCGTAACCCTTACATTACCTGATCGATACAACATCATGAAAATTGTATAGTGAAATAAGCTGCACCAGCTGTTTTGAGCAATAAAAAAGTTTTATTTAACAGTTCATAATTCTTCAAACTGAAGCATAAAACTCTTGTGACATAGAAGTGCCTTAGGAGTACACACAATGAACTGATTGCTGACGCGTTTCAGCCCTTCTGGCCGTAATCGTAGCTGCAGTTCATAACCCTAGTTAGCCTTTTAAACCATTGTGCAAACTTGTGATTGGATAAAAACCTCATCCTGGGTGTACTCCTATTACAAGCACTTGAACTTAATTTCCATAACAACCTGTGTATTTTCTAAACACTGCTTAGCTCTATTATGATCTCACAAAATTATTAGCAACATATTTATATGCTATTGTATGATATCGCATCAATAAATCACAATATATGAACTTATAAGCATATAAACTTTGCTCTAAAATATTTCACCAAAAGTCAAAAAAAGGGGAACAAAGAGAATGTGGACAAGGGAACAGAGGGAGGTACGATGCAAACATACACAGATTAATTCTTTTAATATAGTTATTCCCAAAAATTTATTAAATCAAATTCAGAGTTTAACCCTGTGGGAATTCTTGTCTTTAATCTGTGTATCCAAAAGACCTCCCTCTTGGCTAGCAGGCTATCCCTATCCCCACCTCTTTTCTTGCACTTGACTTGTTCAATAATTGTCCATTTTAAAGAGGACACACTTTTGTTGTGTACATTTTTAAAATGTTGTACTAGAGGGGTTGTGATTTTGCCTGCTTTTATGTTGGTAATATGTTCCCTTATCCTGTCACGAGCTTCTCTTGTGGTAAGACCAGTGTACTGTACCCCACAAAGCTCACAAGTCAAAAGATAAATGACATATGTGAAACGACAGTTCAAACATGAATTATGTTTAAAGTTCTCCCCTGTTACTGTACTGGAAAATCCCTCTTCAGGTTGGAGATGTCCGCAAGCGATGCATGATGCATAATTACATTTAAACATTCCATTGAACCTAATCCATGATGATTGAAAACTTTGTTTTGTTACCAACTGAGTAGGGGCAAATATGTTGCCAATCGTCAAGCCTTTCTTGAAGGCATATCTACATCCTTTTGACACCACTTCAATCAAATCCTTGTCTGCAGTCAACATACGATAATGTTTTCGCATGATATTGATATAGTGAATTGGAAACTAAGGTCTTGAATTATGGCCTTAGTTTTGTTCCAGCAGACAGTTTTGATTTGTTTCACACTGGTGGATGTTAACAGGCTAATCAGAAACCTTACCATTAGGAAGTATTTTGCTCAGAGTAGTGGAGGGGAAAGAGTGGTTGAACAGGGTCCCTCAGTTAGGGCTATACAAGTTGGAATAGAACCTCTGACCTTTCAGGAAGCTTGTGACTTGGAATCACTGGAGAGACTAGATAGTGAGAATGTTTACTCACAGGATGTATCTATGGAAGATATTACATCAAGGGGCCCCTCTCTCTCCAGTGCTTCAAAGTTTTATCCCATCCATACCAGAGGGGATGTTCTGGAACAGTTCCAACAAAGGGTGGAGAGCGATCTAACTAAATTGGCTTATACAGCCAAGTTAGACAATTACCAGAAACTTAGTAAACAGGAAACTTTAGCCCTAAGAGGACTTAAGGAGAATTTGAACCTTGTCATAAGAGCATCCGATAAGGGAGGATCTGTGGTTGTCATGGACAGGGCTTTCTTTATTAAAGAGGCAACACGACAACTGTCAGATCCCTCCCAATATACCAGGTTGTCCTTTGACCCCACGTTAAAATTCAAACATGAAATTTCCCACCTTATCGATGATGGGAAAGAAGCAGGCTTTTTGGATGAGAATACTAGCAAATTTTTGATAGTGGACTCTCCAGTTATGCCAATATTCAATTTCCTACCGAAGGTACACAAATCTCTCACAGATGTTAGGGGTCATCCGATCATTAGTGGCATTGGCTCAATTTTGGAGCCAATGTCACAATGGCTGGATGCAGTCCTACAACCGCTTGTTCAAAATCTACAAAGCTATTTAAGAGACACAAAACAACTTCTAAATGAAATGGAGGACTTTAAGTGGCAAGAGAATTATAGCTGGTTGACAATTGATGTCACCTCGCTATATTCCAGTATACCACACAATAAAGGTGTAGAAGCAATTTCGTTTTTTCTAAAAAGAGCAACAAATTATGACACACATTTTTGCAGTTATGTACTTAGAGTCACTGAATTTTTGCTTACCCATAATTTCTTTGCCTTTGAGGGGGTCCATTACCTCAAGAGATGTGGGACAGCTATGGGGGCAAAGTTTGCGCCCTCATATGCCAACCTGTTCATGGGTTGGCTGGAGCTGTCCCACATCTATGGATGTGATGGACTATGGAAGGCAAAGATTAAATATTATCGAAGGTTCATTGATGATCTTTTGATCATTTGGGAAGGAGGAGAAACAGAAGCTTTGGAATTTTTGTCTGAGTTAAATAATAACACGGCAGGCATTAAAATTCACACATGAATTTGGTAGCACACAAATTAATTTCTTGGATGTGACATTAGAAGGGAGACAAGATAAAGTACAGACGAGGGTTTACAGGAAACCCATCTCTGGCAATTCCCTCCTTCACGCCAAAAGCAGTAACCCGAAAACTGTCTTTTTCTCAGTGATGAAGGGACAATTTGTTTGTTTGAAATGAAATTGTTCAACAGAGTCAGAATATAAGATACAGGCTCAAGATTTAGAGGAACGTCTTTGCCAAAGAGGCTACAATCGAAAAGAAGTGGCCAGAGTCAGAACCTCCTTATTGTCTAGAAATAGAAATGAATTCCTAAACATAAACAGTGAATAGAACAAAGAGAAGGATTTTAAAGGCGTAACCTTTGTCACTAAGTATAGTTCACAATACCACCAAGTCTGCAATATCATACGAAAACATCGTATGTTGACTGCAGACAAGGATTTGATTGAAGTGGTGTCAAAACGATGTAGATATGCCTTCAAGAAAGGCTTGACGATTTGCAATATTATTATTATTATTATTATTATCGGTTATTTGTAGAGCGCCAACAGATTCCGCAGCGCAACATAGTTGCCCATACTCAGTTGGTAACGAAACAAAGTTTTCAATCATCATGGCTTAGGTTCAATGGAATGTTTAGATGTAATTATGCATCATGCATCGCTTGCGGACATCTCCAACCTGAAGAGGGATTTTCTAGTACAGTAACAGGGGAGAACTTTAAACATAATTCATGTTTGAACTGTCATTTCACATATGTCATTTATCATTTGACTTGTGAGCTTTGTGGGGTACAGTACACTGGTCTTACCACAAGAGAAGCTCGTGACAGGATAAGGGAACATATTACCAACATAAAAGCAGGCAAACTCACAACCCCTCTAGTACAACATTTTAAAAATTTACACAACAAAAGTGTGTCCTCTTTAAAATGGACAATTATTGAACAAGTCAAGTGCAAGAAAAGAGGTGGGGATAGGGATAGCCTGCTAGCCAAGAGGGAGGTCTTTTGGATACACAGATTAAAAACAAGAATTCCCACAGGGTTAAACTCTGAATTTGATTTAATAAATTTTTGGGAATAACTATATTAAAAGAATTAATCTGTGTATGTTTGGATCGTACCTCCCTCTGTTCCCTTGTCCACATTCTCTTTGTTCCCCTTTTTTTGACTTTTGGTAAAATATTTTAGAGCAAAGTTTACATGCTTATAAGTTCATATATTGTGATTTATTGATGTGATATCATACAATAGCATATAAATATGTTGCTAATAATTTTGTGAGATCATAATAGAGCTAAGCAGTGTTTAGAAAATACACAGGTTGTTATGGAAATTAAGTTCAAGTGCTTGTAATAGGAGTACACCCAGGATGAGGTTTTTATCCAATCACAAGTTTGCACAATGGTTTAAAAGGCTAACTAGGGTTATGAACTGCAGCTACGATTACGGCCAGAAGGGCTGAAACGCGTCAGCAATCAGTTCATTGTGTGTACTCCTAAGGCACTTCTATGTCACAAGAGTTTTATGCTTCAGTTTGAAGAATTATGAACTGTTAAATAAAACTTTTTTATTGCACAAAACAGCTGGTGCAGCTTATTTCACTTTACAATTTTCATTCTTTGGGACCGAGCATGCACAGCGGTTTGGACAGCATGAACTAAGTTTGCACCTGGTTTGCACTCACAGACACCAAGCCGCGGTGAGGAGCGGCGTTCCTGGAGGAGTGGCTAGCTGGCAGTTGGATTCCGGGTGACGTCACACGCCAACATTGCTGATCGAGGAGAGGACCCAGGAGGGGAGCGGTACATGACCGGTGAGAGTGAGAGGTTGTACCCATCCGGTGATACCCCTGTGGACGGGCCGACTCCGTAAGTTGCAGCAGCATCTATTTTGGATGACGTAGTGGAGAATCAGGCAGCCGGGTGAGTGTGCAGGGGAGCTTTCCACCTGTATCCGATTGAAGATTGAACAGGAGTGTGTGTCATTTGATTTCCTTGCCCCTTGGACGTTAACGGGTGCTCACACACTAAGTGACTTCGATACAACATCATACCTGATGTTTTAAAGCACGTTATTCCAAACAATTTAGGAATGTTAGGTGATGTATGCCCTTTATGGATTAAAACCAGACTCTGCATCAACTATGTAATTTTCCATGGGAGTTTTGCCATGGATCCCCCTCCGGCACACTACAGTCCAGCTGTTAGTCCCCTTGAAACAACAACAACTTTTCCATCACTATTGTGGCCAGAAAGAGTCCCTGTGGGTTATAAAATTCGCCTGCCTATTGAAGTCTATGGCGGTTTGCCCGGTCACCCGTTCGTGAACTTTTGCGGAAGTTTGCCTTCGCCGTTCGCGAACCCAAATTTTTATGTTCGCGACATCACTATTGAGCATGCTCGTTTGAAGCAAATAGCTGAACAAAACAAAGAAGTAGACATGCTCAGTAAAGATTTGTTAGCAAAGGCTTCTGAGAATTGCACTTAAATATGATGGAGGGCAGCCTGGATGGCAGTGATTTTCTGCACCACACACAAACACACACACTACAATATAAAAATATAGGAAATTCAATGGTAAAAATTAACGGCTAGATTACGAGTTTTGCGGTAAGAGCTTCTCGGTAATAACTAGCAAATTATTGTCACCGCTCACCTCCCTACAGCGCTGGTATTACAGGTTTGCAAAAACCCGGCATTAGCAGGCAACATTGCAGCATAAATCAAAATTGAGCTCCATACCGAACTCCAATACCAGCGCTGCCTTGAGCTAGTTTTACGTGCTCGTCCACAATTTTCCCATAGACATCAATGGGGAGAGCCAACTAACACCTGCAATAAAGGAGCGTAAATTTATGTTTACACCTAACACCCTAACATGAACCCCGAGTCTAAACACACCTAATCTACTGCCCCCGACATCGCTGATACCTACATTATATTTATTAACCCCTAATCTGCTGCTCCGACATCGCCGACCCCTACATTACACTTATTAACCCTTCATCTGCTGCCCCTAACGTCGCCACCTACATTACACTTATTAACCCCTAATCTCCTGCCCCTACCATCGCCGCCACCTACATTAAACTTATTAACCCCTAATCTGCCGCCCCTAACATCGCCGCCACCTGCATTATATTTATTAACCCCTAATCTGCCACCACTAACATCGCCCCCACCTACTTACATTTATTAACCCCTAATCTTCCGCCCCAACATAGCCGCCACTATACTAAAGTTATTAACCCCTAACCCTAAGTCTAACCCTAACTTTAATGTAATTAAAATAAGTCTAAATAAAAACTATTATTAATAACTAAATAATTCCTATTTAAAATTAAATACCTGTAAAATAAACCCTAAGCTAGCTACAATATAACTAATAGTTACATTGTATCTAGTTTAGGGTTTAGTTTTATTTCACAGGCAAGTTTGTATTTATTTTAACTAGGTAGACTAGTTAGTAAATAGTTATTAACTATTTACTAACTACCTAAAATAAAATACAAATTTCCCTGCAAAATAAAACCTAACCTGAGTTACACTAACACCTACCCTTACACTACAATTAAATAAATTACATTTTTTAAATACAATTAACTAAATTACAAAAAAACACTAAATTACACAAAATAAAAAAGAAATTATCAAATATTTAAACTAATTACACCTAATCTAATAGTCCTATCAAAATAAAAATGCCCCCTCAAAATAACCCCCCCCCAACTTACAATAAACTACCAATGGCCCTTAAAAGGGCCTTTTGCGGGGCATTGCCCCAAAGAAATCAGCTCTTTTACCTGTAAAAGAAAAAAATACAAACACCCCCCAATGGTAAAACCCAAAACCCACATAACAAAACCCCACAAATAAAATCCTAACTAAAAAAAAAATAAGCTCCCCATTGCCCTGAAAAGGGTATTTGTATGGGCATAGCCCTTAAAAGGGCATTTAGCTCTTTTTCCACCCAAACCCTAAGCTAAAAATAAAACCCACCCAATAAATCCTTAAAAAAACCTAAAACTAATCCCCGAAGATCCACTTGCAGTTTTTGAAGACCCGACATCCATCCTCAACGAAGCTGGGGGAAGTCTTCATCCAAGCAGCAAGAAGTCCTCAATGAAGCCGGGAGATGTCTTCATCCAAACGGCAAGAAGTCCTCAATGAAGCGGGGAGAAGTCTTCATCCAAGCGGCAAGAAGTCCTCAACGAAGCCGGGAGAAGTCTTCATCCAAGCGGCAAGAAGTCCTCAACGAAGCCGGGAGAAGTCTTTATCCAAGCGGCAAGAAGTCCTCAACGAAGCCGGGAGAAGTCTTCATCCAAGTGGCAAGAAGTGGTCCTCCAGAAAGGCAAAAGTCTTCATCCAGACGGCATCTTCTATCTTCATGCATCCGGCGCAGAGCGGCTCCATCTTCAAGACATCCGGCGCGGAGCATCCTCTTCTTTCCACGGCTCTTCTCGAATGAAGGTTCCTTTAAGTGACGTCATCCAAGATGGCGTCCCTTGAATTCCAATTGGCTGATAGAATTCTGGGAGTTTAATTTAGGTTGTTGCAATGTGGGGGGCTTGCAGTTTAGGGGTTAATAGGTTTATTTAGTGGTAGTGATGTGGGAGGTCAGAGGTTTAGGAGTAATTAACTTTATTTAGTGGCGGCGATGTCGGAAGCGGCGGAATCAGGGTTAATAGATTTATTATAGTGTGGGGGATGTTGGGGTATGAGGGAATAGGGGTTAATAATTTAGTATAGTGGCAGCAATATCGGAAGTGGCAGATTAGGGGTTAATAGATTTATTTTGGGGTGGCGATGTTGGGAGCAGCAAATTAGGGGTTAATACATTTATTTAGGTGGCGGCGATGTCGGGGGCGGCGGGTTAGGGGTGTTTAGATGTGGGGTATATGTTAGGTTTAAAAGTAACTTTTTTTTTTCCCATAGACATCAATGTGCGCTTGAATTGTGTGCTCCCTGGAGTGAGCCTAGGGTTGACACCTCAGTCATGATGTTATGGACACTTATTACTTATACATGTTGCAGGGTGTGCAGAGGGGAACAGGATTAGTGATCTCCATCCTCAGTAACTAACCCTAACCATATGCACACCCTGAAACATGGGTAACTTAGAACTTTGCTACTGAAACCAGTGCACTGAGAAAACTTCATGTTGGAGACTACTACATAAACGTGTATGCATTATGATTACATGTTAAACATGGTGGAGGTATTATGTAGTTTGCAAACAAACAACTGATTAGACTGCAATTATGTGGGCAACACTCTGGAATAATTTGATTGCATAGTGGATGCGACTATTACAAAATTAACATTAGATGTGCACAGTGAAAAAAAGTTTTTCACTAGTTAAATAAATAGTTTTGTTTCTGCAAATTAGTTAAGTTAAATAAATAATTTTGTTTCAGCATATTAGTTATGTTAAGTTCAATTTTTTTTGGATCAATTTGTTTTTTCGGATCCATTCTTTATTCATATTCATTATTCTATTCTAAAGTTTATAATAGAATAATGAATATGAATAAAGAAAGGATCCGAATAAACAAATGAATCCGAAAAACGATTTAACTTAGCATAAGTAATATGCCGAAACCAAATTATCTAAACCGCCATCCCCCCAATTGCCAAAACTAAATAAAAACCTATTAACCTCTAAGCCGCCGTCCCCCAACATCGCCAACACTAACTAAGCCTATTAACCTCTAAACCACCATCCCCCCATATGTCCAACACTAACTAAACCTATTAACCTCTAAACCACGGTAACCGCACATCGCCAACACTAAATAAAGCTATTAACCCCTAAACTGCCTTCCCCCCACATCGTCAACACTAACTAAACCTATTAACCTCTAAACCACTGTTCCCCCACATCGCCAACACTAGCTAAACCTATTAACCTCTAAACCCCGACCCCCATCGCCCAAAGCTAAATAAAGCTATTAGCCCCTAAACCGCCACACCCCACATCGCCAACACTAACTAAACCTATTAACCCCTTAGATGACCAGGGTTAACCAACCCTGCGCCAGTCACTTGTTTGGCACAGAAAGGTTTATCAGACCCCTTCTACTGTCACTAATCTGTCAAAATCTAGCCAAGCCAGGCAAGCTTGTGACTTAGTTCAATGGATGCAAGGGTTAACAACACTCTCTAGTCTGTACTAGATGTAAAAAAATCCCTTTTAATGCCACCCACACTAATCTAAACTCCAACTAGCTGCCACCACTTAAGATTATATGATATGGGAAATCTTAAGGATACCCCAGATTAAAATTTAGTAAAAAATAACATAAATCACAGTACTAATACTACCACTCTTAATACTACCAGTCTCTTTCAGTAACATGGTTCAAATATTAGACAAAGGCCAAAGCTTAATAAATGAAGGTTTATGATGCAAAAAAAATAGCACAATGCATTAATAATATAAAGAGGTTAACAAATAGAATTGCACAAGCAAACAGTTTTAAAATAAAAAAGAGAAAAGGCTGATTTTATACATTACTAGTCTTACTAGTGCCATGGGTCCTTACTCCATTAGAACAGCTTCTGAGTGGGGCGGCGGGGACGAGGGGGGGGGGGGCTGGATGCAGAGAGAGCGACAAGCTAGATGGACTGGTGCCTCTTCCTTTTTTTTTTTCTTATTTATTTTTTCTTTCTGCATGAATGAAATTGCCTTCCCTCATAAATAGGGACAAGGCAAAAGATCCTTAAAATGTGAAAAGGTTAATGGGTACGAGAGTTATTTCCCCAGGTATAACTAGAACTGTATATAGTATACTCGAAACTATCTGTTTTTCTTTTTTTTTTGTTATTGCAAGTGTACCCGTTTTCTCTCAATAAAAATTTGATAAAAAGAAAAAAAAAAGAACAACTTCCCTTGTAAGAATGACAATTTCACATGTTAAAACACAAAACTTTATACAATTTTCAGGAGATCAGGTTGCTTGCTCAACCCTCTTTGCAGGGGCTGGGAAGTCCCCTATCTTTTACAACAGTCCATAAACTCTAATGGCTAGATTTAGAGTTCTGCGGCCAAAGGGGTGCGTTAGCTACGCGTGCTTTTTTCCCCCCGCACCTTTTAAATACTGCTGGTATTTAGAGTTCACAGAATGGCTGCGTTAGGCTCCAAAAAAGGGAGCGTAGAGCATATTTACCGCCACTGCAACTCTCGATACCAGCGTTGCTTACAGACGCGGCCAGCTTCAAAAAAGTGCTCGTGCACGATTCCCCCATAGAAAACAATGGGGCAGTTTGAGCTGAAAAAAACCTAACGCCTGCAAAAAAGCAGCGTTAAGCTCCTAACGCAGCCCCATTGTTTCCTATGGGGAAACACTTCCTATGTCTGCACCTAACACCCTAACATGTACCCCGCGTCTAAATACCCCTAACCTTACACTTATTAACCCCTAATCTGCCGCTCCGTACACCGCCGCAACCTACATTATACCTATGTACCCCTAATCTGCTGCCCCTAACGCCGCCGATCCCTATATTATATTTATTAACCCCTAATATGTCGCCCCCAACGTCGCCTCCACCTACCTACACTTATTAACCCCTAATCTGTCGACCGGATCTCACCGCTACTCTAATAAATGTATTAACCCCTAAAGCTAAGTCTAACCCTAACACTAACACCCCCCTAAGTTAAATATAATTTAAATCTAACAAAATAAATTAACTCTTATTACCTAAATTATTCCTATTTAAAGCTAAATACTTACCTGTAAAATAAACCCTAATATAGCTACAGGCAACTTTGTAATTATTTTAACCAGGTACAATAGCTATTAAATAGTTCATAACTATTTAATAGCTACCTAGTTAAAATAATTACAAAATTACCTGTAAAATAAATCCTAACCTAAGTTACAATTAAACCTAACACTACACTATCAATAAATAAATTAAATAAACTACCTACAATTATCTACAATTAAACCTAACACTACACTATCAATAAATTAATTAATTACAATACCTACAAATAAATACAATAAAATAAACAAACTAAAGCACAAAAAATAAAAAAGAACTGTTACAAAAAAAATAAATATTTACAAACATTAGAAAAATATTACAACAATTTTAAACTAATTACACCTACTCTAAGCCCCCTAATAAAATAACAAAGACCCCCCGAAATAAAAAAATGCCCTACCCTATTCTAAAATTAAAATAGAAAAGCTCTTTTACCTTACCAGCCCTTAAAAGGGCCATTTGTGGGGCATGCCCCAAAAAAATCATCTCTTTTGCCTGTAAAAAAAAACATACAATACCCCCCCCAACATTAATCTAACCCAAACCCCCCTTAAATAAACCTAACACTAAGCCCCTGAAGATCTCCCTACCTTGTCTTCACCACACCGGGTTCACCGATCGATCCAGAAGAGCCTCCGATGTCTTGATCCAAGCCCAAGCGGGGTGCTGAAGATGTCCATGATACGGCTGAAGTCTTCATCCAAGCGGGAGCTGAAGAGGTCCATGATCCGACTGAAGTCTTCTATCAAGTGGCATCTTCAATCTTCTTTCTTCTGGATCCATGTAGTTCATCCCGCCGACGCAGAACATCCATCTTCACCGACGACTTCCCGACGAATGATGGTTCCTTTAAGGGACGTCATCACAGATGGCGCCCCTCGAATTCCAATTGGCTGATAGGATTCTATCAGCCAATCGGAATTAAGGTAGGAAAATTCTGATTGGCTGATGGAATCAGCCAATCAGATTCAAGTTCAATCCGATTGGCTGATCCGATCAGCCAATCAGATTGAGCTCGCATTCTATTGGCTGATCGGAACAGCCAATAGAATGCGATCTCAATCTGATTGGCTGATTGGATCAGCCAATCGGATTGAACTTGAATCTGATTGGCTGATTCCATCAGCCAATCAGAATTTTCCTACCTTAATTCCGATTGGCTGATAGAATCCTATCAGCCAATCGGAATTCGAGGGACGCCATCTTGGATGACGTCCCTTAAAGGAACCTTCATTCGTCGTCTAGTCGTCGGAAGAAGAGGATGGATCCGCGCTGGAGGTCTTGAAGATCAGCCGGACGTCATTGGATGGAAGAATATAGAAGATGCGGCTTGGATGAAGATGTTTGCCGGTCCGGATGTCCTCTTCTGCCCGCTTGGATCAAGACTTCAGCCAGAGGATGGATGTCTTCAGCCCCCCGCTTGGGCTTGGATCAAGACATCGGAGCCTGGACGGATCGCTGATACCCGGTGTGGTGAAGATAAGGTAGGAAGATCTTCAGGGGCTTAGTGTTAGGTTTATTTAAGGGGGTTTGGGTTATATTAGGGGTATGTGGGTGGTGGGTTGTAATGTTGGGGGGGGGGTATTGTATGTTTTTTTTTTTTACAGGCAAAAGAGCTGAATTCTTTGGGGCATGCCCCGCAAATGGCCTTTTTAAGGGCTGGTAAGGTAAAAGAGCTTTTCTATTTTAATTTTAGAAAAGGAAGGGCATTTTTTTATTTTGGGGGGCTTTGTTATTTTATTAGGGGGCTTAGAGTAGGTGTAATTAGTTTAACATTGTTGTAATATTTTGCTAATGTTAGTAAATATTTTTTTATTTTTTGTAACTTAGTTCTTTTTTATTTTTGTACTTTAGTTAGTTTATTTCATTGTATTTATTTGTAGGTATTGTATTTAATAAATTTATTGATAGTGTAGTGTTAGGTTTAATTGTAGGTAATTTTAGGTATTTTATTTAATTTATTTATTGATAGTGTAGTGTTAGGTTTAATTGTAACTTAGGTTAGGATTTATTTTACAGGTATTTTTGTAATTATTTTAACTAGGTAGTTATTAAATAGTTAACTATTTAATAGCTATTGTACCTGGTTAAAATAAATAAAACATTGCCTGTAAAATAAATATTAATACTAAAATAGCTACAATATAATTATAATTTATATTGTAGCTATATTAGGATTTATTTTACAGGTAAGTATTTAGCTTTAAATAGGAATAATTTATTTAATAAGAGTTAATTTATTTCGTTAGATTTAAATTATATTTAAGTTAGGGGGTTTTAGTGTTAGGGTTAGACTTAGCTTTAGTGGTTAATACATTTATTAGAGTAGCGGTGAGATACGGTCGGCAGATTAGGGGTTAATTATTGTAGGTAGGTGGAGGCAACGTTGGGGGCGGCAGATTAGGGGTTAATAAATATAATATAGGGGTCGGCGGTATTAGGGGCAGCAGATTAGGGGTACATAGGGATAATGTAGGTTGCGGCGGTGTACGGAGCGGCAGATTAGGGGTTAATAATAATATGCAGGGGTCAGCGATAGTGGGGGCGGCAGATTAGGGGTTAATAAATATAATATAGGGGTCGGCAGTATTAGGGGCAGCAGATTAGGGATACATAGGGATAACGTAGGTGGTGGCGGTGTACGGAGCGGCACATTAGAGGTTAAAAAAATTTAATCGAGTGGCGGCGATGTGGGGGGGGCCTCGGTTTAGGGGTACATAGGTAGTTTATGGGTGTTAGTGTACTTTAGAGCACAGTAGTTAAGAACTTTATAAACCGGCGTAAGCCCAGAAAGCTCTTAACTACTGACTTTTTTCTGCGGCTGGAGTTTTGTCGTTAGATTTCTAACGCTCACTTCAGCCAAGACTCTAAATACCAACGTTAGAAAGATCCCATTGAAAAGATAGGATACGCAAATGGCGTAGCGGGATCTGCGGTATGGAAAAGTCGCGGCTGCAAAGTGAGCGTTAGACCCTTTCCTGACTGACTCTAAATACCAGCTGTAGCCCAAAACCAGCGTTAGGAGCCTCAAACGCTGGTTTTGACGGCTAACGCCAAACTCTAAATCTAGCCGTAAGTCTTTGCCTGAAATCAGAGAACACATTATAATTTCTGCTGGATACATCCATTTTCATACAGACAAAAAGGCAATCTCTTATTTACATTTTGAGAATCAATTTGATACCAAGTATCACATGGTAGCCATATTTCCCTTCATCTAATGTCATAACATGTTTTAAACACATATCTACATTGTACCCATGTCCCTTTATTGACCTTATCGGTTTTTGGGAAGACAAATTGCTCTGTGTCTCTAGATCTGACACTTTTACTGGCTGAATGCACCAATGTTTATATGATAACATTTAGTCAAGTGGGACTTAGAAACTATTTATTATGGGTTTTGACACATCAAAGGGAAATCATATGCTTACCTAACACAGTACACAGGTCTTCTTAAAAAACAAACAACTTTTTTTGCTCACAAACTAAAGAGACTTAACTCCTTGGCAGCTAAATCCTGAGGTATTTGTGACAACCCCTAAACAGCCATCCCCCACATCGCCAACACTAAATAGGGCTATTAATCTCTAAACTGTCATCCCCCACATCGCCAACACTAAATAAAAACCTGTTAACCACTAAACCGCCGTCCTCCCACATCACCAACACTAAATAAACGTATTAACCTCTAAACCACCGATCCCCACATCACAAACACTAAATAAAGCTATAAACCCCAAAACTTCCGTCCTCCCACATTGCAACTTACTAAATTAAACTATTAACCCTAAACCGCCATCCCCCCACATCGCAACTACCTAAATTAAACTATTAACCTCTAACCCTAACACCCCTAACATTAACAAAATACACCTAAATTAAAGTTACAATTACTACCTAGTTAAAATAAATACACACTTGTGAAATAAAAATAAAAGCTTAGCTTAAACTAAAAAAAGACCTAACATTACTTGTTTTAAAAAAAAATAATAAAAAAAAAATAAAAAAATCTAACATTACTAAAAATAATGAAACCTAAAATTACAAAAAATAAAAACTACAATTACAAAAAATAATCGGCCAGATAACGAGTTTTGCGTTATGAGGGGTGCGGTACTAACTTGCACGTTAATTAATTTTACAAACCCAGCATTAAAAGGCAAGAAGTGAGCATTGAGCAAAATTGAGCTCCATACCGCACTCCAATACCTGCGCTGCTTAAGTCAGCGGTGAGCTGGTTGTACGTGCTTGTGCATGATTTGCCTTTAGACATCAATGGGGAGAGCCGGCTGAGAAAAACTCTAACACCTGCAAAAAAGCAGCGTTAAGCTCAGTAACGCAGCCCCATTGATTCCTATGGGAAAACTAAAGTTATGTTTACACCTAACACCCTAACATGAACTGAGTCTGAACACCCCTAATCTTACACTTATTAACCCCTAATCTGCCACCCCCGATATCGTTGACACCTACATTATACTTATTAACCAATAATCTGCTGCCCCCAACATCGCCGACACCTACATTATATTTATTAACCCCTAATCTGCCACCCCCAAATGTCGACGCAACCTACCTACACGTATTAACCCCTAATCTGCTGTCCCCAACGTCGCCGCCACTATAATAAACATATTAACCCCTAAACCTAAGTCTAACCCTAACCCCCCTAACTTAAATATAATTTAAATAAATCTAAATAAAATTTACTATAATTGACTAAATTATTCCTATTTAAAAATAAATACTTACCTATAAAATAAACCCTAAGCTAGCTACAATATAACTAATAGTTACATTGTATCTATCTTAGGGTTTATTTTTATTTTACAGGCAAGTATTTATTTTAACTAGGTAGAATAGTTACTAAATAGTTATTAACTATTTAATAACTACCTAGCTAAAATAAATACAAAAGTACCTGTAAAATAAAACCTAACCTGTCTTACACTAACACCTAACACTACACTACAATTAAATAAATTCCCTAAATTAAATACAATTAACTAAATTCAATAAAATTATAAAATTAGCTAAATTACAAAAAATAAAAAACCCACTAAATTACAAAAAATAAAAAACAAATTACAAGATCTTTAAACTAATTACACCTAATCTAATAGCCCTATCAAAATAAAAAATCCCCCCAAAATAAAAAAAAAACCCTAGCCTTAACTAAACTACCAATAGCCCTTAAAAGGGCCTTTTGCAGGGCATTTAGCTCTATTTCGGCCCAAATCCCAAATCTAAAAATAAAACCCACCCAATACACCCTTAAAAAATCCTAACACTAACCCCCGAAGATCCACTTACCAGGAGAAGTCTTCATCCAAGCAGCATGATGTCCTCAATGAAGCCGGCAGAACTAGTCCTCCAGATGGGCAGAAGTGGTCCTCCAGACGGGCAGAAGTCTTCACCCAGATGGCATCTTCTATCTTCATCCTTCCGAAGCGGAGCAGCTCAATCTTCAAGACATCCGGCGAGGGGCATCCTCTTCAATCAACGTCTTCTTGCTTATTTTACAGGTCAATTTGTATTTATTTTAGCTAGGTAGTTATTAAATAGTTAATAACTATTTAGTATCTATTCTACCTAGTTAAAATAAATACAAATTTGTCTGTAAAATAAAAATAAACCCTAAGCTAGCTACAATGTAACTATTAGTTATATTGAAGCTAGTTTAGGGTTTATTTTATAGGTAAGTATTTAGTTTTAAATAGGAATTTTTTAGGTAATGATTGTAAGTTTTATTTAGATTTATTTTAATTATATTTAAGTTAGGGGGTGTTAGTGTTAGGGTTAGACTTAGATTTAGGGGTTAATAAATTTAATATAGTGGTGGTGACATTGGGGGCGGCAGATTAGGGGTTAATAAATGTAGGTAGGTGGCGGCGATGTTAGGGACAGCAGATTAGGGGTTAATAATATTTAAATAGTGTTTGTGAGGCGGGAGTGTGGCGGTTTAGGGGTTAATATGTTTATTATAGTGGCGACGTCCACAGCGGCAGATTAGGGGTTAATAATTTAATTTTAGTGTTTACGATGCAGGAGGCCTTCAGTTTAGGGGTTAATAGGTAGTTTATGGGTGTTACTGTACTTTTTAGTACTTTAGTTATAAGTTTTATGCTACAGCATTGTAGTGTAAAACTCATAACTACTGACTTTAGAATGTGGTATGAATCTTGACAGGATAGGGTGTACCGCTCACTTTTTGGCCTTCTAGGACACGCTTGTAATACCAGCGCTATGGAAGTCCCATTGAAAATAGACTATATGCAAATTACGTATGTTGATTTGCGGTAAGGCCAAAAAAAGTGAGCAGTGCCCCTAAATCTGCAAGACTCGTAATACCAGCGGTAGTAAAAAAAGAAGCATTATAAGGCTTAAAGCTGCTTTTTTACTCATAACTCAAGACTCGCAATCTAGCCGTAACAATCACTAAAATTACAAAAAAATTAAAAAAAACTACCATTACAAAAAATAACAAATTAAATTATCCAAAATAAGGGGCGGAGCCTGGAGTGCTTGAGAATGGCCGCATAATCTTGCTGCTCTGGTCCTGGTTATGCTACCAACAACTTTATTTACTACATATTTATGAGTTGAACCCTGAGAAACTTCTTCAGTATACCCTGGACTTTTATCTAACAACTGGCGAGAGTCAAACTTAACCCTGGGTGTTACACCTTTGAATTAGGACCGGAGCCGCATCTAGAGTCTACACAAGCGGTGGCCATTTTTACAACCTCGTGGCTGCAGAATTTTCCGAATTCAACCAGGCTCCCAACGTACACTGAGGATTGCTACCAACTTTTTGACCCCCCCGGCGGGTTCCCTTTGTGGACCTGTCGTTAAGAAGCAGTGCTACCTCACCAGTCACTACAACACTATAACCTTACTAAGACGCAGCATATACCTACTACATAAGAAACTGCAAACACTTATGTCACTGGGACGCAGCTTGTGCTTAGGTAAACACTATTCCAACTCTATCTAGCAGTCGTTGCATAATACCTACTATGGAGATCCCTTTAAACTTTTGGGAAGACCTACGCAATTTACTTGCTGCTCATCATGTCGCTTTGGAGAACAGGCTTCACACTGCATTTGGGAACAGCAGCACTAGCCTTCCTTGTGAACTCGCCCAAACTGAGACTACCCAGATGGAGGGTGGGGATGTTGGCGCTCTGGGGCCCCAGTGTCAGCGTTCCACCTCCAGCGTGTCAGCCAGAGTTACAGAGCCTAGTGGTGAGAAGATTCCGGTGCGACAGAATCTAGCACTGGTGAGGATCACAGTGACCGAGGTGAAAGGCTCCACTGCTCTATCTCAGAACTACCCCACAGCACTGATGGTGTCCCGAGTAGCGGGACCGATGAGGCAGGAAGAACCAAGGTGCGCTTTACAATTGTCTCCATCTCAGTATTCAGCCTGTAGCTGGTTAAATCCAGCGGTGTATACTACTTACCCCCGTACAGCCGTGATGGAGTTTTATGGATCTCTGCGGTCCCCAGTCTGGCCTCTACAGGATCTGATGTGGCTGCATTTAGGTCTTCTCGCTTCTTGGGACCCGGGAGGCAACACAGTTTGTCAGCCGTTGTGGGGACCCACTGATGACATGTAATATTACAGCTTGGCATTCCTTGCTCAGGGGTTATGTTCTCTTTAAGCCAGTCGGCATCTTAAGCTGTGACATTTGCTGACTGTATAAGAGCTGATGCCTACCCACAAGTAAGACTCTGAGCCTATATCATTCATAAGGGACTACTGAGAAAGTATATGTGTATAGGATAAGCAATTAATGTCCTCCAATTATAAGACAGAGATCCCGGTTATTTTATGTTTATTGTACTCCACTTTGGTATTTGGCCTCTGTCCAGGAAGTAAGGCTTAGATGGTCCATTTAACTTCCCTTGCCCACCACTATTACCATTACCATAAACACCATATCCCTTAACCCCGTTCACCATTAATACCTGAAATAAAGACACAACAACAGGGTTTGCCAATTAAAAATGGAAAGGTCACTTTATTTTAGCTGATTTTGCATTGTAGCCAAAATCAGATAAGAGAGCCGTAAATCAATCATTGCAATTTCAACACCATCAACCAACATAAATGCCAAGGCATTTCCACTGAACATGGGTCTACGTTTCCGGGGGGGATGACCACAAAATCCCCCCCCCCCCGTGGCGTGGCACGAGGAATTGCCTGAGAGAACCCGCTGCACAGTCTGCCCAGCAGCTAGACCACCGGATCACGGCGCCAAGCCGAATGTGCAGCGGGATCCTCCCACGTCCTCGATGCCCCGCCCACGTGTAAGACCCGTTTTCACCGCTCTCCACCTTAACGCTCTTCTGACTCCTAATAGCTGCTGAGTCTTAATGCCTCTGGCTAGCATAGACCGATTTGCGTCACCCGCTTAGCCTCAGCTGCAGCTGTTTCTTTCCTTAAGGGAACACAGGCGGTCTTATATAGATCCAACCAATTGGTCAGCATCCTGCCCATATCTGCGTCTGTTTGCTCTCCTCTTCGTTTTGTGACCTCTCCGATTATGACTCGCTCTTTCTTAATGAACCTAATGCAGGGTGGGTGGGAGGGAAACAAGAAAAAGGTTAGTGCTGTTTACTTCCTGTTCCATTCCTTATATCACCTCTCCCTCTCAGTCCTTCCCCTTTTCCTAATCTCCCTATTCCTTTGTCTCTACTCTCCCTCCCCTTGTCCTTCCTCCCTAACCTTTCCCCCCCCCTCCCCTCCCAAGCAACAACGCCTAATTAACCCCTTGAGATCAGTTTTCAGGAGCCCCTATCCTGCACTTTCTATAAGGCTTAGATGGTCCATTTAACTTCCCTTGCCCACCACTATTACCATTACCATAAACACCATATCCCTTAACCCCGTTCACCATTAATACCTGAAATAAAGACACAACAACAGGGTTTGCCAATTAAAAATGGAAAGGTCACTTTATTTTAGCTGATTTTGCATTGTAGCCAAAATCAGATAAGAGAGCCGTAAATCAATCATTGCAATTTCAACACCATCAACCAACATAAATGCCAAAGCATTTCCACTGAACATGGGTCTACGTTTCCGGGGGGGATGACCACAAAATTCCCCCCGTGGTGTGGCACGAGGAATTGCCCGAGAGAACCCGCTGCACAGTCTGCCCAGCAGCTAGACCACCGGATCACGGCGCCAAGCCGAATGTGCAGCGGGATCCTCCCACGTCCTCGATGCCCCGCCCACGTGTAAGACCCGTTTTCACCGCCACAAAAAAGGCTCCCTTTTTCGCCAACCCAACCTAGTGACCTTTCCTCACCTGTGCGAGATCTGCCACCAACATCCTTATGTCCTCCAAAAACCAATCGTTCCCTTCCTCGTTCAGGTGCACTCCATCAGCCCGGAACAGCTCCTCTCTTTTTGCCGCAATCAAGGGATGCCCCAGCACCCTTCCACCCATCTCCCTGACCATCTTCGCCGCTACCTGATTAACTCGCCTCCGTGACCTATATCCTGCCCTTTGTGTATTCGTGTTGCGCCATCTTATCCTGGATATTATATTTGACCAGATAACCTGCACTTGCGGCCAGGCAACCTTTAACCAGCTAATCACCCCTTTTATGTTGTCCTCCAATTCTTTTAAGGGGAGTGCGCCTATATCATTACCTCCCAAATGTATTATCAGTGCGTCAGGGGGCCCCCATCTTTTCCTTGCCTGCTGTATGGTAGCAACTAACTCGCCCCAGCGCATGCCCCTTTTTCCTATCCATCTTATGCTTGCTAACCTGTGCGCAAAGCCTAAATGCTCTCCTAACCCTGACGCCATTGCCCTTGCCCTGGCCCAATGCACGTATGAGTGGCCAACCACCCATACCCGTAACGCTCTACCTGAAATGAAAAAACAATATTCATTAAACCACACGACCACTCAGCACACATTCCCTTTAACATGACATCGCCCCCCACCCACGCATCCCCGCCTCCCCCCTCCCACACGCCCTCTCCTTCTACTCCCCTTTTATCCTAATGTATGATCTAAAAGCTTGCGATTTCCATCTGCCCAAATTTTTTATCCTCTCTTCCGAATACCCTTTTATTGCCGCGCTAGTTGCAGCCCCGATTCGAAAGGAATGCGGGGCAAACCTCAGATGTCCCCACCCCAGTTTCCTCGTGACCATTTCCAATATCTTTTTAAATTGATACACAGTTAAATTAGACCCGTCCATGTGCCTTAAAAACAACCTGCCCTCCTTGTGCCTTCCTTTCAACATTTCCTTTACACTCGCTACTGGGCATGTACTGCTCCCTGTTTCTTTCATTGCCACCCATACCCCTTTTCCCTGCCTATCTGTTTTTGATTTCCTTAACAACACCATTATGTTATCATCATAAACCTTCACATCTGTTACCCCTAAGCCGTTTACCTTATCCGTTTTATTTGCTGCTATCAATTCCCCTATCCTAAATGCCCCCCAGAAAGCCAAGACAAATGCAGCTTTAAACAAAATAGCTTCTTCTGCGCTCCTGCATACTTCGCCTAGCACTGATACCATTCTCTCCAACCGATCCTCTGTAATAGGTTCCCTGCTGTCCAACTGCTTAGCTTCCCCCACCTGCCATGCTTTTACAACCTTTCTAACTATAAATGATTTTGTTATGTCCTCCCTATCCATTAATTTTGCAAAGAAAGATACCCCTGCTATCGCTATGCCAACCTGCCCTTTCTTCATGCCTTTCATTTTCAATAACCACAGCCATTCTAGGAACCTATTCCTCTCTCCCCCTGTTGCATCACCCTTAAACTCCAGCCACTGCTTCCAATAGGTGTCGTATGCCCTCCATGTTCTTGGCGCCAATGACTTTTCCACCATTTTCTTTATCCCCTCTATGCGCTCCCAATCTGCCAAAGAAAGATGGGGCATCTTTCACCTTCCTTTCTAGCTGCCGGCACGGCCTCCCTAAATACCTCCCACTTAAATCTAGACAGGGCGTCCGCTATCACGTTTTTGTATCCTGGTATATGCTTTGCTCTAAAACAGATATTCAGCTGTAGGCATTTCAGAACCAGATAACGCAAATATTTTACTACTGGCATTGAAGATGCCGAAAGGTTATTAACCGCATCTACTACCCCTTGATTGTCAGACCAAAATGTAATGCTCTTATTTGCTAGCAAACTGCCCCATAGTTCCAATGCAACCACTATGGGGAATAACTCCAGTAATGCAATGTTTTTCACCCACCCGCTGGTTTCCCAGCCCACTGGCCATTTGCCCGCGCACCATCTCCCCTGCAAGTATGCCCCAAAACCCGCACTCCCCGCTGCATCTGTGTAAAGCTCTAATTCACTTGCTGCCGTTACTTTAGGCCATATCCTGATTCCATTAAAGTCTACTAAAAAAGTATCCCATACTCTTAAATCCTCTTTCATCTCGCCTGTCAATCTAATTAGGTGCTCAGGTTTCTTTATTCCCGCTGTCCCCAGCTCCAGCCTTCTCTTAAATATTCTTCCTACCGGTATTACTCTACATGCAAAATTAAGGACGCCTAGCAGCTTCTGCATTTCCCGTAGCGCTACTTTCTTTCTCCCTAGCATTTCTCTTATTAATTTGCGAGCCTTCTCTATTTTTTCCTCCGGCAGCTCGCATTGTCCTTTCACTGTGTCTATCATTATACCTAAAAATGACAACCGCTGACTAGGCCCTTCTGATTTCTCGACTGCTACCGGGACTCCTAGCTCCCCCAACATATCGACTAACGAGTCTTTTAGACACGCGCATGCACTGCTCCCCGCTGGGCCTACCACCATAAAATCGTCCAAGTAGTGCACGATTCTATCTGAACCTGTCTTTGCTGACAACAACCAATGGAGGAATGTACTAAATTTTTCAAATATGGAGCATGACACCGAGCAGCCCATCGGCAAGCATTTATCCACATAAAATTTCTTGTTAAATCTACACCCCATTAGTCTGAAACTGGCTGGGTTCAATGGTAACAACCTAAAAGCGGATTCTATGTCAATTTTTGCCATTAATGCGCCCCTCCCTTCCTCACTCACCATTCTCAAAGCCGAATTAAATGACTGGAACTGTACTGTCGCGTCTGCCCTATCTATTGCATCATTTACAGACCTCCCCTTTGGATATGACAGGTGTTGTATCATGCGAAATTTACCTTTTTCTTTCTTAGGTACCACCCCCAAAGGGGATATGACTAATCCCCGCATAGGCATTTCTTCAAATGGCCCCGCCATCCTCGCCAATTTTATTTCTTTGTCTAATTTTTCCTGCAGTACCGCCGGGTACTCTGTTGCAGATTTTAAATTCCTAACCTTGACTGCCCCTGTCACTTCATTCCTTACCGGTACAACAAATCCCTCCCTTAACCCCTTCTCCAGCATTGCCCTATCGTCCTTGTTATCATAATTTACCAGTTCCTTTATCAGCCTATCTACTTTCAGTGGTGTTTTGGCCACTCCCCATTCCTGTTCCGCTACCGTTCCCCCCTGTGCCACGAAAAAACTGCTTGTTATTCCCCCCGTTACTTTTCCTACAGTCCACCCCCGCGTGAAAACCCCCACAATACCTGCATACATGCCTGAATTTACACCCATTACCCCTATCACACCTTTTCTCATTATAGGCCCAACATTCTTTCCCTTCCGCCTTCCCTGGCCTCGCTGCCCCCAAAGCTAGCGGTTTCTGCCCCATGCTATCTGCTGGCTTTATTAAACGGGTCCACATATCCAATATTTTTATACCGAATTCTTTCCTTCCTTTTTCCCCCAACTGCAGGTTCCCTCTCCTGAATTCCCCATCATAATCTTTCCACCCAAACCCCCCATAGGTTGTGTAGCATTCTGCTAGCAGATGTATGTATCTCAGCATCCCTTTTACTTTTCCCGGGTTCTCAGATAAAAAACACTCAGCGTATATCACCATCCCTTTTACCCACTCTGAGAAAGATTGCTTCAATTTTTTACCTTTACCCTCATCACTTCTGGATTTTAACGCCACTGCTTCCCTTGTAATCTCAAACACATCCACATACCTCCCTTTCTGCGCCTTAACTATGACTTTCGCTTGTAAATGAGTCGTTAAGGGCATTAGCTTTGTACCTGTAACCTCATCGTCCGCATCAAACTCCCCTTCACTACCATCCCCCCCTGCCATGACATCACTCGCAACCTTTTTCCCTTGCTTAGCGTAAATCTTCTTTACAAACTTTAAAATTCTCCTATTACCCTCACCCTGCACCTTATCATCATCCGAATCCCATTCAGACGAACTATCTGACCCCTTATCTATACAATACAATATTTTCTTACCTTGCTTTGGTTGAGCGTTCTGTTCCCTCCCTTTGCCTTTTCCGTGCGCCTCTCCTCTCTCATTTTCTCCGACAGAGTCTCCATCCCTTCCGTCCCTTCCCCTTGCGCACCTTGCTGTGCTGTTTTCCAATTCCTTCTGAAATGTATCCAAATTTGCATTAGTATACGTATCTGCTTTACTTCTTCCTGATCTCTCATCTGCACCTCTCCCCCATTCCCTGTGCCTGTCATTCTCTACCCTTCTGCCCTCCCATCCCCTTTCTTCTACCCTCTGATCCTCCTCTATCATCACATAAGTATTACCCTCTACATCCCTTATTGTTCTAGGTCTATCCCTCACTGCCTCCTCCGTTCTATACCTTTTTTGGGGCCTCTGGTTACACTGTCCCTCAGTATATACTCCCTTCCACCCTTGATCCACTTCTCCCTCTCTTGTTGGGAAACCCCCATAACCCCTTTCTCCATCTCTTTGACCTCCCCACTGCTCTTCTGGTCTATTGCTTCCTACCCTTGCTCCCATATCTCTGCTACCCACAATGCAGGGCCCGCCAGGGCGCCGAACATGACTACCTACCTGCCATGTCCCATCATTCCCATCCCTTCTATCTTCATACCTAATGCCCTCTCCCACAACATAAATTCCTCTTCTATCACCATTATCTCCCTTTGCTACTTGATGCGCTCGTGCCCCGCCCCCCATATGGGGCCCACTTTCAGCTCCTACCCGTGTTTCAGTGTCCACTAATTGCCCCCTTCCAGGAATACTGCGCCTTGCTGCGCTCTCCCACCCACGCGCCTCATCTGGGCTTATGTGCCTAAGGGGACCCTCCCCTTCCCTCTGCGTATGACCATGCTGCCTATGGATCGGATCTGGGCTAACCGACCTTGCGGTATACTGCTTCCCCGCCCATTGATCCTTATGTTGGGGGCCTTGCCAAACATCGCGGCCCGACTGCTCAGGGTACCCGCTCCCTCCCATACTCCCTTTTTTATTGCCGGCCATATCAGCGGGGCGCCCGTGTGAACAGAGCCGCGCCCCGCCTTACCCTTGCTGCCCGTCACCAAAGATGGCCGCTCAGCTCGCGCGAGACTTTGCACGCGACCACGCCCTGCAATACCCTGCCTGCCGCTCGGCCCTGGGGAAAACGGCTTCTTACCTGTGCTAACTTCCTCGCCGCGCTTGGGGACCTGAGCTGGGGGAATAGTTGCGGGGGGCTCCCGGAATATAGCCGGAACATCGCTGCCCTCAGATTCAGATGAGTATAACGGCTCACTAAATTCACCCTCTTTTTGGCTTACCTCCTTGCCATGCCTCTCCTCCACCCTGCTATCCGCCCCAGCACTTACCTCTCCAGCTCCGTTTGCACCAGCTGGTATCACCTGCTCTACCAGCTTCTCCGTGTACAGCGGTCCAGTCCTCCTCCCCTCTGCTAATCCTCCTTTCTCCTTCTTCTCTTTCTCCAGCCTCTTCAACCTCCGCTGTGCCTGGATTGCCCTGGTCTTCCATATGGTGTCGTCGCCGTTGAGGAATTTCCTTGGTATCTTACGATTCCTGGTGGACATCTTCAGCTCAGCAAACACGTCTTCCTGTGGAAACAAGAAAAAGGTTAGTGCTGTTTACTTCCTGTTCCATTCCTTATATCACCTCTCCCTCTCAGTCCTTCCCCTTTTCCTAATCTCCCTATTCCTTTGTCTCTACTCTCCCTCCCCTTGTCCTTCCTCCCTAACCTGTCCCCCCCCCCCTCCCCTCCCAAGCAACAACGCCTAATTAACCCCTTGAAATCATTTTTCAGGATCCCCTATCCTTAGTTGCGCTCCTGTCGCAGTTGCTCCCTGCGCTTTCTATTTGCATATAAAGAAGGTGTTCTTTTTTTTCAATGGTTGCACTTGTTTGGATAAAGTGCTAGTTCATGTCATAGCTCCTTTATAAAATATATTACCTACACATATTAAGCTCTGAATAGTTTACTATTTCATTTCACTCTTCCAACCCATCTCAGGACCTAATATATACAACGAATCCTATGAATAATTCCAAGAGCTTAGCACTAATCATCCCTAACTCTGACTTCCTGCATAGAACCCTCAGTCACTTATTGTTACTGCTACACAAGTTAACTGCATTTTTTTTTTATTTTCATGGTTTGCTCAACTAAACTCACCTTAAGCTGTTACATTCTGCCACTAGTACATAAACTGATAACTGTCTACATATAAGAATTTAAGCCCCAGAGGTATGTAAGGGATGTTTGAATGTGGGTTGGTGCCTGGATTAAGCATTATTACCTCTTAATAATAATATAGCGATCTTTGTTATATTGCTTTTATTGTTCCAGTTATCAATGCTTTATTTTTTTTTTCGGGCTCTGACCAGGTGTTGTACTTAAGCTCAGAAGAGTGGTTTAGCAAATGATTGCACTTGGTCAGATTGAAATTTGGCACATGTTATATTGATAAGCTCTCATGTAGTGTATGTTACTTTTATGTATCAAGCTCTGTAAAACCTATTATATCACTTTATCCCCATATAACAGTTCAGATCATAACATATAAAATAAATAAATAGTGCTAGGAGCTTAGTACAAGTAATCCCTGTCTTCATCCTCACCTCTAGTTATGTGCTACCGCTACCATACATGCTAATTGCATCTCTCTATTTTTTTTATTTTTTTTAGATTATGCTTAACTCTAAACCACGTATGTTATGTGAGTTGCTCTCTTCAGCTACTTAGCATACCCTTTTTCTTTATATGGAGTTGGCTTATGGGGCAGGCTGGACCTGCTCCAGCAGCACTGTTCAGAGTTATATAGCAATGGTGCTCCTTATGGTATGCAAGAAGGTACATTAGTTTTATGGGGCGGCCTGGAGCATAGTTAAACTTTCTATATCTGGGGCTTTGCCTGATTGAAACGGGGGTTCAGAGCATGATTTTATAATGTATTTTACCGGACACATAAACTGTAGTTTTCCACCTGTATTACCCAGTAAATTAGTATAACTTACCCTGAGCCTTAGTGGGGGGATAAATATACAGCATGTTAGGTTCTATAACAGTAAAGTAAAGCTAGCTGCAGTTAATGCTTGAATAACTTCATTCTATTATCTCGGTCCTCCTCTCCCTCTCCCTTTTCTACTATATTAGAAATCTCCTGACTAACAGCTAAGTTTCTTATTGACATAATCTCTGTCCCCACCAATGTATTGATAAAAAGCAAGTGTTTCTACCATGTTTCCCGTGTCTTCCTCACAGTTCCCAGTTGTAGCTTTATCTTAAAAATGAGGTTCTTGTCTGGAAATCCAAAAGTGGTTTCCATTGCTAGCAATAGTCTTCCATATAACCTTATGTTCACAGGTACGAGGTCCAAGAGTGGCCTCTTGTTACATTGGGAAGGCACTCAAGAATAATAGGCATTCTATCTATATATTATATCTCTGAAATGTCCTTTTGAAATATACTATGTATTTATGGATTTGTACCATATGTAGGTTATATGTTAATATTATTATGCATGGTTTTTTTTTGTTCATGTATGCCTTACCTTGAACCTCAATAAAAATTAAAAAAAAATTAAAAAAAATAAAAAATAAAAAAAAAAAATATCCAAAATAATAAAAATTATTCCTATTCACATTGGCAACACTAAATAAACCTATTAACCCCTAAACTGCTGTCCCCCCACATCGCCAATGCTAACTAAACCTATTAACCTCTAAACCCCACCCCATCACACAAAATTAAATAAACCTATTAACCCCTAAACCGCCGTCCCCCACATCGCCAACGCTAAATAAATCTATTAACCCCTAAACCGCAGTCCCCCACATCACTAACACTAACTAAACCTATTAACCCCTAAACCGCCATCCCTCCACATCGCCAAAACTAAATAAAGCTATTAACCTCTAAACCACCATCCCCCCACATCGCCAACACTAAATAAAAAACTATTAACCTCTAAACTGCCGTCCCCCCACATCGCTAACACTAAAGAAACATATTAACCTCTAAACCGCCGCCCCCCCACATCACAAACATTAAATACAGCAATTAACCCCTAAACCGCCATCCCCCCAAATCGCAACTACCTAAATTAAACTACAAAACCCCTAAGCCACCTCCCAACTACCTAAATTAAACTATTAACCCCTAAACCTGACACCTCCTAACTTTAACAAAATTAAAATACACCTAAATTAAAGTTACAATTAATAACTACCTAGTTAAAATAAATACAAACTTGCCTGTGAATTAAAAATAAAACCTAAGCTTCAACTAAAAAAAAAATAAAAAATTCTTGTTTAAAAAAATAAATTAAAAAAACAAAAAACCTAACATTACTAAAAATAAAAAAAAACGGACATTACAAAAAATAAAAACTACAATTACAAAAAATAATAATCACTAAAATTCCAAAAAAAATGAAAAAAAATTCCATTACAAAAAATAACAAACTATCGGCCAAATTTCGAGTTTTGCATCAGAGGCTATGTGGTGCTAACGAGCAGTTTTCTCTCACCGCTCACTTACCTACAGTGCTGGTATTACAGGTTTTTACAAACCCAGCGTTAAAAGGCAAGAAGTGAGCGTAAAGCAAAATTTAGCTCCTTACCGCACTCCAATACCAGCGCTGCTTAAGTCAGCGGTGAGCTGGTCGTACGTGCTCGTGCACGATTTCCCCATAGGAATCAACGGGGAGAGTCGGCTGAGAAAAAGTCTAACACCTGCAAAAAAGCAGCGTAAAACTCAGTAACGCAGCCTTATCAATTCCTATGGGGAAATAACATTTATGTTTACACCTAACACCCTTACATGAACCCCCGAGTTATATTTATTAACCCCTAATCTGCCGCTCCGGACACCGCCGCCACCTACATTATACTTATGAACCCCTAATCTGCTGCCCCCAACATCGCTGACACCTACATTATATTTATTAACCCCTAATCTGCCGCCCTCAATGTCGCCGCAACCTTCCTACACTTCTTAACCCCTAATCTGCTGCCCCCAACGTCGCTGCCACTATAATAAACATATTAACCCCTAAACTGCTGCACTCCCGCCTCACAAACATTAGTTAAATATTATTAACCCCTAATCTGCTGTCCTTAAGTGGTCTTCCAGACGGGCAGAAGTCTTCATCCAGACAGCATCTTCTATCTTCATCCATTCGACGCGGAGCGGCTCCATCTTCAAGACATCCGATGCGGAGCATCCTCGTCAAACGAAGTCTTCTTACTGAATAACAGTTCTTAAAGTGACGTCATCCAAGATGGCGTCCCATAGATTCCGATTGGCTGATAGAATTCTATCAGCCAATCGGAATTAAGGTAGAAAAAATCCTATTGGCTGATGCAATCAGCCAATAGGATTGAGCTTGCATTCTATTGGCTGTTCCAATCAGCCAATAGAATGCAAGCTCAATCCTATTGGCTGATTGGATCAGCCAATAGGATTAAAATTCAATCCTATTGGCTGATTGCATCAGCCAATAGGATTTTTTCTACCTTAATTCCGATTGGCTAATAGAATTCTATCAGCCAATTGGAATCTAAGGGATACCATCTTGGATGACATCACTTAAAGGAACCATCATTCAGTAAGAAGACTTCATTTGAAGAGGATGCTCCGCGTCAGATGTCTTGAAGATGGAGCCACTCCGCGTCGGATGGATGAAGATAGAAGATGCCGTCTGGATGAAGACTTCTGCCCATCTGGAGGACCACTTCACCCGGCTTGGATGAAGACTTCTCCCAGCTTTGTTGAGGACTTCGGCCTGGTTGGATGAAGACTTCTGCCGCTTCCTTGAGGATGGATGTCCGGTCTTCAGAACAGTAAGTCGATCTTCAGGGGGTTAGTGTTAGGTTTTTTGAAGGGTGTATTGGGTGGGTTTTTTTTTTAAAATTAGGGTTTGGGCCGCAAAAGAGCTAACTGCCCTTTTAAGGGCAATGCCCATCCAAATGCCCTTTGCAGGGCAATGGGGAGTTTAGGTTTTTTTAGATAGTATTTTATTTGGGGGGTTGGTTGTGTGGGTGGTGGGTTTTACTGTTGGGGGGTTGTTTGTAATTTTTTTTACATGTAAAAGAGCTGATTACTTTCTGGCAATGCCCCGCAAAAGGCCCTTTTAAGGGCTATTGATAGTTTAGTTTAGGCTAGGTTTTTTTTTTATTTTGGGGGAGCTTTTTTATTTTGATAGGGCTATTAGATTAGGTGTAATTAGTTTAAATATCTTGTAGTTTGTTTATTATTTTCTGTAATTTAGTGTTTTGTTTTTTTTGTACTTTAGCTAATTTAATTTATTTAATTGTTGTTAATTTAGTAGTGTAGTGTTAGGTATTATTGTAAATTAGGTTAAGTTTTATTTTACAGGTACTTTTGTATTTATTTAAGATAAGTAGTTAATAACTATTTAATAACTAGTCTACCTAGTTAAAATTAATACAAACTTGCCTGTAAAATAAAAATAAACACTAAGCTAGCTACAATGTAACTATTAGTTATATTGTAGTTAGCTTAGGGTTTATTTTATAGGTAAGTATTTAGTTTTAAATAAGAATTATTTAGTTAATGATAGGAATTTTTAGCTAGATTTATTTTAATTATATTTAAGTTAGGGGGTGTTAGGGTTAGGGTTAGGTTTGGGGTTAATACATTTAGTATAGTGGCGGCGATGTTGGGGCAGCAGATTAGGGGTTAATACATATAGGTAGTTGGCAGCTATGTTAGGGATGGCAGATTAGCGGTTAATAATATTTAACTAGTGTTTGCGAGGCGGGAGTGCTGTGGTTTAGGGGTTAATTTGTTTATTATAGTTGCGGCGATGTCCAGAGCGGCAGATTAGGGGTTAAAAATTGTATTATAGTGTTTACGATGCGGGAGGGCCTCGGTTCAGGGGTTAATATGTAGTTTATGGGTGTTAGTGTACTTTTAGCACTTTAGTTATGAGTTTTATGCTACGGCGTTGTACCATAAATCTCTTAACTACTGACTTTTAAATGCGTTAGGACTCTTTATGGGGTAGGGTGTACCGCTCACTTTTTGGCCTCCCAGGACAGACTCGTAATATCAGCGCTATGGAAGTCCCATAGAAAAAAGACTTTACGAAGTTTACGTAAGTCGTTTTGCAGTAAGGCCAAAGAAGTGTGCGGTGCCCATAAACCTGCAAGACTCGTAATACCAGCAGGCATAAAAAAGCAACGTTAGGACCTGTTAAAGCTGCTTTTTTACCTTACGCACAACTCATAATCTAGCCTTAAATTATCCAAAATAATAAAAATTTGATTTGAACAGCCAATAGGATTTAAGCAGCTCCCATCCTATTGGCTGATTTGAATTTTTTAGCCAATAGGAATGTAAGGGTACCCCAATATAAAAGGTGTACCTTGCATTCAATCTTCAGTGTGCAGCGGACGATCGCATGAAGGGGACCTTCACAACGGACTGATGGACCTCCGCCTCCGCACATCCACCGACCGCTCTGCCTTCGCCATGAAGATAGAAGATGCCGGACCCACAATGGATGAAGTTGGAGCCATCGGGATGAAGATGTTTTGCCACTGGGAAGAAGATGGATATCCAGTATTCATCAATCATGAGTACCAATTTTGGAGTTAGTGTTAGTTTTTTTTTATTTTTGGGGTGATTTTTTTAAGATTAGAGATTTTTTTTTTTAATGGGCTGAAAAAGAGCTGAATTTCCTTTTAAGGGCTATGCCCATACAAATGCCCTTTTCAGGCAATGGGTAGATTCGTTTTTTTTTTTAGTTTTATTTTGGGGGGTTGGGGAAATTGGGGGTTTGTAATGTTAGGGGGTATTTGGTTTAATTTATTGGCAAAAGAGCTGTTAACTTTAGGGCAATGCCCTACGAAAGGCCCTTTATGAGCTATTGGTAGTTTATTATAGATTAGTCAATGAGAAATCTGTTCCACAATGTCAGAAACAAATTATCAACATCAAAAGCAAGGTTTTTAAGAGGAAAAAACAATTTTGCAAATTTTAAAAACTAAAAGCTTATAAAGTAATTGGAGAAATTAGATGACCATAATTTAAACAGTATGAAAGAGATTTCCAGGGTGCGTTAGCTACGCGTGCTTTTTTTCCCCCGCACCTTTTAAATACCGCTGGTATTTAGAGTTCACAGAAGGGCTGCATTAGGCTCCAAAAAGGGAGCGTATAGCATAATTTACCGCCACTGCAACTCTAAATACCAGCAGTGCTTACGGACGCGGCCAGCTTCAAAAATGGGGCCGTTTGAGCTAAAAAAAAAACTAACACCTGCAAAAAAGCAGCGTTCAGCTCCTAATGCAGCCCCATTGTTTCCTATGGGGAAACACTTCCTATGTCTGCACCTAACACCCTAAGTTAAATATAATTTTTATCTAACGAAATAAATTATGTCTATGTCTGCACCTAACACCCTAACATGTACCCCGAGTCTAAACACCCCTAACCTTACACTTATTAACCCCTAATCTGCTGCCCCCGCTATCGCTGACCACTGCATTTTATTATTAACCCCTAATCTGCCGCTCCGTACACCACCGCAACCTACGTTATCCCTATGCACCCCTAATCTGCTGCCCCTAACACCGCCGACCCCTATATTATATTTATTAACCGCTAATCTGCCGCCCCCAACATCGCCGCCACCTACCTACAATTATTAACCCCTAATCTGCCGACCGGACCTCACCGCTACTATAATAAAGTTATTAACCCCTAATCTGCCTCACTCCCGCCTCAAAAACCCTATAATAAATAGTATTAACCCCTAATCTGCCCTCCCTAACATCACCGACACCTAACTTCAAGTATTAACCCCTAATCTGCCGACCGGACCTCGCCGCTACTCTAATAAATGTATTAACCCCTAAAGCTAAGTTCAACCCTAACACCCCCCTAAGTTAAATATAATTTTTATCTAACGAAATAAATTATTTCTTATTAAATAAGTTATTCCTATTTAAAGCTAAATACTTACCTGTAAAATAAACCCTAATATAGCTACAATATAACAAATAATTATATTGTAGCTATTTTAGGATTATTATTTATTTTACAGGCAACTTTGTATTTATTTTAACCAGGTACAATAGCTATTAAATAGTTAATAACTATTTAATAGCTACCTAGTTAAAATAATTACAAAATTACCTGTAAAATAAATCCTAACCTAATTTACAATTAAACCTAACACTACTCTATCAATAAATAAATTTAACAAACTACCTACAATTATCTACAATTAAACCTAACACTACACTATCAATAAAATAATTACAAACAAATACCTACAAATAAATACAATTAAATAAACTAACTAAAGTACAAAAAAATAAAAAAAGAACTAAGTTACAAAAAATAAAAAAATAATTTACAAACATTATAAAAATATTACAACAATTTTAAGCTAATTACACCTACTCTAAGCCCCCTAATTACACCTACTCTAAGATAATTGTAGGTAGTTTATTAAATGTATTTATTGATAGTGTAGTGTTAGGTTTAATTGTAACTTAGGTTAGGATTTATTTTACAGGTAATTTTGTAATTATTTTAACTAGGTAGCTATTAAATAGTTATTAACTATTTAATAGCTATTGTACCTGGTTAAAATAAATACAAAGTTGCCTGTAAAATAAATATTAATCCTAAAATAGCTACAATATAATTATTATTTATATTGTAGCTATATTAGGGTTTATTTTGCAGGTAAGTATTTAGCTTTAAATAGGAATAATTTATTTAATAAGAAATAATTTATTTTGTTAGATAAAAATTATATTTAATTTAGGGGGGTGTTAGGGTTAGGGTTAGACTTAGCTTTAGGGGTTAATACATTTATTAGAGTAGCGGCGAGGTCCGGTCAGCAGATTAGGGGTTAATACTTGAAGTTAGGTGTCGGTGATGTTAGGGAGGGAAGATTAGGGGTTAATACTATTTATTATAGGGTTTTTGAGGTGGGAGTGAGGCAGATTAGGGGTTAATAACTTTATTATAGTAGCGGTGATGTCCGGTCGGCATATTATGGGGTTAAAAATTGTAGGTAGGTGGCGGCGACGTTGGGGCAGCAGATTAGAGGTTAATAAAAATAATATAGGGGTCTGCGGTGTTAGGGGCAGCAGATTAGGGGTACATAGGGATAACAAAGGTTGTGGCAGTGTGCGGTCAGCAGATAAGGGGTTAAAAAAATTCATAGAGTGGGGGCAATGTGGGGGGGCCTCAGTTTAGGGGTACATAGGTAGTTTATGGGTGTTAGTGTACTTTAGAGCACAGTAGTTAAGAGCTTTATGAACCGGCGTTAGCCCAGAAAGCTCTTAACTCCTGGCTTTTCTCTGCGGCTGGAGTTTTGTCGTTAGATTTCTAACGCTCACTTCAGCCAAGACTCTAAATACCGGCATTAGAAAGATCCCATTGAAAAGATAGGATACGCAAATGGTGTAGGGGGATCTGCGGTATGGAAAAGTCGCGGCTGCAAAGTGAGCGTTAGACCTTTACCTACACGACTCTAAATACCAGCGGTAGCCCAAAACCAGCGTTAGGAGCCCCTAACGCTGGTTTTGACGGCTAACGCAGAACTCTAAATCTAGGCGATTGTTCACTTAGGAGCCCAAAGGGACTGTTGTGAGTTCCACCACCACCAAAACCAAGGCAAAAATGTTGTGTCCATTCAGTTCTGCAATGTGCCATACTTCCTCCCTTAGGTGTTACAATTTAAAACAACTAGGCCTCTGCTAGAATCATGGTTAGTCTATAGCGCTGATTTTCAAACCTGTCCTCAAGCCTCCCTAACAGGCCAGGTTTTCAGGATTACCTTGGTTGAGATAAGGTCAATAACTATGTTTACTAATCAGCTGATTATTTCCCTGTGCTCTAGTTCAGATATCCTCAAACTCTGGCCTGAGGACAGGTTTGAAAGCCAGTGGCCAGCCAGATATACCTATCTAAAATTTGCATAATGTAATACAATTCATTTGCAGTTCTAACTGTGTCACAACCTTTCAACCAATCACAATTTTTTTAACAAACCAAATGTCAACCATAATTCAGTGCAAAGTTTATTTTCACCAAAAATACAATTATCATCCATATTAACAGAAAACAGTTTACTTATTGCATGAAAAAAAATACAAAATATAGTGCTTGTGGCTGCCTTAAAGCCACAATATAGCAACCTAATGGGATCACGGAGGAGGAAGAAGAACTCACGTGTCATGTGGAGTGACATTGCAGATATTGTCAATGAGAAATCTGTTCCACAATGTCAGAAACAAATTATCGACATCAAAAGCAAGGTTTTTAAGAGGAAAAAACAATTTTACAAATTTAAAAAACTAAAAGCTTATAAAGTAATTGGAGAAATTAGATGACCATAATTTAAACAGTATGAAAGATATTTCCCGAACCTTTTGATGTCGGAAAATCCAGTTTACGACATGTCGCAACAGGTTATTATTTATTCTGAGGACCTATCACATCCCTTGCATGTGGGTTCTGTGTCCCCCGCCTGTCCCGCAAATATTGAAAAAAATGTACACAGTGAATAAGAACGTTCAACAACTAAGAACCAAACGATTTGGCTAAAAAAATAATAATATTTTAAATATTTAATTAGTTGTTTGCAATGTAAAATGTCAAACATTAACAAATAAAAATATAAATGTATTCACAGATATAGACATATATTTACAGTACTGTGCAAAAGTCTTAGGCCACCATTAGATTTGTTGTTTTAGCAATGGTATAATGAAAATATCTTTATTGCAATACAACCAGAAAATACAGGATATTGTTATGCAGTACCTCCCCTTACACTTGAGCAATAGCAGGAACCTGGCTTGTGTAAACCTAAATGGAATTAAACCCTACTTAATGTCATTGCTAACACCTGTATTTGTCCTACTATTTCATGTCAAAATAACTGCTGTGAAAAAGGTATTTTACACGAGGTTTGTGCAAGACATGCTTAAGCATTACATAAACATGTGGTATGAGTCTATTTCATTGGAAGCTTGCTATTAAGACCAACTTTCAATCACATAATTACATTCAAAATGCCAAAGATCACAGAATTTGACAGACATAAAATCATGCTTTTGCATCAGCAAGGTCACTCTCAAAGGGAAATCAGCAAACAAACTGGATACTCAAGATGTGGTATTCAAGCTGTGATAAAGAAATTTGGAGAGGACAAGGACAAAAAAAGGACTAAAGGCAAAGAAAACATTCAAAATCTGATGAAAGGTTTATCAGAGTTTCTTCTTTCAGAGACCGGAAGAAGTCCAGTAAGGACCTGGTGTCAGGGATTTGTCAAGTATCATGCTGTCCCTTTAACATTCTTCCCTACGTAGCCCTATTTAAGGCTCCTCCCAATAAAACTCAATGCTTGGTAATTTGTTTGCTCAGTTCTTATGCTGCCTATGAAGAAACCTTGCCGTTACTTCACAATAAATGTGAGGATCTCTAAATATTCTTGCTAACAGATTTAGTCTTACCCCTTGTCAGTCTCTACTGTCTCGCTTTACTACTTAACATCAATTGTTAGTTACCCGGAGAGAAGTTCTTCCGTTGCAGAACCAGCTTCCTAACAGCTCTGTTTCAGCGTGTGATGTCACGCCCGGCTTCCTCTCTCGATCAGTCTGTGTCTGCGGCTCTTCCTCGCTACACGCTGAGCCTGTCAGCAGTCTGGAACCGGAGTCTCTCTCACCACCTGATTCCTGCTCCAGGAAATACTGGTCTGTATACTAAATTTACCTTAAGGCCATACTGTCAGCTCAGCATAATGTGCGTTACTTGCTTCAACTATTTGTAAGGCTTACTTAATGAACTGTGTCCCTATATCTAAGCTTGCTTTATCTAATTGCAGATACATCCTGCCTGCCTGCTCAGAACGCATACATATTCTGGACATTATCTATTGCTCAGTATCACCAACCATTAACATAAATATTCTTGAACATTACAACCTGGACTGTTTTGTATATACATATATATTTCATTGTAACAACTGCTTGCTAAAAACTGCCTGGACTTTATCTGTTACATGCTCCATACTATATACTACCATACAGCAGTGAATGTTTATAACTTGGATTAATACATATGGAGATATATTTGGATAGTTCAACCTGGATTCTTCAGAATCCATTCACAAATTGCTATCTGTGAATTAACACTGCTTGAACCACTCAATCTCCTGGTTGTGTGTTTGTGTGTCTGCTTTATTGTATATATTTTATCTGGTTGGATGGATGCGTGAATCTTTTTGGCTCAAGTTTCATGCCAAGATTCTCTCAGTAAGAAATTGGCTACCTTCAAGCTAGATTGGCATACTCTGCTGCCAACAGAGATTGTTGCGTGATGCCTCCATATTCACACTGTACCCCTGCAGTAGTGACCCTCAGATCAATGAGCATAACAGGGTACCCTTAAGATCATTCTGTGGGAAACTGAGGTAAGGTGTGAGACTGAGTGGAATAGGTGTGAGACAGGGGAATAGGATACTAAGGTACCTCATCCATAACATATCAGAACATAACATATTACCAAGCCCTATTAATATTAGTATCCTATAACATGGATATAAGTGAATTATCCAACAGAGTAGGCTCTCTAGCCCAGAGTATGGATCACATGATCCAAGGTTTAAGGGAGATCCAAATAGAGCATCAGAATATTAAGAAATTCATAAATAATCATCTTGCCAATAAACCACCTGCAGTGGAGCCTACCTCAGAACCTATGGTCAGCCCCCCGAAAAATTCTCTGGGGACAGAACAACATTCAGGGATTTCAAGAATTCCTGCACCTTGATGTTCACTTTAAAACCCAAATCCTATCCAACAGATAGGATTAGAGTCTTAACAGTCATATAATTTCTTAGGGGTGATGCCAGGTCCTGGGCTAATGCTTTCTATGAAAATGATGATCCCATCTTAAATTCCTTGGATGCATTCTTTGGTGCTATGTCTCTCTTATACGAGGACCACAATAAATAGTGTACAGCTGAATCCGCCATTAGGTCCCTTCGTCAGGGAAAAAGGATGGTCGAAGAATATATTACCGACTTTAAAAGGTGGGCACCAGACACCCTCTGGAATACTCCTGCTCTTCAAAATCAATTCCATCTTGGTCTTTGTGATGCTCTAAAAGATGAGTTAGCAATGAGTGTGATTCCAGAAGACCTAGAGGCATTAATGACTCTAAGTATTGGTATTGACCAAAGACTTAGGGAAAGGAAGTCTGAAAGATCTTCAGGAGACTTCATACCCACGAGGACCTCTTCCTATCACCACTCTATTCCTTCCACCGTGTAAACCAGATCCACGGAGGAACCTATGGATGTAGGGGTCATCAGAGGACACTTAAGACCTGAATAGAAAGCTAGGCATAAGCTGCTGAATTTATGTCTATACTGCGCTGAGAAAGATCACAGTGTCAGGGATTGTCCATCCCTCCTCCGACAAAAGAAGGGTAAGACATTGTGTTATGATCATACAGTTAATTTGGTTAATAGCATAATATCTCATCTGTCACTTCCTTTCTCCTTGCAGTGGTCACATCAGAAGATAGACGTACAGGCCATAGTTGACTCTGGGGCATCTGGGAATTTCGTTGACATCTCTTTTGTTGTTAAAAATAATATTCCACTAATAAAAAAGAGTGTATCACTGGCAATCCGTTTGGTTGATGGCTCTTTCTTTATTTCAGGGCCTAAAACCTATCACACCATTCCTCTCACTGTTTTATTTGCTTCAGGACACACAGCGATGATATCTTTCGATGTTCTCCCATCTTCCGTTTATCCCATCATTCTTGAACAGTTAAACATAACCCCACTATCTCTTGGAAAGATGCATCAGTAGTTTTTGATTCGGTTTATTGTACACAAACTTGTTTTGGTGTACACACACTCTGAAGAACATAAGTTACCTCAGTGTTGTTTTTGATAAGATAAAGGCAGACACATTGCCCCCACACAGAACCTATGACTGCCCAATGATCTCTTAACAGGCAGTACCATACCATATGGTCAATTATATCCCTCATCACAGCCAGAGTTAGTTCATCTAAAAAATATTTAGATGAGAATCCAAAAAAAAAGGGTTTATTAGACCATCCACCTCATCAGCAGGTGCAGCCATGTTTTTTGTAAAAAATAAGGATGGGAGTCTTCGACCCATTATTGATTATAGACAGCTGAACAAATGTACTAAAAAGAACAGATACCCCCTGCCCCTTATCCCTGAACTTATTGAACGTTTACAAGGTGCCAATATCTACACCAAACTTGATCTCAGAGGTGCCTATAATTTGATCAGGATGAGGGCAGGGGATGAATGGTTAACAGTGTTCCGTACACTGTACGAACTGTACGAATACACAGTTATGCCGTTTGGTTTATGCAATGCCCCAGCGACATTTCAGTGTTTTATTAATGATGTTTTCCATGACCTACTAGATTTTTGTACAGTCATTTATTTGGATGACATCCTAATTAATTCTGATAACCTTGAGAATCATATATTGCATTTGAAACAAGTATTGTCTCATTTGAGGGCCCACCATTTGTACGCCAAACTCGAAAAGTATATTCAACACTAACACCATATCATTCTTAGGATATTGTATTTCACCCACTGGTATTGCTATGGAATCTAGCAAGGTTGAAGCCATCACTAAGTGGCCTATTCCACGTAATAAGAAAGACATCCAAAGATTCTTAGGTTTTGCAAACTTTTATAGAAAGTTTATTAAAGATTTTTCTCTCATCGTCAGACCCTTAACCACATTAACACGAAAACATGTTGTTTTTTTTTTTATCAAAATGCTGATAATTCTTTTAATACTCTCAAAAGTAAATTTGTCTCAGCCCCAATATTACAATTCCCAGATCCCAGTTGTTAGTTTACGCTGGAAGTTGATGCTTTTGAGTTTGATTTAGGGGCCGTTCTTTCACAGAGACTCTCTCAAAAAGAAGCTCTACATCCAGTATCCTACTACTCTCGAGTTATAAGCTCAGCGGAAATTAATTATGGGATAGGTGACAAGGAACTCCTTGAGGGTTCAAAATATCCCATCACTATCTACACAGACTATCGGAACCTGGAATACTTAAAGTCAAACAAAACCCTGACTTCACATCAGGTTCGATGGAGTCTCTTCTTCTCCCGTTTCGATAATGTGATCACCTATCGACCCGGTTCAAAGAACATGAAAGCTGATGCTCTTTCTAGAAAAGACCCCCTTCCATGTGACGTGGAATCCCCTGCAGCCATCATACCCTTGGACAGAATAATCTGTTTAACAGGGGATTTCAAAACCACTATAAAAGAACATCTGAGAGTAGATCCTTCTCTGAACCAGTTGGGATTAAGTAAACATTAGGACAGCCTGTACTACCATGATAACCTACTGTATATACCTCCTCCACTGAGGAATGAGGTGCTTGCCACTGCTCACGATTCCCTCTTAGCAGGCCATCCTGGGATACTTAGGACTTTGCATCTACTCAAAAGAAATTATTGATGGCCCAAGATGAATGAAACCGTCTTACAGTACATCCAAACATGTCAAGTCTGTACTACCAAGAAACATCAGCATAACCGCCCCTATGATTATCTTCTTTCCTTGCCAATACCTGAGAGACCATGGGCGGCTATTGCCATGGATTATATAGTTGATCTACCATTCTCCTTGAATTATAACACCATATTGGTAGTGGTGGACCTTTTCTCTAAAATGGCTCATTTTCTACCACATAGAGGCTTACCAACAGCTTCAGAAACCGCAACGCTCTTCTTGAATCACATTTTTAAGTTACATGGCTTACCTGAAGACAGAGGTACACAGTTTACCTCAAAATTCTGGAATCATTTATGCCTTTCATTCAACATCACTAAACAGTTAAGTACCGCATACCATCCGCAGACCAATGGGCAGACAGAGAGAACGAATCCGGCATTGGAACAATACCTCTGCTGTTATTGCACCCTAGAGCAAGACAACTGGCATTCTCTACTCGCAACTGCAGAATTCGCCCATAACAACACCTTAAATGCATCTACTAAGATGACACCGTTTTATATCAACTATGGATTCCATCCGTCCTATAACCCTGTCCTTATTGGCAACTCACCCATGCCCATTGTAAATTATACAGTGAATTCTATAGCAAATAACTTTGCAGCTTTGAAGCAAGTGCTACAAGAAGCTCAGGTTGTTCAGAAATGCCACAATGATCTACGTCGAACCAGACCTCCGAATTATAAGGTTGGAGTCAAAGTTTGGTTAAGTACAAAAAATCTTAGATTAAGGGTTCCTACTAAAACATTGGCTGCTCTCTACTTAGGACCTTATGAAATATTGAAAGTTATCAATCCTAATGCAGTTACGCTACAGCTCCCTAATTCGTTCATTATACACCCTACATTTCATGTGTCGCTTTTGAAACCATATGGTATGGTGAGGGGTACTAATCAAGATATAACTTGGAAACCTCAGGTGACAGATGATATGGAATATGAAATCAAGTCCATCTTAGACTCCCGTTATTATCTTAAGCAGCTCCAGTATCTGGTGAGTTGGAAGGGGTTTGGTTCTGAGGAAGACTCCTGGGAGCCTTCCACTAACGTTTCGGCTCCCCGTCTCCTATCCCTGTTCCACAGGAGGAATCTTGACCGCCCTGGCCCTTGATCTGCAGAGCGGCTCCTTAAGGGGGGTGTCTTGTCAGGGATTTGCCAAGTATCATGCTGTCCCTTTAACATTCTTCCCTACGTAGCCCTATTTAAGGCTCCTCTCAATACAACTCAATGCTTGGTAATTTGTTTGCTCAGTTCTTATGCTGACTATGAAGAAACCTTGCCGTTACTTCAGAATCCGTGTGAGGATCTCTAAATATTCTTGCTACCAGATTTAGTCTGACCCCTTGTCAGTCTCTACTCTCTCGCTTTACTACTTAACATCAATTGTTAGTTACCCGGAGAGAAGTTCTTCCGTTGCAGAGCCAGCTTCCTAACAGCTCTGTTTCAGCGTGTGACGTCACACCCAGCTTCCTCTCTCAATCAGTCTGTGTCTATGGCTCTTCCTCACTACATACTGAGCCTGTCAGCAGTCTGGAACCGGAGTCTCTCTCACCACCTGATTCCTGCTCCAGGAAATACTGGTCTGTATACTAAATTTACCTTAAGGCCATACTGTCAGCTAAGCCTAATGTGCTGTACTTGCTACAACTATTTGGAAGGCTTACTTAATGAACTGTGTCCCTATATCTAAGTTTGCTTTATCTAATTGCAGATACATCCTGTCTGCCTGCTCAGAACGCATACACATTCTGGACATTATCTATTGCTCAGTATCACCAACCATTAACATAAATATTCTGGAACATTACAACCTGGACTGTTTTGTATATACATATATATTTCATTGTAACAAATGCTTGCTAAAAACTGCCTGGACTTTATCTGTTACATGCTCCATACTATATACTACCATACAGTAGTGAATGTTTATAACTTGGATTAATACATATGGAGATATATTTGGATAGTTCAACCTGGATTATTCAGAATCGATTCACGAATTACTATCTGTGAATTAACACTGCTTGAACCACTCAATCTCCTGGTTGTGTGTTTGTGTATATTGTACAGGGAGTGCAGAATTATTAGGCCAATATAGCCACCTTTCTTTGCAAGGACACTCAAAAGCCTGCCATCCATGGATTCTGTCAGTGTTTTGATCTGTTCACTATCAACATTGCGTGCAGCAGCAACCACAGCCTCCCAGACACTGTTCAGAGAGGTGTACTGTTTTCCCTCCTTGTAAATCTCACATTTGATGATGGACCACAGGTTCTCAATGGGGTTCAGATCAGGTGAACAAGGAGGCCATGTCATTAGATTTTCTTCTTTTATAGCCTTTCTTGCCAGCCATTGTCCTGCATGAAAATCATGTTTTTCTTGAAGGATGCAGACTTCTTCCTGTACCACTGCTTGAAGAAGGTGTCTTCCAGAAACTGGCAGTAGGACTGGGAGTTGAGCTTGACTCCATCCTCAACCCGAAAAGGCCCCACAAGCTCATCTTTGATGATACCAGCCCAAACCAGTACTCCACCTCCACCTTGCTGGCGTCTGAGTCGGACTGGAGCTCTCTGCCCTTTACCAATCCAGCCACGGGCCCATCCATCTGGCCCATCAAGACTTACTCTCATTTCATCAGTCCATAAAACCTTAGAAAAATCAGTCTTGAGATATTTCTTGGCCCAGTCTTGACGTTTCAGCTTGTGTGTCTTGTTCAGTGGTGGTCGTCTTTCAGCCTTTCTTACCTTGGCCATGTCTCTGAGTATTGCACACCTTGTGCTTTTGGGCACTCCAGTGATGTTGCAGCTCTGAAATATGGCCAAACTGGTGGCAAGTGGCATCTTGGCAGCTGCACGCTTGACTTTTCTCAGTTCATGGGCAGTTATTTTGCGCCTTGGTTTTTCCACACGCTTCTTGCGACCCTGTTGACTATTTTGAATGAAACGCTTGATTGTTCGATAATCACGCTTCAGAAGCTTTGCAATTTTAAGAGTGCTGCATCCCTCTGCAAGATATCTCACTATTTTTGAATTTTTTAAGCCTGAAAAAGTCCTTCTTTTGACCCATTTTGCCAAAGGAAAGGAAGTTGCCTAATAATTATGCACACCTGATATAGGGTGTTGATGTCATTAGACCACACCCCTTCTCATTACAGAGATGCACATCACCAAATATGCTTAATTGGTAGTAGGCTTTCGAGCCTATACAGCTTGGAGTAAGACAACATGCATAAAGAGGATGATGTGGTCAAAATACTCATTTGCCTAATAATTCTGCACTCCCTGTATATATTTTATCTGGTTGGATGGATGCGTGAATCATTTTGGCTCAAGTTTCATGCCAAGATTCTCTCAGTAACAAATTGGCTACCTCCAAGCCAGATTGGCATACTCTCCTCTGCTGCCAACAGAGATTGTTGCGTGACGCCTCCATATTCACTCTGTACCCCTGCAGTAGTGACCCTCAGATCAATGAGCATAACAGGGTACCCTTAAGATCATTCTGTGGGAACCTGAGGTAAGGTGTGAGACTGAGTGGTCCAACAGGGGAATAGGATACTAAGGTACCTCATCCATAACATATCAGAACATAACACCTGGCTCGGCATCTGGCAGCTTCATGGGGGTACCAAGTTGACCCTTCTATAGTCTGAGGAAGCTTGATCAGGAATAGTTTTTGTAGTAGCCAAGAAACCACTTTTTAAGAAGAGGAACAGGGTGACAAGGCTAAGATATGCTAAAGCTCACAAAGATTAGAATGAAGATTAGAGGAAAACAATATTATGGAGTGATGGAAGAATGAGTGCTTGTGGCCTTTAGAAATACATGGTGTAGGGTCTGTCCTGGTTTGGAGCTGCATTTCAGCCAAAACATTTTCTGATTTATCGATATTGTTCAAATTGATGGGATCATGAATGCTGAAAAGCACAGACAGGTTTTAATTCATCATGTAATTCCTTCTGGAAAGCATAAATATGGATGGTCATTAAAACTTTGCTAAATCAACACATATAATTGTGACTTAAGACTTGCACAGTACTGTATATTTCTCTTGTTAAGTGTATCCAGTCCACGGATCATCCATTACTTATGGGATATTAACTCCTCCCCAACAGGAAGTGCAAGAGGATTCACCCAGCAGAGCTGCTATATAGCTCCTCCCCTAACTGCCATTACCAGTCATTCTCTTGCACCCAACGAATAGATAGGATGTGTGAGAGGACTGTGGTGATTATACTTAGTTTCATACCTTCAATCAAAAGTTTGTTATTTTATAATAGCACCGGAGTGTGTTATTCCTTCTCTGGTAGAATTTGAAGAAGAATCTACCTGAGTTTTTCTATGATTTTAGCCGGAGTAGTTAAGATCATATTGCTGTTTCTCGGCCATCTGAGGAGAGGTAAACTTCAGATCAGGGGACAGCGGGCAGATTAATCTGCAAAGAGGTATGTAGCAGCTTATTATTTTCTGACAATGGAATTGATGAGAAAATTCTGCCATACCGATATAATGTAAACTCAGCCTTAAATGCAGTAGCAGCAACTGGTATCAGGCTGTCATGTATGTATATTTTACACTTCAGTATTCTGGGGAATGGCACTTCACTGGAATTATACTGTATGCATAAAACTTTAGCCTAATTTGCAGGGACTAGCAACAGGCTTTTTAATAACACTCAATTTATTAATGTTAAACGTTTTTTGCTGGCATGTAAAATCGTTTAATTTTCTGAGGTACTGGGTGAAAAAATGTTTTGGGCACTATTTTTTTCCACTTGGCAGTCGTTTTATTTAATTTATGACAGTTTACTGATCTCTCTCACTGTTATGTGTGAGGGGGAGGGGCCTTTTTTGGTGCTTTTGCTACGCATCAAAAAATTCAGTCAGAAGTTTATTGTCTTCCCTGCATGATCCGGTTCATCTCTACAGAACTCAGGGGTCTTCAAAACTTGTTTTGAGGGAGGTAATCACTCACAGCAGAGCTGTGAGATTGTAGTTGACTGTGATAAAAAAACGTTTATTTCTGTATTTTTTTTTTTTTTCTGCTATCAGGGTTAGTTATCCTTTGCTAATGGGAGCAATCCTTTGCTAAAATTGTGTTTTTTACAAAGATTTGATGCTATAACTTTTCAGTTTATTAATTTTCAACTGTCATAACTTTTTCTGTGCTTCTTATAGGCACAGTACGTTTTCATATTATAGTAAATTACTTGAAAAGTATTTCCAAGTTGCTAGTTTATTTGCTAGTGTGTTAAACATGTCTGATTCAGAGGAAGATATCTGTGCTATATGTGCTAAAGCCAAAGTGGAGCCCAATAGAAATTTATGTACTAACTGTATTGATGCTACTTTAAATAAAAGTCAATCTGTACAAATTGAACATATTTCACCAAACAACGAGGGGAGAGTTATGCCGACTAACTCGCCTCACGTGTCAGTACCTGCATCTCCCGCTCGGGAGGTGCGTGATATTGTAGCGCCGAGTACATCTGGGCGGCCATTACAAATCACATTACAGGATATGGCTACTGTTATGACTGAAGTTTTGGCTAAATTACCAGAACTAAGAGGTAAGCGTGATCACTCTGGGGTGAGAACAGAGTGCGCTGATAATATTAGGGCCATGTCAGACACTGCGTCACAATTTGCAGAACATGAGGACGGAGAGCTTCATTCTGCGGGTGACGGTTCTGATCCAAACAAACTGGATTCAGATATTTCAAATTTTACATTTAAGCTGGAAAACCTCCGTGTATTACTAGGGGAGGTGTTAGCGGCTCTGAATGATTGTAACACAGTTGCAATACCAGAGAAAATGTGTAGGTTGGATAAATATTTTGCGGTACCGGCGAGTACTGACGTTTTTCCTATACCTAAGAGACTTACTGAAATTGTTAAAGGAGTGGGATAAACCCGGTGTGCCGTTCTCACCCCCTCCGATATTTAGAAAGATGTTTCCAATAGACGCCACCACACGGGACTTATCGCAAACGGTCCCTAAGGTGGAGGGAGCAGTTTCTACTTTAGCTAAGCGTACCACTATCCCGGTGGAGGATAGCTGTGCCTTTTCAGATCCAATGGATAAAAAGTTAGAGGGTTACCTTAAGAAAATGTTTGTTCAACAAGGTTTTATATTGCAACCTCTTGCATGCATTGCGCCTGTCACGGCTGCAGCAGCATTTTGTTTTGAGTCTCTGGAAGAGACACTTGAATCAGCTCCATTAGATGAGATTACACACAAGCTTAAAGCCCTTAAGTTAGCTAACTCATTTATTTCAGATGCCGTAGTACATTTAACTAAACTTACGGCTAAGAATTCCGGATTCGCCATTCAGGCACGCAGAGCACTGTGGCTAAAATCCTGGTCAGCTGACGTTACTTCTAAATCTAAATTGCTTAATATACCTTTCAAAGGGCAGACCTTATTCGGGCCCGGGTTGAAAGAAATTATCGCTGACATTACAGGAGGTAAAGGCCATGCCCTGCCTCAAGACAGAGCCAAACCTAAGGCTAGACAGTCTAATTTTCGTTCCTTTCGTAATTTCAAAGCAGGAGCAGCATCAACTTCCTCTGCACCAAAACAGGAAGGAGCTGTTGCTCGCTACAGACAAGGCTGGAGACCTAACCAGTCCTGGAACAAGGGCATGCAGGCCAGGAAACCTGCTGCTGCCCCTAAGACAGCATGAATCGAGGGCCCCCGATCCGGGAACGGATCTAGTGGGGGGCAGACTTTCTCTCTTCGGCCAGGCTTGGGCAAGAGATGTCCAGGATCCCTGGGCGTTAGAGATCATATCTCAGGGATACCTTCTAGACTTCAAATTCTCTCCCCCAAGAGGGAGATTTCATCTGTCAAGGTTGTCAACAAACCAAATAAAGAAAGAGGCATTTCTACGCTGCGTACAAGATCTTTTATTAATGGGAGTGATCCATCCGGTTCCGCGATCGGAACAAGGACAAGGGTTTTACTCAAATCTGTTTGTGGTTCCCAAAAAAGAGGGAACTTTCAGGCCAATCTTGGATTTAAAGATCCTAAACAAATTCCTAAGAGTTCCATCGTTCAAAATGGAAACTATTCGGACAATTTTACCCATGATCCAAAAGGGTCAGTACATGACCACAGTGGATTTAAAGGATGCTTACCTTCACATACCGATTCACAAAGATCATTACCGGTATCTAAGGTTTGCCTTTCTAGACAGGCATTACCAGTTTGTAGCTCTTCCATTCGGATTGGCTACGGCTCCGAGAATCTTCACAAAGGTTCTGGGTGCTCTTCTGGCGGTACTAAGACCGCGAGGAATTGCGGTAGCTCTGTACCTAGATGACATTCTGATACAAGCTTCAAGCTTTCAAACTGCCAAGTCTCATACAGAGTTAGTACTGGCATTTCTAAGGTCGCATGGATGGAAGGTGAACGAAAAGAAGAGTTCTCTCTTTCCACTCACAAGAGTTCCCTTCTTGGGGACTCTTATAGATTCTGTAGAAATGAAGATTTACCTGACAGAAGACAGGTTAACAAAGCTTCAAAATGCATGCCGTGTCCTTCATTCCATTCAACACCCGTCAGTAGCTCAATGCATGGAGGTGATCGGCTTAATGGTAGCAGCAATGGACATAGTACCCTTTGCACATCTACATCTCAGACCGCTGCAATTGTGCATGCTAAGTCAGTGGAATGGGGATTACTCAGACTTGTCCCCTACTCTGAATCTGGATCAAGAGACCAGAAATTCTCTTCTATGGTGGCTTTCTCGACCACATCTGTCCAGGGGGATGCCATTCAGCAGGCCGGACTGGACAATTGTAACAACAGACGCCAGCCTACTAGGTTGGGGCGCTGTCTGGAATTCTCTGAAGGCTCAGGGACAATGGAATCAGGAGGAGAGTCTCCTACCAATAAACATTCTGGAATTGAGAGCAGTTCTCAATGCCCTTCTGGCTTGGCCCCAGTTAACAACTCGGGGGTTCATCAGGTTTCAGTCGGACAACATCACGACTGTAGCTTACATCAACCATCAGGGAGGGACAAGAAGCTCCCTAGCAATGATGGAAGTATCAAAGATAATTCGCTGGGCAGAGTCTCACTCTTGCCACCTGTCAGCAATCCACATCCCGGGAGTGGAGAACTGGGAGGCGGATTTCTTAAGTCGTCAGACTTTTCATCCGGGGGAGTGGGAACTTCATCCGGAGGTCTTTGCCCAAATACTTCGACGTTGGGGCAAACCAGAGATAGATCTCATGGCGTCTCGACAGAACGCCAAGCTTCCTCGTTACGGGTCCAGATCCAGGGATCCGGGAGCGGTTCTGATAGATGCTTTGACAGCACCTTGGACCTTCGGGATGGCTTATGTGTTTCCACCCTTCCCGATGCTTCCTCGATTGATTGCCAGAATCAAACAGGAGAGAGCATCAGTGATTCTAATAGCGCCTGCATGGCCACGCAGGACTTGGTATGCAGATCTAGTGGACATGTCATCCTGTCCACCTTGGTCGCTACCTCTGAAACAGGACCTTCTGATCCAGGGTCCCTTCAAACATCAAAATCTAATTTCTCTGAAGCTGACTGCTTGGAAATTGAACGCTTGATTTTATCAAAACGTGGTTTTTCTGAGTCAGTTATTGATACCTTAATACAGGCTAGGAAGCCTGTTACCAGAAAGATTTACCATAAGATATGGCGCAAATACTTATATTGGTGCGAATCCAAGAGTTACTCATGGAGTAAGGTTAGGATTCCGAGGATATTGTCTTTTCTACAAGAAGGTTTAGAAAAGGGTTTATCCACTAGTTCCTTAAAGGGACAGATTTCAGCTCTGTCCATTCTTTTACACAAACGTCTGTCAGAAGTTCCGGACGTTCAAGCTTTTTGTCAGGCTTTAGCTAGGATCAAGCCTGTGTTTAAAACTGTTGCTCCACCATGGAGTTTGAACTTAGTTCTTAATGTTTTACAGGGGGTTCCGTTTGAACCCCTTCATTCCATTGATATCAAGTTGTTATCTTGGAAAGTTCTGTTTTTAATGGCGATTTCCTCGGCTCGAAGAGTCTCTGAGTTATCTGCCTTACATTGTGATTCTCCTTATCTGATTTTTCATTCAGACAAGGTAGTTCTGTGTACTAAACCTGGGTTCCTACCTAAGGTGGTCACTAACAGGAATATCAATCAAGAGATTGTGGTTACATCTTTGTGTCCTAATCCTTCTTCGAAAAAGGAACGTCTGCTACACAATCTAGATGTAGTCCGTGCCCTGAAATTTTATCTACAGGCAACTAAGGATTTTCGACAAACATCTTCCCTGTTTGTCGTTTATTCTGGTCAGAGGAGAGGTCAAAAAGCTTCGGCTACCTCTCTCTCCTTTTGGCTTCGTAGCATAATACGGTTAGCCTATGAGACTGCTGGACAGCAGCCTCCTGAAAGAATTACAGCACATTCTACTAGAGCTGTGGCTTCCACTTAGGCCTTTAAGAATGAGGCTTCTGTTGAACAGATTTGCAAGGCTGCAACTTGGTCTTCTCTTCATACTTTTTCCAAATTTTACAAATTTGACACTTTTGCTTCTTCGGAGGCTGTTTTTGGGAGAAAGGTTCTTCAGGCAGTGGTTCCTTCCGTATAAAGAGCCTGCCTGTCCCTCCCGTCATCCGTGTACTTTAGCTTTGGTATTGGTATCCCATAAGTAATGGATGATCCGTGGACTGGATACACTTAACAAGAGAAAACATAATTTATGCTTACCTGATAAATTTATTTCTCTTGTAGTGTATCCAGTCCACGGCCCGCCCTGTCACTTTAAGGCAGGTAATTTTTCCATTAAACTACAGTCACCACTGTACCCTATGGTTTTCCTTTCTCTGCATGTTTTCGGTCGAATGACTGGTAATGGCAGTTAGGGGAGGAGCTATATAGCAGCTCTGCTGGGTGAATCCTCTTGCACTTCCTGTTGGGGAGGAGTTAATATCCCATAAGTAATGGATGATCCGTGGACTGGATACACTACAAGAGAAATAAATTTATCAGGTAAGCATAAATTATGTTTTTTTATTTCTGAAAGCAGATTTAAGGTAATTAACACTAAGGTTTAAAAAAAAATCATATTTACATAGATGGAAACCTATCTGAGCAGATAGAAAATACAAAGAATGAAGGTATTGATAAAATTAACTATTAACAACTATATCCTACTACTTATGAACTACTTACTATTAATAATTTACAAATCTAACCTAAGCTATTAACTATTTGTTATTATCTATTTACAAATCTAACCAAATAACTATTAACTATCTTTTCTACCTATATCCTTTTAATAACAAATAATTTTGTGTAGTTTTCCAATACTGGACCGCCACTGCCAGAAAATAGCGCTATAGATTTTTCGTCAGTTATTGCCAAAGTACTTTAGAAGCAGAAATTCCCCATCCCCATCCTCTGGGGGATTCAAGGGGGGTGAAGCTTCAATCCACAAGTCTCACTTAGGGTGGATGCCATAAGATTGGTGCAGACAATGCCGATCCTCTGGCATCCACCCAAAGTGAAACTTGTGAATAAAATCGTTGCTACCCTTGAATTCCCCAGAGAGTGGAGATGGGGGAATTTCGGCTTTTACTGTATTGAACAAAACTCTATTGTGCCAGAGTGGTGCTCCATTAATGGAAAAGTACTTTTAATTTTTAACCTATTAAAAGAAAGTCAGAACTGCAATGTATAATAAGGAGAAATATTATTTGCAAACATCATAAAATCTATAATTTCAGATAATTTTTCAGATTCAAATGATAGAAGACCAACCTTTTGACAAGGCACAAGTGTCTACTGTGAAAGGTAATTGTAAAGACTATTCAAAGTCTTTAACATTAATACATATATGTCATTAACCCATTGTTTAAGATTTGCAGATGCTAGAAAAAGGATGAGATCCTGGACGTTAAAGCTGATCCTACAACATTTCATGCATGCAAAGAAACTGAATCAACTTTTACAGATATGCAAGAAACATGTACCACTTAAGGAAGTAATTTTAAAAAAATCTTTAGAAATTATAGTAGACAAATTTAGTTACTTCAATATGTATTAAATACTGTACAATCCTTCAGGGCACTGATTTAAAAAGTATGTTTATGGTTGACATGCAGAAGATTTCTTTTTTTTTTTTAAACGTAAATCATGATGTCTTTATGTAGATTATATTTTTTATTTTTTTATTTTTTTACTTCAAGCACTATAGAAACAATGAATCATGCTTTCTTTGAAGTGACTTCCTTATTTCTTTTGTGTGATTCTAGGGCAAAAAAAAAAAAAAAACCTATGTCATGCACCACATTTTAATTTGACAGAGGCATGTCATTTGTGTTTTGTCTTGTGCTAGCTGTACATATGAGTCAATAAGTTGTGCAGGGCTAAATTTACATTCTGTCATTATACTAAGTCTACAAAGAACATATTCCTTTTAGTTGTCTTAAAAGATGTTTTCCCAAGTTTATCCACATCTGCTTGATACGTCTCATTCAGTAATATAATCCATTGCAGATTATCTCAGTGATTATATTTCCACAAAAGATGACCTTAATTGAAAAGTAAGACATGTGCATGTAAAAATGAATGCATGTCTAAATCTTCCAATACAAAGCATCAGGGGCGAGATTACATATACAGTGTAGGTTTCAGAGCAACGGCTAAAACCCAGGCCGCCTTTAAGTTCACCTCGCACATCTGGTGAATCACATATACGGCGCCGGCAGATCATATAATGCCCAAAGTCGGATAAACTGGCGAGCTTCAGAAATATGCGGAAATACACATTTCTGGAGTCGCCAGTGACTTATGGCAGTTTATGATCTTCCGGCGCCTAAGTAAAAAACAAAAAAATGTTTTATCGCCCATAAAAGTCTAACCCGCCTCCAAAAAATGAACCCGGCACATCAAAATCCCTATACACGCCATCCCTCCACATCGCAAAGAATAATAACATGTATTAACCTCTAAACCGCCATCCCCCCACAAAGCTATCTACCTATTTAAACTATTAACCCCTTATCCACCAACCCCCACTTCGCAAACTAGCTAATAAATGTATTAACCCCTAATCCGACATTCCCCACAATGCAAAGTACCTAATAAACATATTAACCCCTTAACCGCCATCCCCCACAACGCAATCTAACTAATTACACTATTAGCCCCTAATCCACCATTCACCCACAACTCAAAGTACCTAATTAACCTATTAACCCCTAATCCACCAACTCCCCACATTGCAAACTACCTAATAAAACTATTGTTATGTAAAAGAGCTGAATTATTTAGGGCAGTGCCCTACAAAAGGTCCTTTTAAGGGCTATTGGTAGCTTAGTGTTAGTTTAGGGGGTGTTTTTATTTTGGGGTGGCTTTTTGTTTTTATAGGGGTATTAGATTAAGTTTAATTTTTTTTATTTTGGATAATTTTGTTTATTTTTTCTGTAAACTTATATTTTTATATTTTTGTAATATTAGATTTTTTTAATTTAATCTTAGTTTTTTATGTAAACTTAGATTATTTTTTTTTCATGTAAAGATAGGATTTTTTTTAGTAATTTTTATAATTTTTTAAAAGTAGTCTTTTTAATTTTATGTAATTGTACTTAATTGGGGTTAATTTAGAGGGTGTTAGGTTAGGGGGTTTAGTGATTAGATTGATACTTTGCGTTGTTACGGTTTGGAGATTTAGGGGTTAATAGGTTAATTAGGTAGTTTGCATTGTGGGGGGTTGGCGGTTTAGGGGTTAATAGTGTTAATAGGTAGATTACGTTGTGGGGGGTTAGTGGATTAGGGGTTAATAGTGTTAATAGCTAGATTGCATTGTGGGGGTTGGCGGATTAGGGGTTAATAACTTTATTAGATACTTTGTGATTTGGGGGTTGATGGATTAGGGGTTAATACATTTATTAGTTATTGTGATTGGGGGATGGTGGTTGAGAGGTACATATTACGCATGCGTTAGGTGTTTGTTACATTTTCCAGGGAGTTATGGTGCTCATGCCTGCCTATGTGTGGGGAGGTAACAATGGAGTAAAATTTCTCCATTTTTGCTGTGTAAGTCCTTGCACTGAATATGTGATACCAACTTGTGATGCCGGTTCTATGTTAGTTTATGGGAGTAAAAACAGTGGGCGACAGGTAAAATATACGCGTCGTATATGTGATTGCTAGTTTTGCAATATAATTGGCGACATTGACTTTGCGGCGATGCCGCATATGTAATCTCTCCCCAAGTCTCTAAAATACTGGGCTTAATTCCTCTGTGCAAATATTTGCTTCTGTCATGTCAATAACACAGTAGCATGCATGCTAAACACATAAATAGAGTATGCATACCCTCTGAAGGTCTTTGGTTCCATGAAGATGAAGTCAACTCTCTTGAGGTTTGCCAATGTCAGTGTCCTATGTTTGGAGTTACCCTGTTAATATCCTGCCCTGTTAAGATTGATGCTGACCCTGTTACCAAACTTCTGTTCTGTCAGTGATTGAGTGCACTTTTGGCATGCAGAGTTTAAATACCTCTTTTTCTGTGTCATGTGCAGACTTCTTTTATCAGTATGCAGGGTCTACAGAATCAGTGAGCAGCTGAGCTTCCGCAGACGTGGCAAGAAACATTGCATGACAATGTACTTATTGATATAGAGAACATTAGAGACATTTCAAAGATCAAAGTAAACCTTGGTCGGCACATGTTAAGTACACACATATGTCTGAGTGCATTAAAAGGGACCTCCAGTCCTGTACTATCCATTGTAAATGTATGTATGCATGCTCTGCATTAGTACTGAACACTGATCCATCTGTGATGCCACTTTATGGCCTCCAACTTTGGCCACATAGATGAGTTACTGAGGATATAATAGTCGTGAGTGGATCCAGGATACTCCACAAACCCATTCATTAAGTGGATGCCATTTGCACACGAAGTGGAAATTGATAGAGTTAAATGGTTGGTGGAGGAAATATGCCATTTGTTGTTTCAACGGAGGCCACAGAGCAATATGTGTGCAGTGAATTATCCCCAAATGGTTAGGTATGTCCCCCATATTCTCTTAGTCCCTCCTGAGATCAGGCCAAGTGTTCTCTGTGTGAGGGAATCCTATGGCATTATGTCACTAGTTGAGGATGGCATTCATAAACTTCTCAATTACCACAGTGAAAGTGCCTTGAGTAATCCTTTATGACATGGTATAGACTAATAATCTGCTGTGTATAGATGCTCTAGATGTCATAAACCTCAGAACAAGTGAGCGCACACGTGTTGGCAAGATGGCCGGTACGTATTATTGTGTTGAGTTGTCCACAAGCAAGTCAACAAGAAAACTCGGGATCCATATTTGCATAGCCAAACAGTGAAGCCAATTAGTCAATCAAAAGAGCACCGCTACACAATGGTGAATTGGCTGTGATGTTTGTTTAATTTCTAGTACACTAAATCTTTTTGAGCACCTTAGTAATGATTATTGACCATATGCAGATCAAGCATATTGAAAACATACAAGACAAATGAGTTAACCTGTGGTTAAATAAATTGTGAAATTGTCTCAATAGCGTGGTTGCCCGCATATTACCCAGCAACATATATATGTGTGTGTATATATATATATATATATATATATATATATATGTAATCTCCATTGCAAAAATGTGGTTACAAAAAGTGAAGGTTCCATGTGGAAAGGTGGCATTGTAAAATTTGCAAGAAAAAAATATAAAAAAAATAAAAAGTTATAGTATTAATCTGCTACTGGAATTGTGTAAACAACATATCTACATACTTCAGTATTGCTTGGCACAAAAGCAGATGTTAAAAAGAAAAAAGCTAATATTGTTATTTTACACATTACCCTACTACCATCCTTCAATTCAGCGTGCCATTTTTGTTAGTTTAGGTCCTGGCTTTCTAATATGGTTTAATCTATTAGAATATTATTTTTGATTAGGAAAGAGGTTCCCATGAGCTTTTATATCAATTTAAATTCCATTTAAGTTTTTAAGTGGAATTCTCTCTCTTATGATTTCTGAATTAACACTCCCATAAGTGATCTGAAAAACTTTAATTAGATAATCTGAAAAGTAAGTTGTGTTTAATGACTTTTTAAAGGTGGCCTCATTAATCGTGTCTTCAAATAAAATTATGCAATATCTGAAAAACTATGTTCTTCTTGTAAATCTAAGAGATTGTGATTATAATTATCTTTTTGACCTATGAATTTCAGGCAATGATTTGAAACTTAAATAATGTGGTCTAGTATACATTACTGGTGTTAATTGTTTTGGTTGGCCTATAGCCATTTAAATTAGGCTGCTTAAAAAAAAAAAATCACAATGCAGCAGTTTACAAAACTGTCAGATTTTACTGCTGTTGTATCCAAGTTAAGACTTTTAAAGGGAAAGTCTAGTCAAAATTAAACTTTCATAAATCAGACAGGGCATGACATTTTAAACAACTTTCCAAATGACTTTTATCATTAAATTTGCTTTGTTCCCTTGGTGGTATTTTTCAAAAGCTAAACTTAGGTAGGCTCAAACTGATTTCTAAACCGTTGAAAACCGCCTCTTAGCTCAGAGTATTTTGAAAGTTTTTCACAGTTAGACAGTACTAGTTCATGTGTGTCATATATATAACATTGTGCTCACTCCCATGGAGTTATTTAGGAGTCTGCACTGATTGGCTAAACTGCATGTTCGCTGATTGGCTAAACTGCATGTCTGTCAAAAGCACTGAGATAAGGGGGCAGTCTGCAGAGGCTTAGATACAAGGTAATCACAGAAGTTTTTAAATATATTTAAAACGTTGTTGGTTATGCAAAACTGGGGAATGGGTAATAAAGGCATTATCTATCTTTTTAAACAATAAAAATTCTGGTGTAGACTGTCCCTTTAAAGGTTGATTTTGGCTCCCAATAATGTCAATAGGAGCAGATAAATAATACTAACTCTACTGGGTAAGTGATAGAATTTCCGTTACAACTAGTATTGCATAATGTAAAGAACACCCATATTCATTAATATCAAATGAATAATAAAGAATTATGTCAGAATTAATATTTTAGGTATAAAAGTTACAAATAATTATGGATATAAAATGTATTAAATTATGACATAGTATATATTAAAGTAATAAATAATTCATAATTATATAAATAAAATAGAGCTAGATACAAGTAGAGCATAATCTGTAGCGCATGATGCATTATCGTGCACTAACAATAACACCCAACTGTGGGCTAGATTACGTGTGGAGCACTAACTGTTGCACGCGAGTGATAAGGGATATATTGCAGCTTTTTTTTCTCGCAGTGGAAGTAGTAAATGTATTACGAGTAAACGCGTTCACTTGAGTGTAGTTGAATTTAAGATGCTTCAGTTTAGCGCAACTTCAGAACTTTGGTTAACTGTGACGTGAGAAAAAAAAAGTTGTACAAAACACACCAAAAATACCTTTAAAAGTACAGTAACACTCATAATAACAATGTTTGATAAAAAATATTTTTTTTTAAATTGCATTTTAAGGGCTCATGGGTTAGAAAAATTAAGGCCTACAAAGGGTTTTAACATAGAGATATACAAATGTCTAAATATTTATATGTATGTATATACAAATATTTGCCACTTTATTAGGTACAACCCTGCTGTGCACACAAATGGTTCATTCCACTAAGTGACACGTCACGTGGCCACAGTTTTGGTATAAATACAGCAGAGCAGAACAACCTTCCTACTATCAGTTAAGTGTACAAACCACAGCAAAATTGGGGAAAAACAGTGATCTAATGGACTTTGAATGTGGCATGACAGTAGGTGCAAGACAAGCTGGACCAAGCATATCTGAAACTGCAGTACTCCTAAACTTTTCATGTACAACAGTTTCAAAGGTGTATAGAGAATGTTGAAATGAACAAAAAACATCCAGTCAGCTTGAGTGCAGTGGAAGAAAAATTATCATTGATGAGGAAGGTCAGAGTAGGATGGCTAGACTTGTGCAAGCAAACAGACAGGCCTTAATTTTGTAAATCACATCAGAATTCAACCTTGAAAAATATATCACAACACACCACTAGGCACACCTTGTCGTGGATGGGCTACAACAGCCGGTGGCCACGTTGGTTGCCGTTTTTATTAGAGAAGAACAAGAGAGTGGGCCTTCTGTGGGCACAACAACGCCAACACTTTACCATCGAAGACTGAAAAAACATTGCTTGATCTGACGAGTTGAAGTTTTTAGTAAGTGATGTTAATGGCAGGCTTTGAATTTGGCAAAAACAGCATGAATCCATAGACCCGTCATGTGTAATGAAAACTGTGCAAAGTGGTTGGGGCGGTGTTATAATGTGGAGAATGTTTTCCTGGCATACATTGGGTCCATTGATACCCCTAGATTCACGTCTGAATGCCACAGCATATGTAAACATTGTTGCTGACCAAGTGCATCCTTTCATGTTGACAGTTTATCCTCAGGCAGATGGCTACTTCCAGCAGGATAATATGCCAGTACACAAAGCCCGCATCACTATGGAATGGTTCCTGGAACATGAAAATTATTTTTCTTTGCTGCAGTGGCCCACTCAGCCCCCGGATCTCAATCATTTTGAACATTTTTGGGATAAGCTGGAAAGACCTTCGTCAAATCTCAAGGAGTTGCGTGACACACTCATGTCTGCATTGTACATAATACCTCCACACAGTTTTCAGCACCTTGTTGAATCCATGCCTTGACAAATTCAGGCTCAACACGCTACTAGGTACCTGTACCTAATAAAGTGTGTGCAGACTGCGAGCTCATGGTAGTAATAACCAGCCACTTGTAATGGCTGGTTATTTATTGTGTGCCTGTAAATGGGCGAATTTGCCTGTTTACGGGTGCACAATAAATTATCACTCCACTTGTAATCTATCTCTTAATGTGAAACCTCTACCACCTGCAGAAAAACCTTTCCTGATGGTTTAAATCATATTAGCAAATCAACTACATTTTTGTCACATGCCTTTCTTCACTCAATTATTTGTTAACCAAATTACTCAGTTTGTGTTTTTAAATCAATGACAACCACATATCAAAATTAGTGATTTTTTTTGCATTCACCAAAATCCAAATGTACATGTCCTGTAAATGTATTAAATGGCAAGTAAATAATGTCTGTTTGACATCGCTAGATCTCTGTCGGCATTTATCATTGCACAAGCATTTCTAGTGAAATGCTTGTGCAATGCCGCCCTCTACTCACTGGCCACCAATCGACCGCTAGTAGTGGCTGTCAATCATCCCGATCATATTGGATCGGGATGATTTCAATCCTCTTATGACTGCCTAAAATGATGGACCTCTGAAGCAACATCCACTACTGCATGGAGCCCTATATGCCATATAATTTGTTTTATTTTTTATTTTTTTTATACTTAATACATTTCTTATATGATAATCAAATAATATTTATTGATTAACATATGTGCTCTATGTGTGACTTTATTGTAAACTATATACCACTATCATATCTTAGTGGTGACAATTACAGAACTATTCAGTCACCTACTATATACCACAATATTCAACTAGCTTCCCCCGAACTTTTATTAAGAAATATTTACCCATGCTGTAATAATACCTAACTTGACCTGCCACGCTATCCTTATTATTCTATTTAAGGGGGCGAATCTCCTAACTTACATAGCTGACATACAAGCCATTTAGGTTTTCACTATTATAATACAGTAATTTTCTAACATGCTATATCTACTGACTTGCATCAGTAAACTTTAGTGTTACAAATACTAGCTACCCATATCTGGAGATCAGCTATATGTCTCACACATAATATTTGAAACTAAAATTGAGGCCACAATATAAATACTGAGCAGATTGCAGTACTATACTATAACCCACCTATCTGAAATTACTAACCTGATATATCAGGTCAGGACCCAATTATTATTTTCCAAGTTCGTGGTCCGAGTCTGTTGTTTTTAACTTTTTCCATGCTTTAATTTATACAAAACATAATAAAGATTATAATTTGTAACCCACAATCGTGAACATAAGTTACACCCAACCCACCATGTTACTGTTCCTCTAAAAATTGAGTGCTATATATATTTTGTACATATATATTTATATTTGCTGCCAATCGCTGCACGACTTACCCCCTTTGCTGTGCTAGTTCTTATGCCGTGTCTGACGGCATGAGAACGAGGCTCCCATTGGAGCCTATGGAAGCACACTCTTGTGAGCGCAATGCTTCCGTGCAATTCATAGTAAAAAAGTGTATATATGTGTTTAAATCTATGTTTGAGTGCAGATACATATTTACACATATACAGACATAAATTCACGTGTACATATATATAGACTTATATATAGACTTATATAGTCATGTTTACATACACACATTCAAATATTTAGACATATGTATACTCTGGAGCCCTTTCCAGCCAAATACCTTGCCGTATACCATTTTCCTTTTTTTTTTAAAAAAAAATTAAAAAATGAAAGTTATCATTTTTTTTATTAAAATTGTTTATACTGTATATGAGTGTTATAGTCCAAAGCTAAGAAGTGACACAGAAGCCCAAAACTAGATGCTAGTACAGTTTATTCGGCAATGCCAAATATAAACAGGTAGAATATTCAAACAGACGCCTGACGCATTTTGCGCATGCTCACATGCGCTTCATCAGAGGTTGGTGATTCTAAGAGCATAGTGGCTTAAGTAGGGAAAGAGCCAATCATTGCAGAGTATTTTTCATCCAATACTAATATATTAGATAATGGCAGTGAAGTTGTGCCGGCTGGTTCTCTACAAGCCTCTTTGCTCATATTTACTCTTGTAAATAATAATTAGTGGTAAGTTCACAAATTCTAGATTTACATATATGTGTTTAAAAACATTAGAATATGACTTATCAAAGCCGTATTCTCTATTTCTCATGATTATGGGTTATACATACAGATTAGAAATTAATCATTGAAAATCCTTTTACAAAACAAAAAAACTAAAATATATATAGAAAATGCAAAATCATGATAATATGTATGCTCCAGATAGTATTCAAATAGGAAAGATATAAAATAACAAAGTGCTAAATTTAAAGTAAAGAATTAAAAAGGGATAATAAAATCAATACCTAAAGAATAAAAAAACAATAATCGAGCTTAATCATTCTAAGCAATACTCATATTTCTACTATAAACATGTCGACAAAGACAAACAGTTATATATTAGTTCAGATAACATAGTAAAGGATGCAGTTATTTAATGAAGTGGGGACTGCTAGATGTGGTCGTTTATAAATCCCAGCTGTAAGATTTTTATAATGAAATGTCATAATATCGCTAGGTTTATTATGTATATACACAAGTACGCTGTAAGATTGCTAAAATCCTAAAAAGAGAAAAAAGCCATTACTGTATCTATAATCAATAGTAGAAACATTGTATTTATATTGTCCTAACTAGTCCTAAAGATATATTACCAAAGATAAATGCTAAAATGCTAAATATAGTAACAATTCTTACTAGGAGGAGAAGATAATCTAATACTGGGTGGGCTAATGTGGGAGTTAGATATATCAGGAAATATTCTAAAAGAGAGATACCTCAAATGGAGTATTTCAACTAAATTAATTACTTGGTCTAGTAATATTTTCTAGCTATCCAAAAAAAATTTAGTATTATTCCAAAAAATATTTTTAATTTTAATTTTTATTATTTTCTGACTGTCAGTAAAGAGGTCAACATCCATTCTTTTGTTCATACCATCTGAATATTGTGTCTGTAATTTCATTATACAGAAAACTTCTTTTTTAAGGAGTCTTTTCAATCTATCACCTTGCTTCTTAATATGATCAATTGCTATGAATGAGAAATAGTTGTTGCCTAATCCATGTGTTTGAAAGTGTTTCACTACTGGGGTTTTGGGTTCTTTTTCATCTAAAGATAGTGGGCCAGATTACGAGTTTTGCGTTAGAAGCTATGTGGGCTAACAAACAGTTTTTTCTCACCCGCTCACTTACCTGCAGTGCTGGTATTACAGGTTTTTACAAACCCAGCGTTAAAAGGCAAGAAGTGGGCGTTGAGCAAAATTGTGCTCCTTACCGCACTCCAATACCAGCGCTGCTTAAGTCAGTGGTAAGCTGGTCGTACATGCTCATGCACGATTTCCCTATAGGAATCAATGGGGAGAGCCGGCTGAGAAAAAGTCTTACAGCTGCCAAAAAGCAGCGTAAAGCTCAGTAACACAGCCCCATTGTTTCCTATGGGGAAACTAAAGTTATGTTTACACCTAGCACCCTAACATGAACCCCGAGTCTAAACACCCCTAATGTTACACTTATTAACACCTAATCTGCCACCCCCGACATTGTCACCACCTACATTATACTTATTAACCCCTAATCTGCCGCTCCGGACACCGCCGCCACCTACATTATACTTATTAACCCCTAATCTGCTGCCCCCAACATCGCCGACACCTACATTATATTTATTAACCCCTAATCTCCCTCCCCCAATGTCGAGCAACCTACCTACATTTATTAACCCCTAATCTACCGCCCCCAACATCGCTGCCACTATAATAAACATATTAACCCCTAAACTGCCACACTCCTGCCCCGCAAACATTAGTTAAATTTTATTAACCCCTAATCTCCCTCCCCCAATGTCGAGCAACCTACCTACATTTATTAACCCCTAATCTGACGCCCCCAACATTGCTGCCACTATAATAAACATATTAACCCCTAAACCGCCACACTCCCGCCTCGCAAACATTAGTTAAATATTTTGTAACCCCTAATCTGCCGTCCCCGACATCATCGCCACCTACATTATACTTATTAAACCCTAATCTGCTTCCCCCAACATCGCCGACACCTACATTATATTTATTAACCCCTAATCTCCCTCCCCAATGTCGTCACCACCTACCTACATTTATTAACCCCTAATCTGCCGTCCCCAACATCGCCGCCATTATACTAAATGTATTAACCCCTAAACCTAAGTCTAACCCTAACACCCCCTAACTTAAATATAATTACAATAAATCTAAATAAAAATTAATATTATTACCTAAATAATTCCTTTTTAAAACTAAATACTTAAATATAAAACAAACCCTAAGCTGGCTACAATATAACTAATAGTTACATTGTAGCCAGCTTAGGTTTATTTTACAGGTACTTTTGTATTTATTTTAGCTAGGTAGTTATTAAATAGTTAAAGGGATACCATTTTAAACAACATTCCAATTTACTTCTATTATCTAATTTCTTCACTCTTTAGATATCCTTTGTTAAATAAATAGCAATGCACATGGGTGAGCCAATCACATGAGGTAAATATGTGCAATCACCAATCAGAAGCTACTGGGCCTATCTAGAAATGCTTTTCATGAAGGAATATCAAGCAAATTAAGCAAATTAGATAACAGAAGTAAATTAGAAAGGTGTTTAAAATGGTATTCTCTATCTGAATCATGAAAGAAAATTTTGGGGTTTAATGTCCCTTTAACAATTTAATAACTACCTAGCTAAAATAAATACAAAAGTACCTGTAAAATTAAACCTAACATAAGTTACACTAACACCTAACACTACACTACAATTAAATAAATTAACTAAATTAAATACAATTAAATAAATTAACTAAATTAAAAACAATTAAATAAATTAACTAAATTAAAAACAATTAAATAAATTACATACAATTAGCTAATGTACAAAAAACAAACACTAAATTACAGAAAATAATAAACAAATTACAAGATATTTAAACTAATTACACCTAATCTAATAGCCCTATCAAAATAAAAAAAGAACCCCCCCAAAATAAAAAAAAACCCTAGCCTAAACTAAACTATCAATAGCCCTTAAAAGGGCCTTTTGCTGGGCATTGCCCCAAAGTAATCAGCTCTTTTACCTGTGAAACAAAATACAAACAACCCCCCCCAACAGTAAAACCCACCACCCACACAACCAACCCCACAAATAAAATACTTACTAAAAAACCTAAGCTCCCCATTGTTTGTATTTGAATGGGCATTGCCCTTAAAAGGGCAGTTAGCTCTATTGCAGGCCCAAACCCTAACCTTAAAATAAAAACCACCCAATACACCCTAAAAAAAACCTAACAATAACCCCCTGAAGATCAACTTACTGTTCTGAAGACCGGACATTCATCCTCAAGGAAGCGACAGAAGTCTTCATCCAACCGGGCCGAAGTCCTCAACAAAGCCGGGAGAAGTCTTCATCCAAGTCGGGCGAAGTGGTCCTCCAGATGGGCAGAAGTCTTCATCCAGACGGCATCTTCTATCTTCATCCATCCGACACGGAGCGGGTCCATCTTCAAGACATCCGACACGAGCATCCTCTTCACCTGGAGTCTTCTTACTGAATGCAATCAGCCAATAGGATTGAAGTTCAATCCTATTGGCTGATCCAATCAGCCAATAAGATTGAGCTTGCATTCTATTGGCTGATTGGAACAGCCAATAGAATGCGAGCTCAATCCTATTGGCTGATTGGATCAGCCAATAGGATTGAACTTCAATCCTATTGTCTGATTGTATCAGCCAATAGTATTTTTTCTACCATAGTTCCAATCGGAATCTAATGAACGCCATCTTGGATGACGTCACTTAAAGGTACCTTCATTCAGTAAGAAGACTCCGGATGAAGAGGATGCTCCGCATCGGATGTCTTGAAGATGGACCCGCTCCCCGTCGGATGGATGAAGATAGAAGATGCCATCTGGATGAAGACTTCTGCGCGTCTGGAGGACCACTTTGCCCAGCTTGGATGAAGACTTCTCCCGGCTTCGTTGAGGACTTCGGCCCAGTTGGATGAAGACTTCTGCCGCTTCCTTGAGGATGGATGTCCGGTCTTCAGAACAGTAAGTCGATCTTCAGGGGGTTAGTGTTAGGTTTTTTTAAGGGTGTATTGGGTGGGTTTTATTTTTTAGATTAGGGTTTGGGCCTGCAATAGAGCTAACTGCCTTTTCTTAAGGGCAATGCCCATCCAAATGCCCTTTTCAGGGCAAAGGGGAGCTTAGGTCTTTTTAGTTAGTATTTTATTTGGGGGGTTGGTTGTTTGGGTGGTGGGTTTTACTGTTGGGGGGTTGTTTGTATTTTTTTTTTACAGGTAAAAGAGCTGATTACTTTGGGGAAATGCCCCGCAAAAGGCCCTTTTAAGGGCTATTGATAGTTTAGTTTAGGCTAGGTTTTTTTTATTGGGGGGGTCTTTTTTTTTAATAGGGCTATTAGATTAGTAATTAGTTTAAATATCTTGTAATTTGTTTATTATTTTCTGTAATTTAGTGTTTGTTTTTTGTAATTTAGCTAATTGTATGTAATTTATTTAATTGTTTTTAATTTAGTTAATTTATTTAATAGTAGTGCAGTGTTAGGTGTTAGTGGAACTTAGGTTAGGTTTAATTTTACAGGTACTTTTGTATTTTTTTTAGCTAGGTAGTGAATAACTATTTAATAACTATTGTACCTAGTTAAAATAAATACAAACTTGCCTGTAAAAAACAAACAAACCCTAAGCTAGATACAATGTAACTATTAGTTATATTGTAGCTAGCTTAGGGTTTATTTTATAGGTAAGTATTTAATTTTAAACAGGAATAATTTAGGAAATGATAGTAATTTGTATTTAGATTTATTTAAATTATATTTAAGTTAGGGGGTGTTAGGGTTAGACTTATATTTAGAGGTTAATACATTTAATATAGTGGCGGCGACGTTAGGGATGGCAGATTAGGGGTTAATAATTGTAGGTAGGTGGTGGCGATGTTAGGGATAGCAGATTAGGGGTTAATATTATTTAACTTGTGAGGCGGGAGTGTGGCGGTTTAGGGGTTAATATGTTTAATATAGTGGCGGTGAATGTCCGGAGTGGCAGATTAGGGGTTAAAAATAAAATTTTAGTATTTGCGATGCGGGAGGGCCTCGGTTTAGGGGTTAATAGGTAGTGTATGGGTGATATGCTACGGCGTTGTACCATAAAACTCTTAACTACTGACTTTAGAATGTATTACGGATCTTGGAGGTAGAGGGTGTACCACTCACTTTTTGGCCTCCCAGGAAAGACTCGTAATACCAGCGCTATGGAAGTCCCATAGAAAAAAGTATTTATGAAGTTTATGTAAGTCGTTTTGCGGTAAGGCCAAAGAAGTGTGCGGTGCCCCTAAACCTGCAAGACTCGTAATAGCAGCGGTAGTGAAAAAGCAGTGTTAGGACCTGTTAACGCTGCTTTTTTACCTTAACGCACAACTCGTAATCTAGCCGAGTAAGTGTTCTCATATTCTATCTTTCAAAAGGCGTGTAGTGATTCCAACATATTGTTGGGAGCAAAGTTTACAGTTAATAAGATAGATTACAGAGCAGGCGGACAGGGTTATGGAGCAGAGGTTGCTTCATAACAGCTGTTTCTGGCGAGCCCACAGGCTCGCCAGAAACACGGGCCCTCAAGCTCCATTCGGAGCTTGATAAATGGGCCTCATTGTGTCATCTCCCTTTAAAATCGTTAGGTTTTTTTCTAATAATGTTACAAACTTCTTTGTATAGTCTGCAATATTGGGTGATAAATAAGGCATTTTGATTAAATCTGTTCGTATTGTTAGAGTTATTTCTATTTTGGGTAAAGAGACTAGATGTATCTATGTATGCAACCTCTTTTTCTAAATTTGTTAAGGATTTAATTGGATACCCTCTCTCTGACAGTTTTGAGGTTAGTTCTTGGGCTTGCTCATAATATTTGGATAAATTAGTAAAATGTATGCGCAATTGCAGGTATTGGGCTTTCGGGTTCCCTTTTTCAAGTGTGGAATATGGCATGAGTCAGCCCTTGTATTTTGAGCTAGGTGCTTTCGATAACTGGATGTCACTATTCTATTGTCCCTAGTATCCAATTTGAGATCTAAAAAGTCTATGGTACTATGTGATGTGAAGGTCAGATTGAAATCATTATCATTCATGAATTCCATAAATTCTTCTACTGTGTGTAGATCATCTTCATGCCAAATGACAATGATGTCATCTATAAAACGACCATATAAAATCATATTGTGCTTAAAGGGAAAAGTTTCAGCAAAGATGCGGTTGTATAGATTTTGTCGATTTTGCCCCCATTGCCGTACCGCATCTTTGCAAACAGTACTCACCTTGGAAGCAATTAATTATATGCTCCATAGACACTCCAACTATAGTGATGATTTTATCTTTTTTATAGTACAAGTTACAGAATTTTTGCTAAATCGCAATTTTTTCATGTACCAAGGCAAGTACTTTTTGCAAAGGTGCTTACAAAGGTGCCAAGTGAGTATAAATTTAATCCCTGCATTTTTGTGTCCGGAAATATTGAACTTTATACATAGTATTTTATATTGTACTGAGATGAACTTTTAAGGGAAAGATTCAGATGTCACCTGGACCATATGAATGATATTGTATACTACGTAGAATAATCTATTACATGTGAAGAGATATCACAATAGACTTTTTTCCGTCATACAGTTTTCTTAAAGAGCTCTGAAAGCCTTTTAGAGAGTTTTTTTTCTTATTGAGATTTTTCTTTTTTTGTGCATACATTTTTTGAGGATTGAGTAAGGATGAGAGTATGAATACCAATACGTTTGTAATATTATTAGAAAAAAAACATTTTGAAGGGAGATGACACATTGTCCGAAATCAACTCCAAAGGAATTAAATGTATAGCCAAGAAAGCCCCCACTATAGGGGACGTTACAAGGGAAAACAAATTGTCCCCCAAATCCAATTGGCTAATTTTTCAAGTGTGGACGTGTCTCATGTAAGAGTTGTCACTATACAACTAAAACTAGCTCTTTCACTGCAAACACCACAGGAGTAATTTTTCTTATTAGAGATCGAATGGATTGTACTTCCCAATATGTAATCTATTTTATCAACTATAAACGTTGCTCCCTAAATTAGGTGTAATTAGTTTTAAAAACTTGTAATTATTTTATTATTTTTTGTAATTTAGTGTTTGTTTGTTTGTGTACTTTATTTTATTTAATTGTAATTAATTTAATTTAATTTAGGTAATTAATTTAATTATAGTGTAGTGTTAGGTGTAATTGTAACTTAGGTTAGGTTTTATTTTACAGGTAAAATTATACTTATTTTAGCTAGGTATCTATTAAATAGTTAATAACTATTTAATAAATATTGTACCTAGTTAAAATAAAAATAAACCCTAAGCTAGCTACAATGTAACTATTAGTTATATTGTAGCTATCTTAGGCCTAGATTTGGAGTTTGGCGGTAGCCGTGAAAACCAGCGTTAGAGACTCCTAACGCTGGTTTTGGGCTACCGCCGGTATTTGGAGTCATTCAAAAAAGGGTCTAACGCTCACTTTTCAGCCGCGACTTTTCCATACCGCAGATCCCCTTACATCAATTGCGTATCCTATCTTTTCAATGGGATCTTTCTAACTCCGGTATTTAGAGTCGTGTCTGAAGTGAGCGTTAGAAATCTAAAGACAAAACTCCAGCCGCAGAAAAAAGTCAGTAGTTAAGAGCTTTCTGGGCTAACGCCGGTTTATAAAGCTCTTAACTACTGTGCTCTAAAGTACACTAACACCCATAAACTACCTATGTAACCCTAAACCGAGGTCCCCCCACATCGCCGACACTCAATTAAATTTTTTTAACCCCTAATCTGCCGACCGCCACCTACGTTATACTTATGTACCCCTAATCTGCTGCCCCTAACACCGCCGACCCCTATATTATATTTATTAACCCCTAACCTGCCCCCCACAACGTCACAGCCAGCTACCTACAATAATTAACCCCTAATCTGCCGACCGCAAAGAGCCGCCACCTACATTATAGCTATGTACCCCTAATCTGCTGCCCCTAACACCGCCGACCCCTATATTATATTTATTAACCCCTAATGTGCCCCCCTCAACGTCGCCTCCACCTGCCTACACTTATTAAACCCTAATCTGCCGACTGGAGCTCACCGCTATTCTAATAAATGTATTAACCCCTAAAGCTAAGTCTAACCCTAACACTAACACCCCCCTAAATTAAATATAATTTTAATCTAATGAAATTAATTAACTCTTATTAAATAAATTATTCCTATTTAAAGCTAAATACTTACCTGTAAAATAAATCCTAATATAGCTACAATATAAATTATATTTATATTATAGCTATTTTAGGATTAATATTTATTTTACAGGTAACTTTGTATTTATTTTAACCAGGTACAATAGCTATTAAATAGTTAAGAACTATTTAATAGCTAAAATAGTTAAAAAAATTACAAATTTACCTGTAAAATAAATCCTAACCGAAGTTACAATTAAACCTAACACTACACTATCAATAAATTAATTAAATAAAATACCTACAATTATCTACAATTAAACCTAACACTACACTATCAATAAATTAATTAAATACAATTCCTACAAATAAATACAATGAAATAAACTAACTAAAGTACAAAAAATAAAAAAGAACTAAGTTACAAAAAATAAAAAAATATTTACAAACATTAGAAATATATTACAACAATTTTAAACTAATTACACCTACTCTAAGCCCCCTAATAAAATAACAAAGCCCCCCAAAATAAAAAAAATGCCCTACCCTATTCTAAATTACTAAAGTTCAAAGCTCTTTTACCTTACCAGCCCTGAACAGGGCCCTTTGCGGGGCATGCCCCAAGAAGTTCAGCTCTTTTGCCTGTAAAAACAAACATACAATAACCCCCCCCAACATTACAACCCACCACCCACATACCCCTAATCTAACCCAAACCCCCCTTAAATAAACCTAACACTAAGCCCCTGAAGATCTCCCTACCTTGAGTTGTCTTCACCCAGCCGAGCCAAATTCTTCATCCAGCGGAGCAAGAAGAGGTCCTCCATCCGGTAGAAGTCTTCATCCAAGCGGGGCAGAAGAGGTCTTCCATCCGATTGAAGTCTTCATCCAAGAGGCATCTTCTATCGTCATCCATCCGGAGCGGAGCGGCAGCATCCTGAAGACCTCTGACGCGGAACATCCATTCTGGCCGACGACTGAACGACGAATGACGGTTCCTTTAAATGACGTCATCCAAGATGGCGTCCCTCGAATTCCGATTGGCTGATAGGATTCTATCAGCCAATCGGAATTAAGGTATGAATATTCTGATTGGCTGATGGAATCAGCCAATCAGAATCAAGTTCAATCCGATTGGCTGATCCAATCAGCCAATCAGATTGAGCTCGCATTCTATTGGCTGTTCCGAATAGCCAATCAGAATATTCCTACCTTAATTCCGATTGGCTGATAGAAAGCCAGCGTTAGATACGCGGGTCGTTACCGACAAAACTCTAAATCTAGCCGTTAGGGTTTATTTTATAGGTAAGTATTTAGTTTTAAATAGGAATAATCTAGTTAATAATAGTAATTTTATTTAGATTTTTTAAAATTATATTTAAGTTAGGGGAGTGTTAGGGTTAGACTTCAGTTTAGGGGTTAATATGTTTATTATAGTGGCGGCGACGTTGGCGGCGGCAGATTAGGGGTTAATAAGTGTAGTTAGGTGGCGGTGACATTGGGGGCGGCAGATTAGTGGTTAATAAATATAATGTAGGTGTCGGCCATGTTAGGGGCAGCAGATTAGGGGTTCATAAGTATAATGTCGGTGGCGGCGGTGTCCGGAGCGGCAGATTAGGGGTTAATAATATAAAGCAGGTGTCAGCGATGTCGGGGGTGGCAGTTTAGGGGTTAATAAGTGTAAGATTTTTCAGCCAGTTCTGCCCCATTGATTCCTATGGGGAAATCGTGCATGAGCACGTTTAGCCAGCTCACCCCTACCGTAAGCAGCGCTGGTATTGAGGTGCTCTCTGATCACTTTTCTGCAGCTAACGCCGGGTTTGTAAAAACCCGTAAAACTAGCGATGTCTGTAGATGAGCGGTGAGCATAAACTGCTCATTAGCACCGCAAGCCTTACCGACAAAAACTCGTAATCTAGCCGAAAGTTTCTACTATTGATTATAGATACAGTAATGACTTTTTTCTCTTTTTAGTATTTTATCAATCCTATAGCGTACTTGTGTATATACATAATAAACCTAGCGATATTATGACATTTCATTATAAAAATCTTAGAGCTGGGATTTATAAACAACCACATATAGCAGTCCCTACTTCTTCAAAAAACTGCATCCTTTACTATGTTATCTGAACTAATATATAACTGTTAGTCTTTGTCAACATGTTTATAGTAGAAATATGAGTATTGCTTAGAATGATTAAGCTTTATTATTGTTTTTTTATTCTTTAGGTATTGATTTTATTATCCCTTTTTAATTCTTTATTTTATATTTAGCACTTTGTTATTTTATATATTTACTATTTTGTATTTAAATACTATCTGGAGCATACATATTATTATGATTTTGCATTTTATATATATATATATATATATATTTGTTTTGTATAAGGATTTTCAATTATTAATTTCTAATCTGTATGTTTAACCCTTAATCATGAGAAATAGAGAATACGGCTTTGATAAGTCATATTCCAATGTATTTTAACACATATATGTAAATCTAGAATTTGTGAACTTACCACTGATTATTATTTACCAGAGTAAATATGAGCAAAGAGGCTTATAGAGAACCAGCTGGCACAACTTCACTGCCATTATCTTATATATTACTATTGGACGAAAAATACTCTGCAATGATTGGCTGTCTTTCCCTACTTAAGCCCCTAAGCTCTTAGAATCACCAGCCTCTGATGAATCGCATGTGATCATGCACGAAATGGGTCAGGCATCTGTTTGAATTTTCTACCTGTTCATATTTGGCATTGCCGAATAAACTATACTAGCATCTAGTTTTGGGCTTCTGTGTCGCTTCTTAGCTTTGGACTCTAATCTTGATTATGCGGTTGGAAATACTGCCCTAGCTTCCTGAAGCTCTTAGTTCTACCCATGTCTGATTGGTGCAGATCGCTCATGATCAATATCTACCCCCACATCCAACGCCTATCGTAGGCATGGTACTTATTGATGTCAGCAAGGTCCCGGAACCCTTGAGGGGACATTACACCCACTGAGGAGGAAGACCTACTCTGCTTACTTGGGACATTTCCTGCAAATGAGATCTGAGGGCTTTCTCATCTGACAGGCTTTGTGGGTAGAATTTGTCCACTTTGTACCAGATGGATATAGGAGGGGAACACTTAAGTACGGCTCACTGCAGGACTTTCAGCCATAGAGAACTTTCTACACTAACACAAGGGGATAAGATAAGTACTTAAATTACCATCTGTACAATTGGGACTAAGCATAACAACCAGAGAATTATATATGCTTACTTCCTTTGCATTGAAAACTTAGACTCTTTACTAAAAGGACTTTCATTCTTTTTTTTTGCATGGGCTAACATTTTTTTGAGTATTTCTCAAATAGTAAAATAATTCACTCGACTCTGAAGGCTGAATGAAAATTAGTCTCTTTTCATTGTAAAATTGCATATTTGTTTTTTGTTGTGACATGAGTGTTATACTTTATTTTAATATGTTTTACATGTTTTGTAAAACTTTTTTTAACTCTTAAACTTTACTTCAGGTATCAGGTCTTGCTAAATATTCTGGAGCTATCCATAGGTTTTTTTTTGTAATATAAGTGAGATTTAGCATTGTTGCAGTACCCATTGAAAGTAAAGAGTGCGCTAAAGCAATGTCGGACCGGGGTAACCTTCTCTGGTAAATCTGTTTTACCATGGATTTGTAATATCAATTTGCGTGCTAATTTTAACAAGGTCCAGCAATACTGATATCACACTAGGATTAGCATGCCACTTGTAATCTTGTCCTAAGAAGGATAAAATACTTAAGATTTTATCATGAATTATGACACAGCAACTTTTATGTTACACTGGTGCAACACACATTCTTTCACACCCTCTATGTTTGTTCTTAACACACATTTCCTAATCAAACTTGTGATTTAGATGTTTTAGAAGTCCATGCATATTATATTTTATCTTATATCCTTCTTGCTGTTTGTAGAATAAATGATCATGATATAAAATTATCTTGGGTTCGTGGGTAATCTTTTTTTTTTTGCAAACTGTGTATCTTATTATTGCAATTCTATAATGATGAGTATTATTTTTGCCTGATCATTTACAGTATTATCCAATAAATATTTACTTTACACGGTCTGGATTTTATTGCTTGTGGTCTATAAGAGTGCTCATGACATAAAAGCTTGGTGTATACAGAATGCTATGATATATGTGTTTATCCTGAACTACTGAGGTACTATTAAACGTTATCTGTTTCATGAGATCATTACATCTGTTTCAATACTTAGAAAGTAGTATGTATGTTCACATATTATTTATTTTTCTGTTACATTTATTAACATATCTATGAGATAATTAATGTACTTAATTATCTGTTAACATATGTATTTCAACAATTGTAGTTATATTATATTTCATAATCTATGGATGACCATTATTGTTATTGTTAAGTGCTTAAATCACATGGTCTTTACGCACAATACACATTCGTTGTGTTACATCTTCTCTCAATAAAATATTTTAAAGAAGAAAAACTCTGTTTATCCTACTGTAATATTTTTACATTTATGTACTGAGAAAGTTAATGCTAACATCTTACAGGAGTCCACATCTCTAATAAAATCCTTTGGGTTTTAGCAATCTAAAATGATTTCATTTTATCATTTGATATGTAAAATAAATCTTACTTAAAAAAAAACTCATTATTAAGTTAAAAAGTTATTTTCACTCAACAAAGTTAATAAATCATTTTCCTCTAACCAATGGTTCAGGCATGCTTTAATTATACGAAAGCCCCTTTTGACAGAGAAAGAATTGACTAATTCCATCTCTGTTTCCATATTTCAATTGGAAATGTCTCGTTAAGGTATTAAGTGATGTGTGATGAGAAAATGTCTGAGCTTCGGCTCCTATCTCAAAGAGGATATTAATTCCTTTGCTAGTTAGTTTAACTCTGTTTGCTATATCAATTTCCTTTTTCATTTTACTACGCATTTTGTATTTAGAGATTTTTCTCCACTAATAATGGTTTAATATTCTGTCTCTAATTTTAACTTAAGTCATTAATATTAATGTTCCATATAACTAGATGAAATTTCACCTTTGGCTTTTGTCAGATTTAATAGTGTCTGATATTATTTGCTCTTTCTTGCCCTCTGTTGGCCAATATTATTATTTTATAATTATTACTGTCCTCAAGAGCTTATATTCTGTTCAAAACAAAACACAATCTCCTAGTAATAATTTAATATATGTGAAGTGCACATATAAACTGAATAAAAGAAAATATATTAATTCATATGTTTTGGTTTTTCTTAAGGGTTAACCCATTGTAGTTAATGGGAAATGTTTGTGTATATGCAATTTGAGTGTACTGCACCCAAGTTACTGATATCTTAATGATGAGGATAATATTATATTTTTGTGTTTAAAGTTTTTATCTGTCAGAATATAGAGTTTCTGCAGTAAGAAATCTCTTAAGAAGCGAGTTTTGGTTAACCTGTAGTTAACAATGAAAGATCATATTCACCCAAGAACAATTATTCACTATAAAACAAATTCAGAAAAACTCAATCATATACCCTAACACACACAAATTCTCAATCAGACATTAGAAAGCATTTGGAAATTTCAAAATTATACTTCCCCTCCCAGCAGAATGTAATGTAATAATATCATAATATTATATCATATCATATTATTCTTTCATGGGTGAGTATAGTTTCTAATGTTTTTATGTTTTCTAATGTTTAATTCAAGACTTAAACTCCGGCGTTAAAAACATTTGGGGTCAGATTACAAGTGGAGTGTAAACATTTGCGCACAGGATTTTGCTATAGTTTTCACGCTGGTTAAATTGCGCTCGTTTTACAAGTTGAGTGCAATCGCGTTTATGTGAACACAATGGCAATTTATACTAGAATGATTACCGTGATTTTAGATCTGTGGTTAACTGTTTCGCAAAAATAAAAAGTTGCACAAATCACATAAAAAATACATTGCAAAGTACAGTTACACTCATAATAAAACTATCTAATACAATTATTCACAATAATTATGAAATAAAAATATTACATATAAAAGTTATAAGTGCTCAAAGATATGAGATTTCAGGTGTTAGAAAAAAAAGGCAGACAAAGGACTTAACATAAAGATACATACATATACATCTCTAAACATGGATATGTTTGTGTGTGTATATATATATATATATATATATATATATATATATATATATATATATATATATATATATATATATATATATATATATATATATATATATATATATATATATAAAAGTGCATTGGAGCCCTTTGCATATAAGTAGGTGAAAACATGTATAAGCATATTTATGCAATATAATTTTTTAATAAAGTATTATAATGTGTATTTACTTTAAATATTTCACAATCCAATGTTCTTAGCAGAATATGTTCTAATTATTTATAAATAGATATTCCTATATCTAGCTGTATATATCCATACCTCTTTATAATTATATATATAAAAAAAAAAAAATATATATATATATATATATATATATATATATATATATATATATAGGTATATATTGTACCAAAATACCATCAGATATTTATATAGAAATATTTATTTATGAATGAATAGAACATATTCTGCTATATAAAGAACTTTGGAATGTGAAAAATTCATATTTTCATGTCGGGTTAGCACACTTGAGAATATGCCATTGGGTAAGTGCGCGAGTCAGTGTTTTTCCCCCCACTTTTTTTCTCCATTAACTTCTATGGGGGAAGAGGTTATCTTTTACACGGCAATCTAATTGCGCTAGAAGAAGTAAGCTATTTGTGCGCGTCGGGTTAGTGCGAGAACAATAACTTTACTTTCAACTCATAATACAAGTGCAACTCGACACGTGCAAAAAGTTTACTTATTCAGCAATTAGCGATATAGATGAAGCACAAAATACTGCTCCACTTTTAATCTAGCCCTTGATGTCTCTAGAAAAATAAGTATTAGAATGATAGATAGACAGACAGACAGACAGACAGACAGACAGACAGATAGATAGATAGATAGATAGATAGATAGATAGATAGATAGATAAATAGATAGATGGATAGATTGATTGATAGATAGAGTTATAAATAGGTGAGGTATTGTTGTATCAAGAAATGGGAGCCATATAAAATAAAAAAGACAGATCTAAGTAATGGTCTTGAATACCTTAGGCTGTGCTGTCTTTATCTAGATGTATTTAGTGTAAACTGGCATATGCTAAACAAGCCTCATCTTCATGTGTAGTTAACAGCTGGTAAAAACAGGAAGAATACATTTGCAATGTAACATATAGCTTTAGAGGGACCTTTTCACTATAGGTTTTTTTTCCTTGTTTGAATTAAAATGATAAAATAGTTATGTGTGAAACAATCAGAATACCAGGATTGCTGAACTTTTTCACTTGCAAATTTGTATTAGAATTATTAACAAGAAGAAGGACAGAGAAAGTGAAGCATATTGGGCACACTTATAAGGGTCAAAACCAGTACTGTATTACTGTGTGGTGTGTCGTGTGTTCATTAAAACTTAACTTTTATATCAATTTGGGTAAAAAAAGTGTGGAAGTTTCCACCAATAAGTGTTTAAAAATATGTTAAAATTGTGCCAAAGGCACTACCTACTGTAAACACTCAGGTTCTGTTTCATTAGGTTTCAAGGGACAAACCCCACAATCCCCCCCTCTCTCCCTAGAGGTCATAGGGACTCCATAAACAAATTTGTATTACAGCCTGCCAGTGTCCATCCGAGGTGGTCACAGAATATAATTTAGACCACACCATGGAATCGCTTGAAGAGGACAATGCTGGAATAAAGATCACCCCTAATAATACAAGTATGATTTTTTATTGTTATTTTTTGTTTGCATAACATATTGTTATATGCTTACACAATATTGGGTTTAGTTGATTTAGTAGGTTTAGGACTTAGAGGATGGGCTTTTTACTTTTAAAAGTCTACTTAGTAGCTATATATTTTGGGGAATTGATTTTGAGGAGCTTTCCTGTTATGGTTAAATTGTGGTGAGGGGTATGAGGGGCCTTTTGGCTACAGTTAATATGTGATGGGGTCTGAAGGAGTCACAGATTAGTAGCAAAAGAGGATTAAAGGGACAGCAAAAGCCCTATTTAGTTATTTGTAGTAAAACAATTTTACAATATACTTTCAATCTTTATTTTGCACCCCTTCCATGTAATTTAGCTCTTAAAATAGTGGATTTCCTAATCTTCAGAGCTGTAAATGGACACTACAAACATTTTAAGGCTAAGCATCTACATATATTTATCTGGCTTAGCAGGTAACAACAACACAAATGCATGTTATACTAACAAAATGACCCATTTTTGTCTGCAGACTCAAGTCTGGGTTGTCTCCTCCAAATAAGGATAGTGGTGGGTTTGGTATTTGGCTACTGGAAAAAAAACAAAAACTTTACTTTTGGCTGCTGGAAAAAAAAAATTGCAGCAAACATGATATTAATTTTTTTTTCAAAAGTTTAGACTTGACTGTTTTTCTATAGCAAGACAACAGAAATGTCTTGTAATTACAATTTTTTACTGTTCTCTTAAAGGTATTTTAGGGGTTATAAAACGAGTGCCAATGTAACCTAGGTACCAGTGTTATAGTGACATTTGTGCAGTCCTATAGTGACATGGATCAAAACCTCTCTGAGGCTGGATGCTATGACTTACCCTCACTTGACACTCATATTTAGTGAACGTAAGTAATAGCAGCCCAAACAGTAGTTTCACAGACCTAATATAATATAGTTACTAAAAAAACGCAATAATGCTACAGTTTTAGTTGCTCCAGTTTAGCACATTGGATGAGATTTAGCCTTCAATATACAAAATATAGATGCTATGTGACATTTTGCTGATGTGTATGTCAGAGTAATGTAGCCAAACACTTAGCTTTCACAGAAATGAGATGTGGCTGCTTTCAAACTGTAGATTCTGAGGAAAATCTAAAAATGACTTCTCAAAATAATTTACAAATAGTATCTAACAAAGCAGCCAATGAAGAAGAGGAGACAGATAGTAGAATCATAGGCAGACAACAAAGGGCAAGAAAGAAAAGGGAAATTAATGAGAATGAAATGCAAAGGAACTGAAGGAACTATAAGAGAAATGATAAATAAGTAGCAAAAGAGAGGCAGCAGAGTATAGTTAAGAGTAAATCAGAATAAGCTGGAAAGAGATACAACTAGTACAAACTGAAATGGATTTACACAAGGCAAGAGAAAAAGTGAGAAATGCAGTCACCTAGAGGGGATAACTGGTAATAAAAATCCTTGTTGTCACATTTTATAAAACTCTTCGTATCTTTAGAGAACCTAAAGGCAGAGGATATATTTACTGCCACTTCAAAACTTATTTCTTGCAGACAGCGTCCTTAATATAATAATATATTTCCATCTCGTACAGATCACAGGTACAGCATGTTTTACAAATGAATACATCCGTTTCAAACATTTCCTACAAAATAAATACTTCACAACCTCTTGTCAAAAAGTAGCATCAAAACAATTTCCAGACTATGCAGCCCATACTCCCTGTAGAATATCTCCGTTAATCTCCCACTAGCAACATCCAATGTTATTGAGTTGCACTTTTGCCTTCAATCTAATAATTTACAACTACAGACAATAAAATATATTATCCCACAGAGACTAGCTGTGTTTATGAACCAGTTGTAGCTTATGGTCATGCTGTAAGTTGTCTACATTTTTATTCTAACGCAAAACTGTATTTGTAATGCTCCTTTGTCTGCAAAGTTTTATCTGTTTTTAATTTCTAAAAACTGTTACAGCCAAGCCATTATTTTTCAAAATTCAATTTCCACAGGCTTGGCAAGAGCAATGAAGAACAATTGTAATGCCATTATCAACTAATGGAAATAGGGCACACCTAGGGAATTATTGTTTATTAAGCCTGACTACAATAATATAAAGCCTCAAAGAAGGGTTTCTAAAAATTTTTGGAAACTATTCTCTTAAGGGGCAAAAAATGTCAACATCTTTCAATTTTATGAAGAAGTAATTATCACAAACCCGGAATTTATTTATTTTACAAGAGAGGGAAGAGAGAGATTTGATGCAGTATACAGGAAATTATTGTATTTAAAAAGAAACTTGCTGGTCTCAATAAATCAAACAGTTAATTAATGAAAAAGAGGAATAGAGAATTTAAGTTATGATGAGGGAACCTGTCCTCCTGTGATCATGGCAAGTGGGCAACATTGAGCTTCCCTAATTTATTGTTGCACAAGAAACTGCTTGTGTCAATCATACTGGTCAGATAGTCCAGGGTTATTTCAAACCACAAACTAAGAGGATGAGAGGTTAAGAAACATTTTTTTTAAGTATTATATTCAGTTCACTATATATATATATATATATATATATATATATATATATATATATATATATATATATATATATATATATATATATATATATATATATATATATATATATATATATATATATATATATATATATATATATATATATACTATATATATATATATGTATATATATATATATATATATATATATATATATATATATATATATATATATATATATATATATATATATACTAGTAATAAAGCCTGTGTACATGGGCCAATTTTTTTAAATACCGCGGTTCCAACCCTTGCTCCCTCTCTCTCCCCCACTCTTTTTCTCTCTCTCTTTCCCCTCTTTTGCTCTCTCTCTCTCTCTCTCTCTCTCTCTCTCTCTCTCTCTCTCTCTCTCTCTCTCCTCCTCTTTTGATCTCCCCCCGTCTTTTGCTCTCTCTCTCTCCCCCCTCTTTTGCTCTCTCTCTCTCCCCCTTCTTTTGCTCTCTCTCTCCCTTCTTTTTTGCTCTCTCTCCCCCTCTTTTGCTCTCTCCCCCTCTTTTGCTCTCTCTCTCTCTCTCTCTCTCTCTCTCTCTCCCCTCTTTTGCTCTCTCTCTCCCCCCTCTTTTGCTCTGTCTCCCCCTCTTTTGCTCTCTCTCTCCCCCCTCTCTTTTGCTCTCTTTCTCTCCCCCTCTATTTTGCTCTCTCTCCCCCTCTCTTTTGCTCTCTCTCCCCCTCTCTTTTGTGCTCTCTCCCCCTCTCTTTTGCACTCTCTCTCTCCCTCTTTTGTGCTCTCTTTCCTCCTTCTCTTTTGCGCTCTCTCCCCCCTTCTCTTTTGCGCTCTCTCCCTTTTTTGTGTTTTCTCTCCCCCTTCTCTTTTGTGCTCTCTCTCCCCCTCTCTTTTGAGCTCTCTCCCCCTCTTTTGCGCTCTCTCTCTCCCCCCTCTCTTTAGAGCTTTCTCTCCCCCTCTTTTGCTCTCTTCCCCCTCTTTTGTTCTCTCTCTCACCCCCCTCTTTTGCTCACTCTCCCCCCTCTTTTGCTCTCTCTCTCCCCCCCTTTTGCTCTTTCTCTCCCCCATCTTTTGCTATCTCTGCCGTCCACGCCCCCATCACGAGACGCCCGGTCACGCCCCTATCATGCCACGCCCGGCCTCGCCCCTATCACAGCATGCCCGGTCACACCCCATCACAGCATGCCCCCACCAGCAAGCTTCCACAGTGCACACTCTTCTGCTTCTCAAGGCCAGGTATGTTTGTCCTTGTGCAGTCTCTACTGCTTATGGCTGCATCTAACAAACATACCTGGCCTTTTATTATATAGAGATATGTAAGGGGCGCCTTTTATAAAGGCAAGGTCAAATTGATAAGAGGATGTTAAGATACAGTAGGTGCAGGACAATGTATATAAAATTATATATACTGGATATATTTATTATATATTAGACTTCTAAAAACAATTTAGACTCCTAAAAACAGTTTAAAACATTGTGTAATAACAGTTTAAACATGGATCCATGATACAATATTAAACATTCTAAAAAACTATACACTTTACATATGAATAAAAACAAAGTGGACCTAAAAATCAACCGCTTACTGTCTGCTGATATAATGCACAATGTAAGATGATATAAGAACAATAATAACAATAATAAAAACCATTAGAAACAGTATATTAGTGAAAATGTCTGATAGTGGTACAAATGTTCCAAATAATCCAATCGTGTATTGAAAGAAATATATGCGAAAGATAGTTCCAAGTGAAAAATAGTTCCAAGTGAAAAATATGTCCAAGTGTGAAAAAAACAACTATTCTCCAAAAATAATTTTCCAAAAGTAATTTTCAAAAATAATTTTCCAAAAAAATCCTTAATATAACTCAAGCCAACTCGGTGATATGTGCAAAAATATGTGCAAAAATATAAAAAAGAAAAAGAAAAGAAAAAAAGAGAAAAAAAGGGAAAAAATAAATGTATAGTAATGGAAAAATCTAAATTGGAAAGTCTAAATTGTTTTTAGAAGTCTAATATATAATAAATATATCCAGTATATATAATTTTATATACATTGTCCTGCACCTACTGTATCTTAACATCCTCTTATCAATTTGACCTTGCCTTTATAAAAGGCGCCCCTTACATATCTCTATTTTTGCACTTACTCTATGGGTAACTAGGGACCCATTTGTCAAGGGAGCTAAGGTCACTTGGGTTAGCGCTGTTGGATTCACTTTGTATTGTACTTTTATTATATAGGATATATATATATAATTATAAAACAATGATACAAGATCTAAAACATTTTTAACTTCATGGACGTATGTCTTCTTTAAACGTCATATATGGCCAGATTAAAAGTAGTGCGCTAATGATAGCACGGGACGTGATAAGCAGTTTTGCTGGACTGTGCTTACAAGCATGCAACTTGATATTATGGGGCATATTTATCAATCTCCGTATGGAGCTTGATGCCCCTTGTTTAAAGACCGCTGCTCCATAACTTGTCCGCCTGCTCTGAGGCGGCAGACAGAAATCTACCCGATCAAATACGATCGGGTTGATTGACACTCCCTGCTAGCGGCCGATTGGCGTTGAATCTGTGGGGGTGGCATTGAACCAGCAGTTCACAAGAACTGCTGCTGCAATGATAAATGCACATAGCGTATGATGTCAGCATTTATCGATGTGCGGCGGACATGATACGCTATGTTCCGCTCACACATTGATAAATAGGCCCCTACATGTTCATGGTAAATCCCATTTACCAGAGAAGGGTTAGCGCGACCAACATTTCTCTAGCAGAACCTTTATTTTCAATAGATATCACAACCACACTAAATAGATGAAAGTTACAGGATGCACTAAAGTGCAAGCCCAAACTGCTTTGCAATATTTAGCGCAACTTCAGACCTTTAGAGTGTAAGGGTTAAACCATTTTTTTTTCACAAAACATTTTAATATGGAAAAAGGGTTAAAAAAAGGTTTGGTGTATGGCAATATATGTGTATACATGTGTATTTATGTGTTTATATGTGTAAATGTAAATGTGCACATATACATACAGTATATAATAGACGTGCACAGCAAAAGTTTTCGTTTTGTCTGAAATTTTCATTTAGTTGAAAATAAAATTTTTGCTTTAGATTATTATTGTTCATGATTCTAATAGTTTCAAATGATTTTCGTTAACATTTTTTGTTTTAACTAAAAAAAGTTAGCTTTAGTTTTGTCATTCTATGTAATTTTTAAACTTATTCTTTTATTTATACATCTGATTTTTGTGCTCTGCATTTTTGGTAAAACTAGATGTATAAACTAAAAAATTTACTTGAAGGTTTAGTAACTATATAATACCATTTTGAACAACTGTGGGCTAGATTACGAGTGGAGTGCAAAATTGCGCTTTTGCAGGCACAATATTTGTGCCCCACTCAAAATACCAGCGCATACGATTGTGCATTGGTATTTGAAGCGGCCCGCAATTCAAACCTGACCTCACATTTGCATTGCATGGAAGCTTTGCACTCAGTTGAGCACACTTCCATAGGCTGCAATAGGATGTGTCTCACGGCATGAGAATCAGCCCAGTGAAGGGGGTAAGTTACGCAGCGATGGGCAGCAAATTGTAAATATATATGTATATGAATATATACATATATATTTAAGTGATAATATGTGTATATACATATATATTTATAGCAAACACACAGTCCCCATAGACTGCAATTTAACCTTTTGGCTGCTAAGACATTTCCCACCTGGGTGCTAATATTTTCTTTTCTTTTTTTTTCTTTTTTTTTCTTTTTGAAAACATTTTTTATTAACTTTTTTTTTTTTTTTTTTACAGACTCCCAATACTTAAACTGTTGGAAAGGTTAGGCGATTACCTTTCCAACAGTGGGTCTTGGGGGTCTGTAGCTGCTTAGATGCCTGAGATACAGGCTTATAAGCAGCATGCCCCCTACTCCTATACTTAACATTTTTAAGTATAAATAAAGTTGCGCGGTGACATCATCACGTACTTGCGCGTGACGTCACCGCGCATCACGTGAAGCCCCGGCCATGCCTGTCACTCTACAGGCACGATTGCTGGGGTAGGAGCAGTAAGGAGCCCCCAGATCTCCCTCAAGGTGGGAGAGTGCTCATGACGGCTCTGAGCCGTCATGAGCACCAGAGTGAGAAACTCTGTGACGGCTCAGAGCCATCATTAGCACTGAAAGGGTTAAAGACACTTTTTAATGCCATTTTTTTTCAAACACCCCACACCTGCCACTTTTAACCCCTAAAAACTGCTTAGTGCAGTTTTTTTTTTTAAATGCTCATATGTTTTTTTTTTTTTGCAAAAAGGCACTACACCATTTTTTGGGGGGGTATTTGGGGCACTTTTTAAAAAGTATCCAAAGTTTTGACTTTTGGTTAATTTTTTGAGCGTTAATTGCTACGGCGAGCTCACAGTAGCAATAACCAGCCACTTCTAATGGCTGGTTATTTATTGCGGGCTTGTAAACGTGCAAATTTGCCTGTTTACTGGTGCACAATAAATTAGCGCTCAACTTGTAATTTAGCCCTGTATGTGGTGAATAAACAAACCAAATTTACAAAAAAGTCCTGGTGAGTGCCTTTTCTTCTTTGGATATACATTAAGTTGTACCTCATCTTTGTGCCGTGAGTGCTAGCCAATATTGACTGTGTATATATAGAGAGTGAGAGAGAGAGAGAGAGATCTGTATATATTCATATATATATATATATATATATATATATATATATATACTGAACAAAAACAGTGTAGACTCAGGGTTTTGACAAACAATATCAAACAATTTTGACGTTTCGGGGGTGTTGCTCCTCTTCTTCAGAACAAAATAGTGGTACACATAACCCCATTAAATAGGGCAAACAATAATACAATAATTAGCTCCCCCCACCAAACAGGCGCCAAAACAAATGCTGCAACACACTCTGCGTAAACCGTCAAACCGGAAGTGATATCACAGTACAATTCCGGTCTGGATAATAACTTTACCCCTTCTCAATATAGAATAAACGTAAACACACCATTAATGTAAAGTATAAAAACCTAATATACTACTAACAAACATAAAAATATCCTGCTGTGCATACTACTTATGGTTGATATTACTCACAACCGAAGCTGGTGCAAACTGATAATCCGGAAGTACTCATGTTTACAAGACACCTCAAGTGGGGCATATTATTCAAGCTTGTGTAACTCAAAAACCGGTACTGAAAACCAGAAGTGGGGCACAAAATAAGTGTAAATATCTAAAGAGCACTATTACTTATAAATACAAAGCAGGAATACAAACACATAGTGTTAATCATATTTGATACTACATATAATGTGCCTAATAAGTGTTTTGGAATAATTCATAAAAGGTATATTGAAAAGTATAAAAAAACAAATTGAGGTACCTTAGTATCTAACCACAAGTGTGTCAATACAGAAAACATTTAGGCAGAAAAAAATTATATACATGTCTACTACTGGCAATGAATAGGTATTAATTGGACTGTGAACTTCTCCAATATATATAGTGCTTCCTAAGCTGTTGTACATACATATTCTCTGTCAAGTTTTAAAGATCCCAACTGGGGTTACTATGTCAGACGTTGTCAAAATATACACATGATCAGTTACAACATGTCAGAACACATATGGCCAATTTATTTGCAGGAGGAGCTGAGTTAGGAGGTATACCAACACCAATGTCAAAGGATCCACCCCAGGGTCAATCAAATCCCGGTTTGAAGCCAAAAGGATACAGAAATGCACATACCTGGTGTCCACAGACATCAAGGTGTCTGCAATGCATCCTACCATGGTAGATACTTTTTCTCATGAGCCCCTATTTAAATATAGCCGTGTTCACGTGATACAACCCAAATCAGGCATAGAATTCAAACCCTTGGGAGCAATAGTGTCCAATCTCAGAATCCATTCAGCTTCTCTCCTAAGAAGTAACCTATTTCTGTTTCCACCTCTTAGTGGCTTTGGTATGTGGTCAATCAGGATCACATTTATGGAAGCTACCAGATATATATATATATAAATTAGACATGTGCACGCCGGAAAATTTAGTTTTGTTTTGTTTCGTTATTTTTTTTTTATTTAAATATGTATAGAGAGTGATGTGTGTGCTACACACACCACGCCTTTAGGGGGCGCTTCCCCAGTATCAACTAAGAGGTGTCGCTAGTTGTATGTCTACTGAGTACAAGGATAAGCAAATGGATGAATTGGTATCCCTAATTAAGGGGGATAGCAACACATATAAAGCTAAAATATCAGAAATAAAATATCAAAACAATAAAACAGTAAAAAACATTAATAATAACAGACAATATTAATGTCAGTGATGGCAGTGATTAAAAATAATAAAATGAATAATCCAAGATAACTGTGGTAGTCTTTGTACCAAAGTGTTGTGGATCCAAAATGGTATGGCAGCGCTCTGTCAAAGGATGGCTATCCTGAGGTATAAAATCTAAAAAAGAATAAAAAACAGAGGCGCCAACATGTCCTAATATCGCCCATACAAAATAAAAAAATGTTTTTTTATTACTTATATTTTAATGGATGTGAACCAGACACAGGAGGTTATATGTATATGTATATTTTTGTGTATATGTATTTATACATCTTTTATTTTGGAACATTTATTATGCATTTGTCATTTTATATTATATGTTGATGTATACTGTTTTACAATAAGATATCACAATGTTAGATACTTTTCTCTCTCTACATGTGTTTACCATGGTTACCTTAACAACCATACTAAGGTGATTACAGACAGGTGCAGCAATTGAACTGATTATCCAATCACAAGAGTATCCTGTTTTTTAGTTTTCTGTTAAATAGCAAGTGTATTACAATGTTTGTTATAGCCTGATGAAACAGCCCTGAGTAGGCTGAGAAACGCGTCGCTGTGTTAATAAAGACTTTTTAATTTTTCTATATACACTTGCTGTTGTGGTTTATATCACCTTTTGCAATATTTCATTACTGTTCCTGGTTCTTGCTGAGGATCGTTGTACTATAGTCTACTGGGCGACGATTTGGTTCCAGTTTGCTGCTTCTGCACCTGCTGGTGCTTACCCTCTAGTAAGTGCATTTGTTTGGAGCCAATCTTTTCTTTGCCCTGACGATATTGGACCATGTTGGTTTGTTTTCTTATACATATATAGGAACCTGAATACTGGATATCCAGAAGAATCAGGACTGTATCTGTGCCAAGGTTTCAGTGTGCTGGATCACTGCTAAGTTTCCAGCCTGCTCTACTAGCACCATCGGGTGCTTCATGTTTGTGAGTATTCACATTCTCATGTGCTGATATTATATTTTGTATGGGCGATATTAGGCCATATTGGCGCCTTTGTTTTTTATTCTTTTTTATTTTTTTTATTTAGTTTTGGATGCATTTGGATCTATTCGTTATATCATTCATTTGTTTTGGATGCTTTCGGATTGATTCGTTATATCGGTCATTCGTTTCGGATGCATTTGGAAGTTCTGTATGTTCGGATTAATTCATTATGTTAAGTTACGTTGATTCAAATGGTTCCAACCAACACAAAAGGACATATTGCACATGTCTAATATAAATATACATATAGTGCTATCTTTTTACTTTCAATTTGTAATACAAAATTAATCTGGCTGTGCTAATTTTTTATTTTCAGCATAGTTAGTGGTTAGTGCATGTTTTTTTCTTGAATAGAAGTTCTTCTAAAAGGTATGTTGACTTTAAATAAATAGTTTTTTGGCTTTGCCATAATCAATACATTTTAAACCACATCATAGATCACCTTCAACCTTGAGTTCTCCTTCATAGAACAACAACTCTCAAAAATCCCCAGCCTTTCTTACAATTGTCTTCTTTTATTCTATATAACTTCCATGTAATACACCCCTCTTTTATCACCTTCTTAAGGATCATAGCACTTTAAAGTGACATTGATTATAGTGCAAAAGCAAAATCCTCTAATTGCTAATCATATATAACTATAAGTTTAACTAATGAAACTTATTCAAGATTTCAACCGGAAACAAGTCATTAATGGGTACATGCAATTTTTTCATTTAATTAGTTTCCTGTTTGGTTGTTCTTGAGCAGACTTTTACATTAACTATGTCTTTTACACCTTATGTTAAGTCACCTGATCATACATAATTTTCACTTACAAGTTGTCATCTCCAAACAAGTCATTACAAAATCCAGTCTCATTGTCTAGATTTTCACTTTTTTTATCAACTAGTTAAGGGGTTTAGATATTAGTGGGTATTTTGCAATGTGGGTGTGTGGCAGTTTAGGGGTTAATAGAATAGTGGGGTATTTTGCGAAGTGGGGGTGTGGTGGTTTAGGGGTTAATAGAGTAGTGGGTTATTTTGCGATGTAAGGTTTTGGTGGTGTAGGGGTTAAAAGAGTAGTAGGGCATTTTACGATGTGGGTGTGTGCAGGTTTAGGGTTTAATAAAGTTGTGTGGTATGTTGCAATGTGGGTGTGTGATGGTTTAGAGGTTAATAGAGTAGAAGGCAATTTGCGGTGGACTATGTGACAGGTTAAAGGTTAATAGAGTAGAGGGGTCTTTGTGGTGGGCTCTGTAGGGAACTAGGGATTAATAGAGTAGAGGAGACTTTGCGTTGGTCTATGTTGTTAGCTAGGAGTTATTAGAGTAGGGGGCTTATGTCAATTCAGGTTAGCGAGCAAGTATAAGTGTTAGATTTTTTTTTACTTTTCTCTCTACATTGAAGTCCATAGGGGAGTACATTAACATGGTCGCGATATTGTAACTTCGGCTCTTTGCGTGCCTTTACTTAACTTGTAATATGCAAGCTACCTGACACGTGCAAAGAGCTGAAGTCCAGCGGAGTTAGTGTGCAAGCGGGAGCAATAATTAACGCTCCACTTGTAATCTAGTCCTAATTCCAGCATATACTTGACCACAGTCACAAATATGGCAAAGAAAATTCTATTTGAGGAATCTCTTCAGGGTAGCAGAGGATTAACTGGACAGTAGCTGAAAGTTAAAGTGAAGGTCCATTTTGATGAATTAGTGCCCGGTTTTTAATAAACCTATTAAAAACAAGGGCACTTTAATTCATAAAAATTGCCATTTCAGAGACTTCCGGTGGGCGGGTCATCTGGATGGTCGCAAGCAGTAAGAGCTCCGCTCAAAAAATTCTTAAAATCGCTTTTTCTACACCCTATCAGACCCATCCAGCTCCCCACAACCTCTTTCTTACTGGGAAGGCTAATTCCAGCTTTCGCCAGTAGATGATCTTTTTGTGTAGGGTTTCCCATCTGCCCTAGCCACCGGACGCAAAAACGGCAAGGCTGCAACACAAAACCGCAATACTAGGCTGCTGTTTGAGGTTCGCCTGTGACAAGAGTGGATATAAGCCTTCACTTGACAGGAGATAGCTTTGGAGCAGCGACAGGCAGAATAACTGAGAGTGATATGAGGGACAGAAGCAGGGGTGTATAGCACCGGAATCCAGTCGCAGCCAATACGGCCACAATAAACACGCCGTAGTGTGGATGTTCAGGAGGGTAAGCGAGATCTGACCCCACATACCCCACAAATTGAATCCCATACCCAGAGAGCAGGGAACATTTAGGAGAGGTGTTAACTAAACGCTGCCAACTTTCGGCGCAAGGAAGGCGGTGATCATCATTTTACAATTTATACATGTCACTTTGGTTATAACAACACCACAATAAGGGTCTAATCCCAGTAAATAAGCTCCAATAGGGGTTATTCTGAGAAACTACAAGCAGATCCCTACATTTTCCTAGGAAAATCCACTGAAATACCCAGGTACTAATTGCGGCCTAACACGTGACGCAGCTTGTTGGAGGCCTGGAGGTGGAGGTTGGGAGATCTCCTCAGCATACTGCACACCATTTAACCCTTGCGTCTGACTCTTGGTTGCCTTGCAAAAGACTGTATCTATCTATTCACCTATCACCCTTGATCTGTGGATTAATAGCAGGCTTAGCCATTTACACTCACACCACGTGGCATATTGACTGTTCATGAAATTTGTCACACTTGTACATTAATATAAGTAGCATCTTACCAAGTTACATGAAAGTGGACAAATATTTTCATATTCTCTCTCCCCCCAAAAAAGACATCATGAGCAAGAGGGCTAAAACAGCAGATAAAAGGCAGCAGAAACATATTGTGGAAATGCATGCTGAAAATCAAACTCCTGCTAAGGGTTTGGAGTCTCCAAATCAGGATCATAAATCTCTGCTACAGGAACTTAAATCCTTTTTCCTTCCAAAGATGGACTCCTTGCAGGCTGAGGTGGACACCCTAACGAGCGAGGTCCGACAGTTCTCCTCGCGAATAAGCGCAGCTGAATCTCGCATATCAGATGTTGAGGACAGACAAGCCAGCTCAGAAACAACGCTTAAACAACTAACTAAACAAAATCATCTCCTTCAAGAACGGGTTGATGACCTAGAAAATAGGAGTAGGCGCAACAACCTGCGCATTGTGAGGGTACCTGAATTGGTGAAAGGATAAGATCTTTTGGAATTTACCGCCCTTACATTCCCTAAGTTGTTAGGGATCCCCGCGGACATCCTCCCTATAGATGAGGAAAGAGCCCACAGGATAGGGCCAGAGAGAACTCTTGAGCATACAAACCAAAAACCCAGACAGGTCATATTTAAATTCATGAATTTTCAGGAAAAATTGAAGATTTTACGAGCATACAGAACTCATAATGAAATTTTGTATGAACTCTCAAGGCTGCTATTGTTTCAGGACTGCTCCATGGAGGTCACTAAGCAAAGGAAAGAGTTTGCTCCCCTGTGCTCCCAACTACACGAACAGGGCCGTCAAGTGGCTCTGCTTTATCCTGCCAAGCTGCGCCTACATACACCATATGGCACAAAGTTTTTCCATTCCCCTCAGGCCCTGCGCAGCTACCTGGCAACTGAAAACCAACAACCACCTACCTGAACAGCTTCGAGCATGTTGTTGGAAATCTTGGATTTTCTATCTAGACTGAGATATAATAAATGGAGATGATATTTCCTTTTGCTTTGGCTCGAATGGTGGCCGAGGACTGGCTCCTGAAGGAAAACATACATCTCAGATGGAGTAAAGTCCTAGTAAGAGGGGTAATTCATGGAAGTCTTCGGACTCTGATTTGTTTATTTGTATTTGTTCTTCTCTCCCATATAGCAATAATCCGTGTTATGATATTACTGACTGAATGTATGGGTATTTTCATTGTTGATTCCTGGTTCTATTGCAATCTGGTGGGGTGGGGGAACAGGGGAATTTGTCTGCTAAGTATAGTTGGGACGATAACCTTCATGATAATATAAACATCACTCTAAGGGGAGGTCCCTTACAACTGTTTGTTGTGTGATGTTCTAATATATTGTTTCTAGAGGAATATCCCTGGTTCTGTTGCAATGTTGGGGGGTGGGAGGGTCTGGGGAATGTGTATATTTTCTTTTCCAGGTATGGTTGGGGCGATACTCCTACTACTATTGCACTCTTCACCCCAAGAAGAAGTCTTTTGCAAATATTTGATCTATGTCATTTTAATGTAATGTCCCTAGCAGTATTATTATTGTTCTTATTAATGTTTTATGTTGTGTGTTTTTTTTTTTGTTTTTTTTCCCCTGGCTCTACCTCCGATCATGTCTCTGCAGGACCCTAGACTACCAGGTCACTTAAAATAATAACATGGAACGTGGGGGGAATCAATTCCCCCATTAAAAGAAAAGCAGTCCTCACCCACCTCAGGCGGTTGGGAGCTGACCTGGCCCTACTACAAGAGATTCATCTAACTGACATTGAACACTCTAAGTTGCAGAGGGACTGGGTGGGTCACGTAACCTACCTTTCACACACTAGTGCGAGCAGAGGGCTAGTCATCCTGTTTGGTAAGAGAGTATCGGTACTTATTAACCACACCTACTTAGACACAGAGGGAAGATTCTTGATAGTACAGGCAAATATCAACTCAGTCGACTATGTGTTTTGTAATCTCTATGCCCCTAACCATAGATCAATGTTTTTTTGGAAGGGTATGATATAAAAATTAGCTCCTCACATAGGATCAAAGGCGGAAACTTTAACATTTCCCCCTCACATGTGCTGGATAGGGTATGGTTGGATGCTCACTCGGTTAGGGACCCAAAAAAAAAACTATAAGGCCAGATATGAGTCCAAGATTTGTGACATGTTTGATTCGCACCTTGACACCTGTGATATATGGAGGTTGCAACACCCAGAGGGTAGAGTCTACACATGCCTGGCCAAGGCCAAGCACACCCTGTCTAGGATAGATCTTTTTATGATTTCTAACTCCCTCGTAGCGCAGGTTCACTGTTGTAATATACATGATATACTACTGTCAGACCACGCGCCTGTTGAGCTGACTTTGAACGCATATGGCCTGCGACCAAACAGAAACACGCTCAGATTCCCAACACATTTGGCCTCATCAGAAGCTTTTATAAAATTCTTAATTCAGAGCTGGACAGACTATTACACAGACACACATTAGCACACGTGGATAATGCTCAGCTCTTTTGGGAGACGGCAAAATCGGTACTAACAGGTTCCATAATATCATATGTTTCCAAGATCAAATTTAAAACTCAGCATAGGTATATGGGGCTTAGAAAACAATTGAGCCACAATTGGCACAATTACCAGGAACACTGCATGACTAAGACCCCCATTACATATGAAGCATATGAGGCCGTGAAGGCAGAACTTGAGGCATTTATGAAACACCAAGCTACCTTGGGCTTGTTGAGAACAGCTGATAAAAACTTTAGATTTAGAAGTAGGCCAGGTAAAATGCTAGCAGCTTTGACTAAGCACCGGACGGCAAAGTCTAATATAGCAGTTCTAAAATTTCAAGGACGCACACACACATCCCTAAAGGACATTGCACAATGCTTTGCACAATACTTTGCCCAACTCTATACCCGTCAAGGCCCATCTGACCCTGACTCCCAGGATCACTTTTGGCAAACTCTTAAACTACCCCAACTGACTCAGGAACAATTGGATGATTTGAACTCGCCCATTACCAATGACGAAATAAAATTTACTCTAAAATCCATCCCGTTAGGGAAAACACCAGGACCAGACGGACTCCCTATTGAGTTTTATAGAATACTCCCACCACAGATTACAAGCACACTGACTAAACTTTTTAACTCTTACTTCCAAGAGGAAACAACCCCCTTGAGGAGTTTCACCTCTGCCCACATCACCATTATTCCCAAGCCGAGTAAAGACCACTCCCTTCCAGATTCATTTAAACCCATATCATTGCTAAACACCAACTACAAGCTCTTCATGAAAATTATGGCTAACAGGCTAAATACTGTTCTTCCTCTGTTAATACACCCGGATCAGACAGGCTTTGTTTACAAGCGCCCTTCTGTTGTTAACCTCCGCAGAGTGCTTCAGGTGGTCGACCACTATTGGTCTATGGATGGGAGGGGGAATGACTGACGTTGCGGAGGCCTTCCTGTTGTTTCTTGATGCAGAGAAGGCCTTTGATTGTGTAGAGTGGTCTCACCTGATTAATACTATGCAACAGTTTAACTTTGGGGGCCCCTTTATAGACCTGATACGTAAAATATATAGCTCATCTGAGGCACGCATACTGACTAATGGCCTGTTTTCTCCAGATTTTCAGCTACAGAGGGGTACTAGACAGGGTTGTCCCCTGTCACCCCTGTTGTTGTGAGGAATCAGTACAACACCCTTATATGCATACATATATATATGAATAACCGCTCAGTCTCACACCCCACTTCAGGTTTTATTACAAGAATAAACCCTGGTTTGCTCATAGACATGAGGGTGACCAACATAGGTCAAAGGTAGTGGAACAGTACTTATTAGTACCTATACACAGAGGACATATCTACACTAACTAAATCTAAACTATAGCTATGGAATACAAAAGGGGAAATAAGTAATTCAAAAGCCCAGAATTGAATTCCTAATATTGAGCAAAATGTAGCATTGAGTAAGCTGGTACATATATGTATAACTCAATTTGTTAAATGGAATAGCAAGCAATATGATTCCTGTAAGTTAGCAGCAGTAGATGGCAGTGGTGAGTAAGTGTGCAGCATAGGTATGAATCAGTAAAAGAGAAACAAACACCAATTTAGAGTAACTGAATATCAGGCAAAAGTAGCAATATATCAGCAAGTAGTAAAAGTCTTATATATGCCAGTGAAGTGTAGGGATGTGTTATTTGAATGAACTCTGTACTGTACATAGATTCTGTCCTCTGGTGCTGCTACTGCTGACAGGCTGCATGGCTACAGGAAGTCCTGAGTCTGAGTTTGAGATCGCTATGTCGCTCTGCAGAGTGACGTAACACACTCCAACGTGTTAGAGATGCAGTACTGTGTGAGAAAAGAACTTGCAGTCGGTGGTGAGTGAAAATAAAAAATAACACGTTACCAAATAGTGCTGGCAGTATGGTGAACCGCTGAGGGAATTAGAGAGCTGAGATCCCAGGAACAATTAATGAGGATTCAGAATTCAGTCTGTGCTGATCCAAAGTGAGGCTAGAGTGAAGATTCTCAGTAGTATCAAATTACCTAGCAATGATTGATGGACACAGGTAAGCTTAAATAGGATGTGCTGATCACATGATGTAGAAAGTTAAAGTGACAGTATGTCAATTAGGTGGTTCCTGACAGCTGTTCAACCTGGCACTAGAACCATTGGCCATAAAACTGAGACAGTCTTTTACGGGCATCGCAGTGGGGGGCTACCCCATACACATGGCCTTATACGCAGACGACATGCTGCTATTTGTCAACTCGCCCTCATGGCACATACCACATATACTACATACGATAGCTGAATTTGGCGACTTCTCGGGATACAGAGTCAATACATCTAAATCAGAGATCCTGTGGCTCAACAAACATCCCAACTCTAGACATATAATCCCATTTGCCAAACGCGCTAACATATCTTGGCATTAAGGTACATAGGGATCCCCATAAAATGTATATGTTGAATATTTCTGAGAAATGTGGTAGTCTCGCCTCTCAGCTCCATAGCTGGCTCAACCTTCCCCTTGGATTGTCGGGACGAGTTAACTTAGTTAAAATGACCATTCTACCAAAGATAATGTATCCATTACTCATGCTGCCTTTCCTCATGATTAGGGATGACTTGACACTCCTGACCCGGGCCATGTCCTCATTTATTTGGAGGGGGAAAAACCCTGCATAGCTGTAGAGAAATCACAACTTCCCTTTCTTAGTAGGGGCTTGGGTCTCCCTAATTTGAAGCTTTATAACTGGGCGACTTTGGCTAGGCTGGTAACTGACTGGCAATTGGGCACTTCCCACTTCTGTGATGCGTCGCTTGAAGAAGCAACTTTGGCACCTATGGCATTAGCATTCCTCCCCTATGCTGCATTGAAGGATATCCCACAGTCAGTTGCCAATAGTGTCCTATATAAAGATTCCCTTCATGCTTGGTGACTAATTAATAAATATATTGGACTTGATCATCATACTACTAAATTCATACCTCTAGTGGGAAACCTTGATTTTCCAGCGGGAAATATGTGTGAACCGTTTCACGCCTGGAAAACTCTTGGGCTTAGGACAGTGGGCGACGTGCTTGACCCACTACAACACACTGTCAAATCCTTTCAGGAGCTCAAAACTAAGTTTCATATATCTAACAAACATTTCCATGCATATCTTCAGGTGAGGCATTATGTGTCGTGCCTTTTGCAGTCTAATTCAGAATTCTGGAAGAAATCCACTTTTGCCGTCTCCCAGACATTTTTTGACATTTCTCATTGTCAGACTTCTATAGACAATTATTGAAACGTAAAGAAATCACAATTCAAACACAAGTGTTAATGAAATTACACAACGATGTCTCACCCACACTGACTATACAAACTTGACAAATAGTATGGAGGCCATCAAATCAGTGACCCTGGCAGTGCCTCTTAGAGAGGCACAGCTTAGAATGCTGCATAGAGATTATATCACTCCTCATAGGTTATCAAAATGGAGACCACAGCATCCAGACATTTGTGTTAAATGCTGCAGTGAATCTCCTTCACTCCAACACTATTTTTTCCTATGCCCGATGGTTAGGCGGTTTTGGGGACAATTTCAATATGGTTGAAGGCTACATTCAATATAGATACTGAGACGCATAAAAAACATCACAGGCTGCTCACGCTGTGCACACTGTTTGCAAGATATTGTGTTCTTGGGGCACGATCCGATATACGGCGCAGGTTTCGGCTCAAGCGTGGAAACCTGCACCACCCGTAGTTTCAGCTCGCACATCAAACTATCACATATATGGTGCCGACAGTTGCTAAAGTGCCGTAAGTCTGACAAACTACCGATGTCCAGAAATAAGCGTAAGTACAAATTTCTGGAGTCGCCAGTGCCTTACGCACTTTAGAAACTGCCGCCGCATAAACAAAACTACCTAAAATATAAAATCTCCCGTTACTGTCTAACACACCTCCCAAACATCATCCCGACCCCGCCGCTAGCTACATTAAATGTATTACCCCCTAATCTGACCCCCCTACACCGCCGCCAGCTATATTAAATGTATTACCCCCTAATATGATTCCCCTACACCGCCGCCAGCTATATTAAATTTATTACCCCCTAATGTGAGCCCCCTACCCCGCCGCCACCTACATTAATTATATTAACCCCTAATGTGAGCCCCCTACCCCGCCGCCACCTACATTAATTATATTAAACCCTAATATGAGCCCCCTACCCCGCTGCCACCTACATTAATTATATTACCCCCTAATGTGAGCCCCCTACCCTGCTGCCACCTATTTTAACTATATTAACCCCTAATATGATCCCCCTACACTGCTGCCACCTATATTAAATTTATTAACCCCTAATCTAATCACCCTACACCGCCGCCACCTATATTAAATTTATTAACCCCTAATCTAATCACCCTACACCACCGCCACCTATATTAAATATATTAACCCCTAATCTAATCACCCTACACCGCTGCCACCTATATTAAATATATTAACCACTAAACCTAAGTCTAACCCTAACACCCCCTAACTTAATTATTATTGAAATAAATCTAAATAATATTAATATTATTAACTAAATTATTCCTATTTAAAACTAAATACTTACCTATAAAATAAACCCTAAGATAGCTACAATATAATTAATAATTACATTGTAGCTATTTTAGGGTTTATATTTATTTTACAGGTAACTTTGTATTTATTTTAACTAGGTACAATAGCTATTAAATAGTTAATAACTATTTAATAGCTACCTAGTTAAAATAATTACAAAATTACCTGTAAAATAAATCCTAACCTAAGTTACCATTACACCTAACTCTACCCTATCAATAAATTAATTAAATAAACTACAATTATCTCAACTAAAATACAATTAAATACACTAAACTATATAACAAAAAAAACAAACACTAAATTACAAAAAATAAAATAAGATTACAAGAATTTTAAGCTAATTACACCTAACCTAAGCCCCCTAATAAAATAAAAAAGCCCCCCAAAATAATAAAATTTCCCTACCCTATACTAAATTAAAAAAGTAATCAGCTCTATTACCAGCCCTTAAAAGGGCCTTTGCGGGGCATTGCCCCAAAGTAATCAGCTCTTTTACCTGTAAAAAAAAGAACAACCCCCCCCATTACAACCCACTACCCACACACCCCTACTCTAAAACCCACCCGATCCCCCCTTAAAAAACCTAAGTCTACCCCCCAAGTGGTCCTGAAGAACGGCGGAGAAGGTCCTGTTCCAGGTGGAGAAGTCTTCTTCCAAGCGGCGACCTCTTCTTCTTCCAGGAACCAGCCGGCGCGGAGCTGAGGAGTTAAAGACAGATGACCGCGGAGCTGAAGACTGTCCACTCTGGAACTGAAGACCGGCAATGCTGGAACTGAAGATCGGCGACGCTGGAACTGAAGACCGGAGCCATGGAGCGTGGAGTATCCTCTTCATACGATCTCCGCCGTACACTGAATAGGAATTCAAGGTACGCTATTAAAAATGGCGTCCCTTGAATTCCTATTGGCTGATTTGAGCCTTCAAATTTAAATCAGCCAATCGGATGAGAGCTACTTTAATTCGATTGGCTGATTTGAATAGCCAGTAGAATTACAGTAGCTCTTATTCTATTGGCTATTCAAATCAGCCAATAGAATTAAAGTAGCTCTCATCCGATTGGCTGATTTGAATTTGAAGGCTCAAATCAGCCAATAAGAATTCAAGGGACGCCATTTTTAATTGCATACCTTGAATTCCTATTCAGTGTACGGCGGAGATCGTATGAAGAGGATCCTCCACGCTCCATGGCTCTGGTCTTCAGTTCCAGCGTCGCCGATATTCAGTTCCAGCATCGCCGGTCTTCAGGACAGGTAAGGACCACTTGGGGGTTAGACTAAGGTTTTTTTAAGGGGGGATCGGGTGGGTTTTAGAGTAGGGGTGTGTGGGTGGTGGGTTGTAATGGGGGGGTTGTTCTTTTTTTACAGGTAAAAGAGCTGATTACTTTGGGGCACTGCCCCGCAAAAGGCCCTTTTAAGGGCTGGTAATAGAGCTGATAACTTTTTAAATTTAGTTTAGGGTAGGGAAATTTTATTATTTTGGGGGGCTTTTTTTATTTTATTAGGGGACTTAGATTAGGTGTAATTATCTTAAAATTCTTGTAATCTTTTTTTATTTTTGTAATTTAGTGTTTGTTTGTTTTTGTAATATAGATTAGTTTATTTAATTGTATTTTAGTTTAGATAATTGTAGTTTATTTAATTCATTTATTGATAGGGTAGTGTTAGGTGTAATGGTAACTTAGGTTAGGATTTATTTTACAGGTAATTTTGTAATTATTTTAACTAGGTAGCTATTAAATAGTTATTAACTATTTAATAGCTATTGTACCTAGTTAAAATAAATACAAAGTTACCTGTAAAATAAATATAAACCCTAAAATAGCTACAATGTAATTATTAATTATATTGTAGCTATCTTAGGGTTTATTTTATTGGTAGGTATTTAGTTTTAAATAGGAATAATTTAGTTAATAATATTATAATTATTTAGATTTATTTCAATAATAATTAAGTTAGGGGGTGTTAGGGTTAGACTTAGGTTTAGTGGTTAATATATTTAATATAGGTGGCGGCGGAGTAGGAGGATTAGATTAGGTGTTAATATATTTAATGTAGGTGGCGGCGGTGTAGGGGGATTAGATTAGGGGTTAATAAATTTAATATAGGTGGCGGCGGTGTAGGGTGATTAGATTAGGGGTTAATATATTTAATATAGGTGGCAGCGGTGTAAGGGGCTTAGATTAGGGGTTAATATATTTAATATAGGTGGCGGCGGGGTAGGGGGCTCACATTAGGGGGTAATACATTTAATATAGGTGGTGGCGGTGTAGGGGGATCAGATTAGCGGTTAATAAATGTAAGATAGGTGGCGGCGGTGTAGGGGGATCAGATTAGGGGTTAATAAATGTAAGATAGGTGGTGGCGGTGTAGGGGGATCAGATTAGAGGTTATTAAATGTAAGATAGGTGGCGGCGGTGTAGGGGGATCAGATCAGGGGTTAATAAATGTAAGATAGGTGGCGGCGGTGTAGGCTTCCTACGCCTGCATTTTGTGGCGAGGTGAAAATGGAGTAAGATTTCTACGCTGTATATTGGATACCAAACTGCGCGGGTTTGGTATATCACTCTATGGGCCAAAAAACTACGGCCGAAGGGTGAAATATACGAGCATAACTTCTAGGTTATGCCGTATATGTGATACCAAACCAGCGCAAAATTTGGCGTCGGCGGCTTTTGCGAGCGACGCTGCATATCCGATCGGGCCCTTGATCGGTGGATCTTTAAACGACCACCTACAATAGCTCAATTTAAGCTTTGCTTAATGAAACAGCTTTTTGTCTAGCAACATGACGTCAAACTAAACACCAAAAACAGACTGCAACCCTTTCTTAAAAAATGGCAACCTTTTATAAAAACGCTACAACCAGCCTTGCAACTACAAATCCTTAAGCCCTTTGCACAACTTGAGATAATGCTTTTAGCAACTCTGAGGGGCGAATGGCGGGTGCTCACTGAGTCAGTCGTGAAGCAAACTAGAGCGGATTTCCGAGAGGAGATGCTGTTCTAATACATTATAATAAACTGGGTGATCCCCCGGTTGAGGAGGTAGAGCCATGCTCCCTCCCCCCTTACCCCCCTCCCATTCTTTTTTTTTTTCTTCTTCTTTCTCCCCACTGATTAGGATGTTTTTGGTTAAGTGCTGTAGTTTAATAAATGCTAATTTAAGTTATGATAATAAAGGAACAAAGAGAGACGGAGACGATCACTCTTGACTAAATACTGTTTTTTCCACTCCGGTCACAAGCCTACCTGGACTTTCGAGCAACTTAAATCGTTTGCAGTGCATAATATAATACCATTATATCTTATGTAATGCTCCATATATTCACTATTTGTAATGCTTACAAATTGACGGTGTGCGTACCGATTGACACAGCACCTTTGGATTGTCATGTGATTGCTTCTTCTCTACCAATAAAAACGAATTTAAAAAAAAAAATTGCCATTTCACTGTTTTCTTCAAAAACTTACCTTTTAAACCTGAATGCCAATCCAGTGATTCCCCCGGCCGTCGGAAGCCTCTGCAGACGTCAGAAATGACGAATCAGGCTTCCTCCAATCACAGCTTTGCATCAGGCCATGATTCCCCCGGGGGGGAAGCTGTGATTGGAGGAAGCCTGATTCGTAATTTCTGATGTCTGCATAGGTTTATTAAAAAACGGGAACTAATTCATCAAAATGGACCTTCACTTTAAAGTAGTAGCTAGTTTGAGTTTGTTGAATCATTGGGGAAAGTTACTTAGCTGCAGAATGAAAAGTACTAGTACTGAAAAGTAGTGTGGCTTCCTAACCACTGCACTACTTCATAAGTTAAATCATCCTGAACTGATTGGATAACACTGCTCTCTCACAGACACGAAGAAAATATGGATTTAAAGAAATTAAAGATTTTTGTATAGTTATTATGTAAATGTGTTTATGTCCTATTAAAATAATGCTAAGTATAATTAATAACTAAGACAAACAAAATGAAAATAGTGTGTTCTGTTCATGTACATTTCCAGACACATTCATTTCAATTGTAATAATAGAAATAAAGATATATGAATTACTGTCAAATAAATCTCAGCATTAACCAAGTATAAATGTCAAATATCAACTTTAAAAGTCTGTTAAGACGTGCATTGAAAGTCCCATGTGGAATTTATTGCAGACAATGTAGAAAAAAGTCTTCATACTTAAAAAGTGTGTCTTAAATATAGCTATAACTTTTGTGTCCTTGATATTAGGTATTGATCAGCTACAGAAGCCATCAGAATGATGTTAGAAATATGACTGTTACAGCTCGGTGACGAAGCAGACAAGTGAAAATATGCTAAGTCATAATTGACTGGTTTCATAGGTAAAAGGCTTAGAAGTAGTGATAATAAGCTTAAGGCCAGCATTAATCAGGTGTTATAACTACCAATATATTGCAACATTGCATTGCAGTTTATATCAATGTATTTTAAATTGTATAAAAAAAAACTATCCTAATTGTAATAGGCAGATTTCAAAATATTGTTCTGAAACTCTAAAATATCCAAAACTAAAGTCTTTTTTTTATTCTATCTTGACTTTTTAGTATCCAGACTAAACAAGTCTGTACTCAAGAAAATAACTTACAATACGACATGAGTGTTAAAGGCAGGGCAGTGTAGCTCAGAGAGGGATAGAGCAAAAGCGTGTCACTATTTATAGATAGGCTTACCATAATTTTTAAAGGTGAAACTGGGACCACCTGCAGGGTGCCAGTGGGGATGTGGTCAGGGACGTGGTCAAGGGGGCATGGTGATTGTCGACCAGAACTAATTTTCCAGTTAGAGATAAATACATCCCAACTTGTAAAACATGCCTTTGATATGTTCCAAGAAATTAACACAATGCATGTGCAAATTGGTAAATCTTTTCAGATACACAGGTCAAACAAACCGATACCTTGAAGACATGAAAATGAGAACAAGGAGGCAAACTAAAATAATGCAACTTAACGGGCTTCAGCGCAAATACCCACAATGATAACATACAGTATACTGTATATTTTTTCACTTTATGAGTAAAGTGGATTTTTATTTCACACGCAGGTATCTTAGAGTGTAGAATTTCAGAACTTTGATCAGCACTGCACAAGTTACTGAACTAGAGTGATAACAGTCGTCTGCATTTTAGTTACTGCCCCCACCCCTCTTACTAAAAGTAGTGCACGCGTACAATTAAAGGAGCAACGCAATCAACACAATAGGGGGCAGTTTGATGTACCATAGGGAACATACACCGGAGATTACGAGTTTTGCGGTAACAGGGGTGCGTTGCTAACGAGCAGTTTTTTCTCACCGCTCACTTAAGACAGCGCTGGTATTACGTTTTTTTTTAAACCCGGTGTTAGCCGCAAAAAGGTGAGTGTAGAGCAAAATTTTGCTCCACATCTCACCTCAATACCAGCGCTGCTTACGGTAGCAGTGAGCTGGCAAAACATGCTTGTGCACGATTTCCCCATAGGAATCAATGGGGCAGAATCGGCTGAAAAATGAACCTAACACCTGCAAAAAAGCAGCGTTCAGCTCCTAACACAGCCCCATTAATTCCTATGGGAAAACAAAAGTTATGTCTACACCTAACACCCTAACATGAACCCCGAGTCTAAACACCCCTAATCTTACACTTATTAACCCCTAATCTGCCGCAGCCGACACCTACATTATATTAACCCCTAATCTTCCGCTCCAGACATCGCCGCCACCTACTTTTTATTTATTAACCCCCTACTCTAACGCCCCCAATGTCGCCACCACCTAACTACACTTATTATCCCCTAATCTGCCGCCGCCAATGTCGCCGCCACTATAATAAAGTTATTAACCCCTAAATCTAATCTAACCCTAACACCCCCCTAACTGAAATATAATTTAAATAAATCTAAATAAAATAACTACAATTAAATAAATGATTCCTATTTAAAACTAAATACTTACCTATAAAATAAACCCTAAGCTAGCTACAATATAACTAATAATTACATTGTAGCTATCTCAGGGTTTATTTTTATTTTATAGGCAATTTTGTATTTATTTTAAAGGGACACTATACCCAAAAATTTTCTTTCGTGATTCAGATTGAGCATGAAATTTTAAGCAACTTTCTAATTTACTCCTATTATCAAATTTTCTTCATTCTCTTGGAATCTTTATTTGAAATGCAAGAACGTAAGTTTCGATGCCGGCCCATTTTTGGTGAACAACCTGGGTTGTCCTTGCTGATTGGTGGATAAATTCATCCACCAATAAAAAAGTGCTGTCCAGAGTACTGAAACAAAAAAAAGCTTAGATGCCTTCTTTTTCAAATAATGATAGCAAGAGAACGAAGAAAAATTGATAATAGGAGTAAATTAGAAAGTTGCTTAAAATTGCATGCTCAATCTGAACCACGAAAGAAAATTTTTGGGTACAGTGTCCCTTTAACTAGGTTCAATAGTTATTAAATAGTTATTAACTATTTAATAGCTACTTCGTTAAAATAAGTACACATTTACCTGTAAAATAAACCCTAACCTAAGTTACAATTACACCTAACCCTACACTATAATTAAATTAATTTACTAAATTACCTAAAATTAACTACAATAAAATAAAATAAACTAAAGTACGGAAAAAACAAAAAACACTAAATTACAGAAAACAATAAAATAATTCCAAGAATTAATTTAATTATAGTGTAGTGTTAGGTGTAATTGTAACTTAGGGTTAGGGTTTATTTTACAGGTAAATTTGTCTTTTTTTTAACTAGGTAGTTATATAGTTAATGACTATTTAATAACTATTCTACCTAGTTAAAATAAATACAAAGTTGCCTGTAAAATAAAAATAAACCTTGAGATAGCTACAATGTAACTATTAGTTTTATTGTAGCTATCTTAGGGTTTATTTTATAGGTAAGTATTTAGTTTTAAATAGGAATTATTTAGTTAATTGTAGTAATTTTATTTCATTTTATTTAAATTATATTTAAGTTAGGGGGGGTTAGAATTAGGGTTAGACTTAGGTTTAGGGGTTAATAAATTTAATATAGTAGCGGCGACTAGTGATGTCGTGAACATAAAAATTTGGGTTCGTGAACGGCGAACGTGAACTTCCGCAAAAAATTGCGAACGGGCGAACCGGGCGAACCGCCATAGACTTCAATAGGCAGGCAAATTTTAAAACCCACAGGGACTCTTTCTGGCCAAAATAGTGATGGAAAAGTTGTTTCAAGGGGACTAACACCTGGACTGTGGCATGCCTAAGGGAGAACCATGGCAAAACTCCCACGGAAAATTACATAGTAAATGCAGAGTCTGGTTTTAATCCATAAAGGGCATAAATCACCTAACATTCCTAAATTGTTTGGAATAACATGCTTAAAAAAAATCAGGTATGATGTTGTATCGATCAGGTAGTGTAAGGGCTACGCCCGCTTCACAGTGACAGACCAAACTCCCGCAGCGTGTACAACATCATCATCATCACACCATACATCCATGTGTGTAATGCTGCCTGACTGAGACATATCCCTGTTATCTAAATCCTCTGGCAATAATGGTTGCGCATCACTCATTTCTTCCAACTGATGTGTAAATAACTCCTCTGACAGATCAAGTGAAGCGGCTGTGGTGCTAGTGTTGGTGGTGGCGGCAGACGGGCGAGTGGTAACTTGAGAGGTGCCCGAAGCTAAGCTGGAGGAGGATGGTGTGTCAAGGTTCCGAGCGGAAGCTGTAGAAGATTGGGTGTCCTGTGTTAGCCAGTCAACTTTGTCCTCAGAACTTTTTGAGTTCAGGGTACGTGGCCTCTGAACACTGGGCATTATTCTAGGGCCAAAGGGAATCATAGCACCATGACCACGTTTTTCACAAACTTTAGGTTTCTCACGGAAATTATTACAAAAAACTTATGCAATTATGGCATAAATGGTTGTAAATGCTTCTCTGGGATCCCCTTTGTTCAGAAATAGCAGACTTATATGGCTTTGGCGTTGCTTTTTGGTAATTAGAAGGCTGCTAAATGCCACTGCGCACCACACGTGTTTTATGCCCAGAAGTGAAGGGGTTAAAGGGACAGTATACTGTAAAATAGTTTTTCCCTTAATGTCTTTACAATTGCTTTTTTTACCAACTGCAGAGTAAAAAATGTATGAAAATTAGCTTTTTAAGGTTTATTTCTGTATATTAAAGCTCTGATTTTGTGTTTTGAAGCCACAGCCTAATAAAATAGGTTGAGCTTGTAGGTATAATCAGATCTCATTACTGTATCACATTGTGTACATATACCTGCTTCTTTATCTTATATCTGTCCTTAAAACAATCACCAATACTTTGAGAGAACAATGGAAAATCAACATGTTATTACCTTATCTCTGCTTTATCACACTGGGAGTGTAATTTCTTCTGCTGGCTGTGTTTACAAAGCTTATCTATAGCTGGTACGCGCGGCCACAAACTTTCAGAATAGGTGGGGATACCACATGCTAAATTAACAATTTCAAATGCCAATATAAGGGTAAAGGAGCTACTTGTAAACAATTTAATACACTCCAGCAGGTAAAGTGGATCACTGGGAACAAATTAAAGGGGAGAAAATTTTTGAGTAAACTGTCCCTTTAATAAGGGAGCATGTAGGGAGCTTGTAGAGTTAATTTTAGCTTAAGGTAGTGTAGTAGACAACCCAAAGTATTGATCTAGGCCCATTTTGGTATATTTCATGCCATCATTTCACCGCCAAATGCGATCAAATAAAAAAAAAATTGTTCACTTTTTCACAAACTTTAGGTTTCTCACAGAAATTATTTACAAACAACTTATGCAATTATGGCATAAATGGTAGTAAATGCTTCTCTGGGATCCCCTTTTTTTGTTCAGAAATAGCAGACTTATATGGCTTTAGCATTGCTTTTTTGTAATTAGAAGGCTGCTAAATGCCACTGCGCACCACACGTGTTTTATGCCCAGCAGTAAATGGTTAATTAGGGAGCATGTAGGGAGCTTGTAGAGTTAATTTTAGCTTAAGTGTAGTGTAGTAGACAACCCAAATTATTGATCTAGGCCCATTTTGGTATATTTAATGCCACCATTTCACAGCCAAATGCGATCAAATTTAAAAAAAAATTAAATTTTTTCGCAATTTTAGGTTTCTCACTGAAATTATTTACAAACAACTTATGCAATTATGGCACAAATGGTTGTAAATGCTTCTCTGGGATCCCCTTTGTTCAGAAATAGCAGACATATATGACTTTGGCATTGCTTTCTGGTAATTAGAAGGCCGCTAAATGCTGCTGCGCATCACACGTGTATTATGGCTAGCAGTGAAGGGGTTAATTAGGTAGTTTGTAGGGAGCTTGCAGGGTTAATTTTAGCTTTAGTGTAGAGATCAGCCTCCCACCTGACACATCAGACCCCCTGATCCCTCCCAAACAGTTCCCTTCCCTCCCCCACCCCACAATTGTCCCCGCCATCTTAAGTACTGGCAGAAAGTCTGCCAGTACTAAAATAAAAGGTTTTTATTTATTTTTTATTTTTTTTTAGCATCTTTACATATGCTGTGGTTTAGCATCCCCCCTTAGCCCCCAACCTCCCAGATCCCCACCAAAACAGCTCTCTAACCCTCCCCATCTGCCTTATTGGCAGCGATCTTGGGTACTGGCAGCTGTCTGCTATTATTTCGCAGTCAAAAAAAGTGTTGTTTTTTTTAAAAGTACACTACTGTTACACCAGATATGAGTGGTGGCACTGGGCAAGTGGGCACAGTATACGCTGTGAGCCTGACGCACACGCTGGCAGGCAGGCAACTGCAATTAGATTACACAGGAAAAAAAAAAAGCAGACTGATATTCTAGCCCTAAAAAGGGCTTTTTGAGGTGCTGTCCTTACAGCAGAGATCAGATGAATCCTTCAGGACTGTTGTGGACACTGAATACACTAGCCTAGCTATCAATTTCCCTATTAAATTAGCAGCAGCTACACTGTCCATCCTCTCACTAAGAATACAGCTTCCGAATGAATCTAAAATGGATGCTGTCCAGGAGGTGGGAGGGTCTGGGAGGGAGGGTCTGCCGCTGATTCACTGGAATGTGTCTGCTGACTGTGAGGTACAGGGTCAAAGTTTACTCAATGATGACGAATAGGGGTGGACCGAACATCGCATATGTTCGCCCGCTGCGGTGAACGCGAACATGCTATGTTCAGGGGAACTATTCGCCGGAGAACTATTCGCGACATCACTAGCGGCGACATTGGGGGCAGCAGATTAGGGGTTAATAAATATAAGTAGGTGTCGGCGATGTTAGGGACATAGGAGTCAATGGGGCTGATTTGGATCAAAAAAGTCTAACACCTGCAAAAAAGCAGCGTTCAGCTCCTAGCGCAGCCCCATTGATTCATATGGGGAAAGACTTATTATGTCTACACCTAAGACTCTAACATGAATCCCGAGTCTAAACACCCCTAATCTTACACTTATTAACCCCTAATCTGCTGCCCCAACATCGCCGCAACCTACATTATATTATTAACCCCTAATCTTCCGCTCTGGACACCGCCGCCACCTACATTATACTTATGAACCCCTAATCTGTCGCCCCCAACATCGCTGACACCTACTTTATAGTTATTAACCCCTATTCTGCCTTCCCCAATGTTGTCGCAACCTACCTACAATTATTAAACCCTAATCTGCTGCCCCCAACGTCGCCGCCACTATAATAAAGTTATTAACCCCTAAACCTAAGTCTAACCCTAACCCCCTCTAACTTAAATATAATTTAAATAAATCTAAATAAATTACTATCATTAAATAAATTATTCCTATTTAAAACTAAATACTTACCTATAAAATAAACCCTAACGCCTAGATTTAGAGTTCTGCATTAGCCATCCAAACCAGCGTTAAGGGGTCCTAACGCTGGTTTTGGCCGCCCGCTGGTATTTAGAGTCAGTCAGGAAAGGGTCTAACGCTCACTTTCCAGCCACGACTTTTCCATACCGCAGATCCCCTTACGTCAATTGCGTATCCTATCTTTTCAATGGGATCTTTCTAACGCTGGTATTTAGAGTCTTGGCTGAAGTGAGCGTTAGAACTCTAACGACAAGACTCCAGCCGCAGAAAAAAGTCAGGAGTTAAGAGCTTTATGGGCTAACGCCGGTTCATAAAGCTCTTAACTACTGTGCTCTAAAGTACACTAACTCCCATAAACTACCTATGCACCCCTAAACCGAGGTCCCCCCACATCGCCGCCACTCTAATACAATACATACCTAACTACACTTATTAACCCCTAATCTGCCGACCGGACCGCGCCGCTATTCTAATAAATGTATTAACCCCTAAAGCTAAGTCTAACCCTAACACCCCCCTAAGTTAAATATAATTTAAAACTAACTAAATAAAATAAATCATATTAAATAAATTAATCCTATTTAAAGCTAAATACTTACCTGTAAAATAAACCCTAATATAGCTACAATATAACGAATAATTATATTGTAGCTATTTTAGGATTTATATTTATTTTACAGGCAAATTTGTATTTATTTTAACTCGGTACAATAGCTATTAAATAGTTAATAACTATTTAATAGCTACCTAGTTAAAATAAGTACAAAATAACCTGTAAAATAAATCCTAACCTAAGTTACAATTAAACCTAACACTACACTATCAATAAATTAATTAACTAAACTATCTACAATTATCTACAATTAAATCAACTAAACTAAATTACAAAAAAAAAAAAACACTAAATGACAAAAAAATAAAAAAAGATTACAAGAATTTTAAACTAATTACACCTACTCTAAGCCCCCTAAAAATATAACAAAGCCCCCCAATATAAAAAAATGCCCTACCCTATTCTAAAATAAAAAGTTAACAGCTCTATTACCTTACCAGCCCTTAAAAGGGCCTTTTGCGAGGCATGCCCCAAAGAAAACAGCTCTTTTGCATTTAAAAAAAACATACAATACCCCCCCAACATTACAACCCACCACCCACATACCCCTAATCTAACCCCAACACCCCTTAAAAAACCTAACACTAAGCCCCTGAAGATCTCCCTACCCAGAAGAGGGTCCGAAGTCTTCATCCTATCCGGCAAGAAGAGGACATCCAGACCGGTAGACATGTTCATCCAGGCGGCGTCTTCTATCTTCAGCCATCCGGCGCGGAGCGGGACTATCTTGAAGCAGCTGACGCGGATCCATCCTCTTCTTCCGGCGACTCCCGACGAATGAAGGTTCCTTTAAGTGACGTCATCCAAGATGGCGTCCCTCGAATTTCGATTGGCTGATAGGATTCTATCAGCCAATCGGAATTAAGGTAGGAAAAATCTGATTGGCTGATTGAATCAGGCAATCAGATTCAAGTTCAATCCGATTGGCTGATTGGATCAGCCAATCGGATTGAACTTGAATCTGATTGGCTTTTCCAATCAGCCAATCAGATTTTTCCTACCTTAATTCCGATTGGCTTAGAGTAGGTGTAATTAGTTTAAAATTCTTGTAATCTTTTTTTATTTTTTGTAATTTAGTGTTTTGGTTTTTTTTGCAATTTAGTTTAGTTGATTTAATTGTAGATAATTGTAGATAGTTTAGTTAATGAATTTATTGATAGTGTAGTGTTAGGTTTAATTGTAACTTAGGTTAGGATTTATTTTACAGGTAATTTTGTACTTATTTTAACTAGGTAGCTATTAAATAGTTATTAACTATTTAATAGCTATTGTACCTAGTTAAAATAAATAGAAAGTTGCCTGTAAAATAAATATAAATCCTAAAATAGCTACAATATAATTAATCGTTATATTGTAGCTATATTAGGGTTTATATTAAGTATTTAGCTTTAAATAGGATTCATTTTTTTAATAAGATTTATTTTATTTCGTTAGATTTAAATTATATTTAACTTAGGGGGGTGTTAGTGTTAGGGTTAGACTTAGCTTTAGGGGTTAATACATTTATTAGAGTAGCGGCGAGGTCCGGTCGGCAGATTAGGGGTTAATACTTTAAGTTAGGTGTCGGCGATGTTAGGGAGGGCAGATTAGGGGTTAATACTATTTATTATAGGGTTTTTGAGGCGGGAGTGAGGCGGTTTAGGGGTTAATACATTTATTATAATGGCTGCGAGGTCCGGTCGGCAGATTAGGGGTTAATAAGTGTAGTTAGGTAGCGGTGACGTTGGGGCGGGGCAGATTAGGGGTTAATAAATATAGGGGTCGGCAATGTTAGGGGCAGCAGATTAGGGGTACATAGCTATAATGTAGGTTGCGGCGGTGTACGGAGCGGCAGATTAGGGGTTAATAATAAAATGCAGGGGTCAGCGATAGCGGGGGCAGCAGATTAGGGGTTAATAAGTGTAAGGTTAGGGGTGTTTAGACTCGGGGTACATGTTAGGGTGTTAGGTGCAGACTTAGGAAGTGTTTCCCCATAGGAAACAATGGGGCTGCGTTAGGAGCTGAACGCTGCTTTTTTGCAGGTGTTAGGTTTTTTTAAGCTCAAACTGCCCCATTGCTTCCTATGGGGATATCGTGCACGAGCAAAATAATAAAAATCCCTACCCTATACTAAATTACAAATAGCCCTCAAAAGGACTTTTTGCGGGGCATTGCCCCAAAGTAATCAGCTCTTTTACCTGTAAAAAAAAAGACAATACCCCCCCCCAACATTACAACCCACTACCCACACACCCAACCCTACTCTAAAACCCACCCAATCCCCCCCTTAATAAAACCTAACACTTAGATGTTACAATACAGGTAGTAATAAACAAATAGATGAAGAATACATATTTAATATATACAGTATATATATATATATATATATATATATATATATATATATATATATATCTACATAGAGAGAGAGAGAGTAAGAGAGGCTAATTAGCCTCTCCTGGGTGACCATTGTTCTTACTGGGAATTATTTATCATTTTTATTCATAATCAGTGCTGGCTAAAATAGTCTCTTGGTTCTAATATTTTGGATCTATATTCTCCTGGACTTTCTCTGTGTGTTGTATTAATTTGTTTTGTAATTTTCCCTATGGGCTTTGCACCCGGGCCTGTCTGGGGTTAAGTGCCTGTGGCTCTGGGGACAGCACAGCTTCCTGTGAGTGCCAGTGAGCACCCAGCTGAGCATGTTGCAGGGTCATGGGATGTGTACCCAGTCCAGTCTGAGAGTGCAGTCCCCTTCTGTATTTTGTATATGTCTAGGGTGATTACATAAGCCTGTGCACCCTTCACCTGTTCCCAGTTTGTTAGATTGAGAGCTTGCATTGTGTGGCTGTTTTAGGGACCCAGGTTTTGGAAGGGACCTTGATGAGGTACCTGGGCTTGTCCCAGTTTGCCAAATGCGGTAACTAACCCTTCCATTTCTGCTTTTAATCTTAGCTGACAGCTTGTAAGTGAGTGCTGGACTTTGTGTTGTATTAATTTGTTGAAATTTTCCCTATGGGCCTTGTGCCCAGGCCTGTCTTGGGTTAACTGCCTGTGGCTCTGGGGACAGCACAGCTTCCTGTGAGTGCCAGTGAGCACCCAGGGCTGAGCATGTTGCAGGGTCATGGGATGTGTCCCCAGTTCAGTCTGAGAGTGCAGTCCCCTTCCGTGTTTTGTATATGTCTAGGGTGATTACATAAGCCTGTGCACCCTTCACCTGTTCCCAGTTTGTTGGATTGAGAGCTTGCATTGTGTGGCTGTTTTAGGGACCTAGGTTTTGGAAGGGACCTTGACGAGGTACCTGGGCTTGTCCCATTTTGCCAAATGCAGTAACTAACCCTTTCATTTCTGTTTTTAATCTTAGCTGAGAGCTTGTAAATTCTCAGTTCCCATAATTTTAATGAATTTTGGTTTAACCATGAAAATAGCTTTTCCAATGCAGCAACCAGAAATCTATCTCCTACTGATGAGTTCCAAAAAGAACGAAACAGGCATGTCTAGTGAGTGATTTCTGGTTTGCTGTCATAATCCTGTTTAAAAGGATCGCTGTGTCAAAACAGTATTTTTGAAGCAAAAAAAACTGAGAATTTGCATATATAATTTGAATATCTTACCCACAATTCTCTTGTGCATTGGAAACATTGTATATTAAGAATTTCTGGGGAAAAGCAAGCGGGGATACTTGCCTAGATGTACTAATTTCCTATGCAAATATTTACATTGATTTAATTTTGAGACATGGAGGATTTTAATTCCAGTTTTTTATCTCCCCCCATAATTTTAATGAATTTTGGTTTAACCATGAAAATAGCTTTTCTATATATATATATATATATATATATATATATATATATATATATATATATATATATATATAATATCAATTCCTCCAAAGCTAGCACTCATGATACAGTCATAAACAAATGCCAGTATTCTTCCAAATTTTCATTTTAAATGAACCAAACACAGGGATGCACTCACTAGGACTTTAAATATTGTCACCTTTACTGTGTAACGTTTCAGGTTTTACCCCCTTTCTTAGACACAAATAAAACAATGGCAATCAACTTATCGCCACCATGACATTAAACAAGTTTGCTTGAACTAACCACTTTGTCCCCTGCGGCATCATCACCCTGGAAGTGATGTAATCAGTGAAGAGCATGGCACCCGGTCATGCTGTGGATATAAAACATAATTGTGCACCTAAATAAAAATAATCATCCAGAATAAATATAAAGTATATAAAACTAATCCCCCTATACAAATAGATTCTACATCATTCTAATACAGCGGTCTGATCATAGCAACTGATGTGTGACACATGGTTGTCATAGCAACCCTACACAAACCATCACAGGACATCTACTAGCCAACTAATTGGATACAAGATCTAGAAGCTATGAAGAGTCTTATGACATTATACTGATTGTAGATCTGACTTGCATTTAAAATTTTAAATAACGCAAATGAGATCAAGCCATAGGTGCTAGCAGGTTATAAACATAGCCTGAATAATGTTAATAGTGCTAAAACATATTAACTCAGCAATACCACTATATACATAAAATATTTTACAATGCTACCTAAATAAATAAACTGATCTACATGCATATTAATCTGTTATAATAAACTCTGCAAACAGATTAATTTTGACTGTTCAGTCATTATCAAGTTACCTCAAAAGTCAGGTAAGAAGTTAGTGAGAACTCACATTATGTTCTAAAGACTTACAAGAGTTTTGGTTGTCTAAACCATTCATGGACAGGAAATAAATAATAACATTATAAAGCAACATAAATAATATGAGAGATTATAGACAATTTACAGAAGAATAGGGGTATTTTGAGAACAGACCCAACCCTGCCCTTTACTCAATTGCTCTCTCCACAAATAGGGTACAGGAAAGCAAAATCTTTAAGGGATATTCTTGTCAAAATGGATCCTTAACAATGTTATCAGAAAAAGACCTGGCTAAGATCTGTAAAACCTGGCTATTATAGATGTATAGGTTGTACCACCTGTAACGACTTTGTTACAGGACAATAATTTACACACCCCACCACAAATACTGTTTGACTTTTAATACCACCTACATAATCTACTTGCTTTACTGCATTTGTCATTTATTTTATGTGCGGAAAACCAAATGACAACCTACGGACTCGCATGGCTAATCACAGATCAGATATACAGAAGGGTACCTCTAATCAACCTGATTTTGCTCAGGCTGGACATGTTGTGGTGATCCTCAAAAATACTATCATTGATCATGTACCCCCACTCTCCCGGGGGGTTGATAGGGTGCAAAGCTTTGCTCCAAAAATATGCCAGATGGACATTTCTACTGGATAATTCTCACTACTACTCTCTCACTACTGTGATGTTGTAGCTCTGGAATAGTTTTTGCTATGCATGTAGAACAGGTTATTTATTTAGGTAGCAGTGTAAAATGTTTTTATGTACATAGTGGTATTTTTAAGTTAATATGTTGTAGCTCTATTAACAATATTCAGGCTATGCTTATAACTTGCTAGCAACTACAGCCACCTGTTTTTATGTCTCTAACAATGGAGGGTCTTGGATGTAGTTAGCATAGCTTGATCTGATTTGTGGTACTTACAGGTATAATTGATTATGCTGGTGGGATCTACAATCAGTATAATGTCATAGGACTCGTCACAGCTTCTAGATCTTGTATCCAATAAGTTAACTAGTAGATGTCATATGATGGTATGTGTAGGTTTGCTATGACAACCACATGCCATGCATCATTTGCTACAATCAGACTGCTGCATTCAAATTATGTGGAATCTTTTTCTATAGCAGTATCAGTTTTATATGATTTATCTTTATTCTGGGTGATAATTTTTATTTAGGTTTTATGTCCATAGCTTGACCGGGCACCGTGTCTTCCACTAATGATGCCACTGTTATGACTCCAGGTTGCCATGACACTGTTTTGATGCCTGGTTGCTCCGTCTCACGTCACCCTCCATGAACCGCGTCACCTGTGACGTCTCACGCTGGTTTTCCTGTGTCGCATCATTTCCTTTAAATGCCATTCCGTTTCTCTGTCTCATTGCCCTAGTATTAAATGTATCTCATGGGTGTGCCTTGAACTATATTTTGGATATCGAATTCTGGCTTGTGACCTGGACCTCCTTTTGACCATTATTTTGCCTGCTGATTACACTCTATTTGTTGCCCGAACTTGGATTTCCCTGACTAAGCTTTTGGACTCTGATTCTGTTTCCTGTGTCTGTTTGGTTTGATCCCTGGCTTGTCAACTCAGATTTGACCTTCCCGGTCACATCCTGGTTTTTAGCTCCTTACTATTCTCCTGATACTGGCATCCTTCTCCTGGGTTCTTCTGCTACTATCCCAAAGATTTTTCATTATTACTCCACTTGATGCCGGGATAACTAGACTATTGGCCAGGATTGGTTTAATAGCAAAATATCTGATAGATTATAACAGCAACTTCTGGTGGGAAGGGCCTAATCAGAGTGGAGGATGCGGCGGTCGGTTCAGGCAAACTTGTTAAATGTCACGGTGCAGGTAAGTTGATTGCCATTGTTTTGTTTGTGACCTAGGGAGCAGGTAAAACCCTAAAACGTTACAATGTAAAGGTGACAATATTTAAAGTCCTGGCGGGTGCATCCTTGTGTTCGGTTCATATATATATATATATATATATATATATATATATATATATATATTTTTATTTTTTTTTTTTTTATTTTTTTCAATCACTTTACTAAGATACAAACAGAATACAAAAAAACACAATTTTCAGAACAAAATGTCTTCTTCAGGCAAAAATCAGTATTTAGTGTGACCTCCCTTGGCACTAAGCACATCTTGAACACTTTTGGGGAGACTATCCTAAAGTTTTCTGAAGTAATCTTCTGCTATATTATACCTGGCTTCTTTCAGCACTTACCAGTATCCTTATTTAGATTTAAGTTGTTTTTTATTTATTGCTTTTTTCAGGTGATCTAATACTGCCTCTATAATATTCAGGCTGGACTCTGTGGAGGCCAGTCCATAACTGTCAGTGTTTTATCAGCTGTTTTTCTCTCCAAATATACCATGCATTAGTGTTCTTGGGATTGCTATCATGCTAAAAAATAAAACCATTCTTAATCAGGGATTTTCCAGAAGGAATGGCATGATTAATTAAAACATGTCTGTACTTTTCAGCATTGATGATCATCCTCAAGTCAGACAATATCGCCATCACCACTGGCATAAATGCAGCCCCAAATCAGGACAGACCCTCCTCCATGTTTCACTGAAAGCCGCAAGCACTCATTCTTCCATCTCTCTCCAACTCTACTTCTCACATATTGTCAACGATTGGACCCAAAAATGTCAAACGTTGAGTCATCACTCCTTAATACTCTTTTCCACTGATCTTCAGTCCAATCTTTGTGAGGTTTAGCATATCTTAGATTTTTCAATCTGTTCCTCTTCCAAAAAAATGGTTTCTTGGCTGCTACTCTTCCACAAAGACCATTACTGATCAAACGTCATCAGACTGTAGAAGGGTCAACTTGGCATCCTGATGAAGCTGCCAGATGCTGAGCCAGGTTCTTGCTATACTTTTTGGCTGCTACCCTTCCACAAAAACCATTCCTGATCAAACTTAATCAGACTGTAGAAGGGTTAACTTGTCATCCTAATGAAGCTGCCAGATGCTGAACCAGGTCCTTGCTGTACTTCTTTCGGTGTCAAAGAAGAAACTCTGAGAAGCTTCTTATCAGATTTTTAAAGTTTTCTTTCCCTTCCAGTCCTTTTTTTGTTCTTGACCTCTCTTGATTCTTCAATTTTTTTAAAACAGCTTGAATACCACATCCAGTTTGTTTGCTGATTTCCCTTTGAGAGTGGCTTTGCTGATTCAAAAGTATGATTTTATGTCAGTCAAATTCTGTGATCTTTGGCATTTTGAATGGAATGATGTGATTGAAAGTTGGTCTTATTAGTAAGCCTCAAATTATTATTATTATTATTATTATTATTATTATTATTATTATTATTATTATTATTATCATTTATTTGTATAGCGCCACCAAATTCTGTAGCACTGGGTACAATGATAGGGGTATACAATGACAAAGATTTGTGATAAAATACAAAACATAACAAAACTAAACAAATCTAGTACATGAGGAAGAGGGCCCTGCTCCAGAGAGCTCACAGTCTATAGGTTTAGGGTGCAGAGACATAGGTTGGGGTAGCTTGTTACATTGGATGTAGTTGCAGCTGTGAGTCAGGCAGTTCATGTACATGTATTAGTTTGGTTTGGATGAGGGATGGAGGAGAGATGGTAAGTCTGAATAGGTGAGCTTTCATTGAGTGTCTGAAGCTATACAAGGTTGGAGACAGTCTTATGGAGAGGGGTAGAGAGTTCCAGAGGACAGGAGCAGCATGTACAAAGTCTTGGGGTCTGGAGTGGGATTTAGATATAACAGGATTGTAGAGACGTAGGACAGAGGTTGATCGAAGAGGACGGGATGGGGAATATTTCATGATGAGAGAGGAAATATAGTTGGGAGTTAGACTGTTGAGTGATTTGTAAGTTAGGGTCAATACTTTAAATTGTATTCTGGAGTGTATGGGGAGCCAGTGTACAGACTGGCAGAGTGGAGCAGCTGATGTAGATCGGCGACTTAGGTGGATGAGTCTAGCAGAAGCATTCATAATAGATTGGAGGGAGGAGAGGCAGTGTTTTGGAAGGCCATTTAGGAGTAGATTGCAATAATCAATGCGTGACAAAATGAGGAAATGAATATGTATTTTTGTAGTTTTTTGTGTAAGGATGGAATTCAAATGAAGTAAACTCATTCCACATTTGTATGTAATGCTCAAGCATTTCTCACACAAACCTAGTGTAATAGACCTTTTGCACAGCAGTCATTTTGACTTGAAATAGTATGACAAATACAGGTGTTAGCAATGACATCAATTAGGGTTTCATTCCATTTAGGTTTACAATAGCTGTGTTCCTGCTATTGCTCAAGTGTTAGGGAAGGTCACGCTACATACTTGCCACGTTAGCCCATAGAAGCTGTTTTTTCAGATTTTTTTCTGTTTTTTAATACTGCATACAAATATCCTGCATTTTATGGTTGTATTCTAATAAAGTGACTGAGAAATAATTATATATGGTCATTATACCATTGCTAAAACAACAAATCTAATGGTGGCTTAAGACTTTTGCACAGTACTGTATATAGGAATATCTATTTATAAATACATACAACATATTCTGCTATGTGTAGAACATTGGAATGTCAAAAAAGTATATATATATATATATATATATATATATATATATATATACAGTCATGGCCAAAAATATTGAGATTTCTGTTATATAGTGCACCACTTCGCCCAGAAAAATTGTTGCAATTACAAATATTTAGTCATTCTCATGTTTATTTCTTCTGTTTGTATTGCTATGACACAAAAAAGTGGAGAAAAAAAGCCAAATGTGACACATTCCATGCAAAACTCCAAAAATGGACTGGACAAAATTATTGGTACCCTCAATTTAATATTTGGTAGCGCACCCCTTGGAAAAAAATAACTGAAATCAATCGCCTTCTGTAACCATCAATGAGTTTCTTACACCTCTCTACTGGAATTTTGGACCACTCTCCTTTTGCCAACTGCTCCAGGTCTCTCAGATTGGAAGTCTTCTTTTTCCCAACTGCTGTTTTGAGATCTCTCTACAGGTGCTCTATGGGATTGATATCTGGACTCATTGCTGGCTAGTTCAATACTCTCCAGTGCTTTGTCTTAAACAATTTCCTAGTGCTTTTTGATGTGTGATTTGGGTCAATGTCCTGCTGTAAGCCCCAGGACCTCTGACGGAGACCCAACTTTCTGACACTGGGCCCTACATTGCACCACAGAATTCTTTGGTAGTCTTCAGATTTTATAATGCCATGCACACAGTCAAACATCCAGTGCCTGAAGCAGCAAAGCAACCCCAAAACATCAGTGAACCTCCACCATGTTTGACTGTAGGGACTGTATTCTTTCCTTTAAAAAGCCTCATTTCTTTTTGTTAAAACAGTAGAATGATGGGCTTTAGCAAAAAGCTGTAATTTAGTTTCGTCTGTCCACAGCAGATTCTCCAAAAATGATTTTGGCTTCCTCAGGTAAGTTTTGGCAAACTCCAATCTGGCTTTTTATGTTTCTGTGTAAGCAGTGGGGTCCCTTTTCAGTCAGACGGCGACGTATAGTGCGAGCTGACACATTTGTACACTGTGCCTGAAGGTCAGCTTAAATTTGTCTGGAAGTTGATTGAGGTTCTTTATCCACCATTCAAACAATCCTTTGTTGCAATCTTTAAACATTTTTTTTCTTTCGTCCACGTCCAGGGAGATTAGCTACATTGCCATGGGCTCTAAACTTCTTGACAATATTGCGCACAGGGGACACAGGAACATTAAGATCTCTGGAGATGGACTTGTTTCCTTGAGATTGTCTATGCTTTACCACATTTTTTGTACTCAAATCCAAAGACAATTATTTGCTGCTCTTTCTCTTTTCCATGCTCAGTGTGACACACAGAGACACATAACAGAAAGGTTGAGTCAATTTTTCACCATTTTAACTGGTTGCCGGTGTGATTTCTATGTTGCCAGCACCTGTTAATTGATACAGGTGAGTTTAATTACAAATTACAGGAGCATCACAAAGTAAGAATGCAATTATTTCTTACAATTTTGAAAAGGTTCCAATAATTTTGTCCAGTCCATTTTTGGAGTTTTCTGTGGAATGCGTCAGGTTTGGCTTTTTTATCTCTACTTTTTGGTGTCATACCCATACAAACAAAAGAAATAAACATGAGAATGCCTAAACATTTGCAATTTTCAGGGAGAAGAGGTGTATTATGTGACAGAAATGCAGGGGTGCCAATGTTTTGCTTGCCTGAAACACAGGCCCTAAAGCTCCTTAAGGAGCTTGATAAATGGGCCCCCTTGGCCACCACAGTATGACCCTCAATATGCGTTAAACTTTACACACAGATCTAAAAGCAGAGCCCTTTTCCTTAAATTTGGATTCAGATGCTGCCCAATATCTGTTACTTTCTGCTTTTAGACTCACTCTTTTGACATCCTCTGCTGCTCCTTTAAAAAGATCAGTAGTTCCCTATTTAGGGCCTGATTACAAGTGGAGCACAAAGTCTATTGAGCGCAAAGCTTCCTTGATAGAGTGCTCTTCCATAGCCTCCAATAGGAGCCTCATTAACATTCCATGAGACATGGCAGAGGGCAACGAAGGGGGTAAGTCATTCAGGGATGAGCAGCAAAGTTTAAATACATAAAAATATGTGTATATATTGTACAGAAATTAACACATAAATATATATATATGTATTTAAGCATATACATATATTTACAGGGAACACACAGTGCCCATAGACTGCACACCGTATCATTTTTTTTTTTAAAAGATGATACAATTTATTTAATGCTAAGAATGTAGCAAATTTATTGATTTATCGCATTCTTCAAAATTCAAACGCAAATGTCTATGAGATATTCCAGAATTAATTTGAGAGGGATTATTATGCAGCAAAGAGTTTTTTATACCGTAAACAGACATAAGAAATAGAGACCCTGATGATAAGTCAAACGCTCATGAACAGATTTAAAAAAATGCAGAGGACTTAAAATTATTTTGATATAAATGTAGAATAGTTTGGGTTACATTAAAGCAACAGTAAACCCAAACGTTTTTTTTCAAGATTTGGATAGAACATACAATTTTAAACAACTTTCCAGTTTACTTATATTATTGAATGTGCTTAATTCTCTTGTTATCCTTTGCTAAAGGAACATCATTTCACTACTGGCAACTAGCTGAACACATCTAGTTAGCCAATCACAAGAGACAAATGTGTGCAAGCACCAATCACCAGGTAGCTCCCACTAGTGTAGGATATGTGTGTAATACCAAGAGAAAAAAGCACATTTAAAAAATAGAAGTGAATTTTAAAGTGCCTTAAAATTACATGAAAGTTTAATTTTGATTTTCCTATATCTCTAAACAAGAAACTGAAATAGCCATATTGTTTAAACTCTGTGGCCTAGATTACGAGTTGTGCGTTAGCCTTAAAAAGCAGCGTTAAGAGGTCCTAACACTGCTTTTTAACGCCCGCTGGTATTACGAGTCTTACAGGTACAGGTGTACCGCTCACTTTTTTGGCCAGACTCGGAAATACCGCAAATCCACTTACATCAATTGCGTATCCTATATTTTCATTGGGACTTGTATAGCGCCGGTATTACGAGTCTGACCAAAAGTGAGCGGTAGACTCTCTTCTGTCAAGACGTGTACCGCATTTAAAAGTCAGTAGTTAAAAGTTTTACACTACAATGCCGTAGCATAAAACTCTTAATTAAAGTGCTAAAAAGTACACTAACACCCATAAACTACCTATTAACCCCTAAACCGAGGCCCTCCCACATTGCAAACACTAAAATAAATATTTTAACCCCTAATCTGCTGAACCGGACATCGTCGCCACTATAATAAATATATTAACCCCTAAACCGCCACACTCCCGCATTGCAAACACTATTTAAATATTATTAACCCCTAATCTGCCGCCCCTAACATCGCCACCACCTACCTACATTTATTAACCCCTAATCTGCCGCCCCCAATGTCGACGCCACTATAATAAAGTTATTAACCCTTAAACCTAAGTCTAACCCTAACCCTAACACCCCCCAACTTAAATATAATTTAAATAAATCTAAATAAAATTACTACAATTAACTAAATTATTCCTATTTAAAACTAAATACTTACCTATAAAATAAACCATAAGCTAGCTACAATATAACTAATAGTTACATTGTAGCTAGCTTAGGGTTTATTTTTATTTCACAGGCAACTTTGTATTTATTTTAACTAGGTAGAATAGTTATTAAACAGTTATTAACTATTTAATAACTACCTAGTTAAAATAAAGACAAATTTACCTGTAAAATAAAACCTAACCTAAGTTATAATTACACCTAACACTTCACTACAATTAAATTAATTACCTAAATTAAATACAATTAATTACAATTAAATAAAATTATCTAAAGTACAAAAACAAGCACTAAATTACAGAAAATAATAAAGAAATTACAAGATTTTTAAACTAATTACACCTAATCTAATCCCCCTAACAAAATAAAAAAGCCCCCCCCAAAATAAAAAAAAACCCTAACCTACACTAAATTACAAATAGCCCTTAAAAGGACCTTTTGCAGGGCATTGCCCCAAAGTAATCAGCTCTTTTACCTGAAAAAAAATCCCCCCAAACATTAAAACCCACCACCCACACAACCAACCCTACTCTAAAACCCACCCAATCTACCCTTAAAAAAAAACAACTCTAACCCCCTGAAGATCACCTTACCGGGAGACGTCTTCACCCAACCGGGCTGAAGTCCTCAACGAAGCCGAGAGAATAGTGATGTCGCGAACCTAAAATTTCGGTTTGCGAACGGCGGACTCAAACTTCCGCAACTGTTCGCTAACCGGGCGAACCGCCATTGACTTCAATAGGCAGGCGATCTTTAAAACCAACAGGGACTCTTTCTGGCCACAATAGTGATGGAAAAGTTGTTTCAAGGGTACTAACACCTGGACTGTGGCATGCCAGAGGGGGATCCATGGCAAAACTCCCATAGAAAATTACATAGTTGATGCAGAGTCTGGTTTTAAGCCATAAAGGGCATAAATCACCTAACATTCCTAAATAGTTTGGAATAACGTGCTTTAAAACATCAGGTATGATGTTGTATCGATCATGTAGTGTAAGGGTTATGCCCGCTTCACAGTGACAGACCAAACTCCCTGTTTAAAGGTACAGTCTACACCAGAATTTTTATTGTTTTAAAAGATAGATAATTCTATCAGCCAATCGGAATTAAGGTATAAAAAATCCTATTGGCTGATCCAATCAGCCAATAGAATTGAGCTGGCATTATATTGGCTGTTCCAATTAGCCAATAGAATGCCAGTTCAATTCTATTGGCTGATTGGATCAGCCAATAGGATTTTTTCTACCTTAATTCCGATTTGCTGATAGAATTCTATCAGCCAATCGGAATTGAAGGGACGCCATCTTGGAAGATGTCATTTAAAGGAACCTTCATTCAGTCATCAGCCATGGAAAGAAGAGGATGCTCCGCGTTGGATGTCTTGAAGATGGACCTGCTCCACCCCGGATGGATGAAGATAGAAGATGCCGTCTGGATGAAGACTTCTGCCTGTCTGGAGGACCACTGCCTGGTTATGTGAAGACGTCTCCCAGTAAGGTGATCTTCAAGGGGTTAGTGATAGGTTTTTTTTAAGGGTGTATTGAGTGGGTTTTAGAGTAGGGTTGGTTGTGTGGGTGGTGGGTTTTAATGTTGGGGGGGGAATTGTAAAAAAATTTTCAGGTAAAAGAGCTGATTACTTTGGGGCCTTTTAAGGGCTATTTGTAATTTAGTGTAGGGTAGGGCTTTTTTTATTTTGGGGGGGCTTTTTTATTTTGTTAGGGGGATTAGATTAGGTGTAATTAGTTTAAAAATCTTGTAATTTCTTTATTATTTTCTGTAATTTAGTGTTTGTTTTTATTGTACTTTAGATTATTTTATTTAATTGTAATTAATTGTATTTAATTTAGGTAATTAATTTAATTGTAGTGTAGAGTTAGGTGTAATTGTAACTTAGGTTAGGTTTTATTTTACAGGTAAATTTGACTTTATTTTAATTAGGTAGTTATTAAATAGTTAATAAATATTTAATAGCTATTCTACCTAGTTAAAATAAATTTTGCCTGTAAAATAAAAATAAACCCTAAGCTAGCTACAATGTAACTATTAGTTATATTGTAGCTAGCTTAAGGTTTATTTTATAGGTAAGTAATTAGCTTTAAATAGGAATTATTTAGTTAATTGTAGTAATTTTATTTAGATTTATTTTAATTATATTTGTTAGGGGGTGTTAGGGTTAGGGTTAGACTTAGGTTTAGGGGTTAATAACTTTATTATAGTGGCGGTGACGTTGGGGCCGCAGATTAGGGGTTAATAAATGTAGGTAGGTTGCGGGAACATTGGGGGCGGCAGAGTAGGGGTTAATAAATAAAATGTAGGTGTCGGTGATGTTGGGGGCGGCAGATCAGGGGTTCATAAGTATAATGTTGGTGGCGGTGGTGTCCGGAGCGGCAGATTAGTGGTTAATAATATAATGCAGGTGGCGGCGATGTCGGGGCGGCAGATTAGGAGTTAATAAGTGTAAGATTTGGGGTGTTTAGACTCGGGGTTCATGTTAGGGTGTTAGGTGTAGACATAAATGTATTTTCCCCATAGGAATCAATGGGGCTGCGTTAGGAGCTTTTTGCTACTTTTTTTATTTCAGCCGGCTCTCCCCCATTAATTCCTATGGGGAAATTGTGCACGAGCACGTCTTACCAGCTCACCGCTAACGTAAGCAGCGCTGGTATTGAGGTGAGATGTGGAGCTAAATTTTGCTCTACGCTCACTTTTTTGCTGTTAACGCCGGGTTTGTAAAAACCCGTAATATCAGCGCTGTCTGTAAGTGAGCAGTGAGCATAAACTGCTCGTAATCACCGCACAGCATCTAACGCAAAACTAGTAATCTAGGTGTGTATTCTTTATCTGTTTATCTTTTAATGAGTTTATTAAATTTTTTAGAGCTACTATTCGACTGTGCTCAATCATATATAACTGCAGATTGTATAGGAATTGTATTCCCTATATTAGTTCCTTAACTTTTTTTTCCAAATATTCCCAGCATCTGTGGTTGTTTGTATTGCATGATGAGAGAATGAATAATGACAAGATTCTACCCAGACAGCATGTAAGGGCAAAATAGGTATGCCTGGTATAATCCATGGTACATCTGTTATGCTTTATTTAAGGAATGCTAGATCACATCATGTGCAGTCACATTGCAAACTGTCACTCTGTCACTTGCTATCAGAGACATTTGATGACAGAGTTGCACATTTCATTCTTTTCTCCCAACATGGATAGCTGACCAGTGGAGTGAATGAAATCACAACAAGCCTGAGTGCTATTCGCACTTGATTATTTGAACACTGTTTCAGAGACAATAGGTAAATATATTTCTGTTTTAATAATAATTACATAGATATTCTTACACATTGATAACAATCTCAACAATATGCAAGCTGAATTCCTGTAGTGTTAAAATAAGATGTCAGAGAAGCTGCATAATTAGTTGATCTCTCAAAACTAAAATCCAAACCTACTTTGCAAATGGTTTGCCTATAATATAAAATATATTGTAAATACATTTAAACTGTAATTTTTTTAGTAAATTTGATTTGCTTTGCAGTAGTCTTTTAAAGGCCTCTTATCTGCTCTGTTGGGGCCAATTAGGGGCAATAATGAATGTATCAGGGTCTGAAGTCTGAAGTATGCATTTTCAATTATCATAGCAATTAAAAAGCCAACATTTTTCTGAGTTAAATATTGATTCAAAAGTGCATTATATATAAACATGCACACATTCTTTCTATATCTATCTATCTATCTATCTATCTATCTATCTATCTATCTATCATCTATCATCTATCTATATTTATATAAGTAAGTGCATTATGTATAAACATGCACACGTTCTATCTAGCATCTATCTATCTCTCTATCTATCTATCTATCTATCTTATCTATCTATCATCTATCCATATATATATATATATATATATATATATATATATATATATATATATATATATATATATATATATATATATATATATATACATATAATCAATGTTTGAAGGCAGTCTCACTAAAAGTCATCTTACTATACTTCTCTTTGAAGGTGTAATGTAAATTATCCATTTAGACATTATTACATGACAATACAATTTTCATGTGTTAACTGAAATACAACTCCTTTTCTTACAATATATTAGTGAAACTCAGATACCAATAATATACCTATAGGAACTGGGAGATTGTGGGTATATTATATATGTATAAACAGTGTTTTATTTATATATATATATTATTTTATAATGCTATAATATGTATTTAAATTATTGTGATTTTAAAAATTGTGTATTTTGCTTTTGCTGTGCTTATTTCTTTTTAAGGAAGATTTTTCGTGTTTGTGATATTAATATTTCCTAAAAGACAAAACGTTCTAGTTTTATTTATTTATTGCTGATATAAATGTTATGCTTATAATATTGCAACTGCACTGTATCAAACATGTTATTAATATTGAACATGTTTGTTACAAAATATTACAGTAATAGCAATTACTATTTTCAATTATCTCATTTTTCTAGATTGTTAATCTAACTGGTAGTTTTGAATGGCAGGTTTCTACATCATAAATTACACATATTAATTGAATACATTTCCAGACTAAATAAAACATCAAGACAAAAGTCCCTGATGCAACAATTAATATTGTTACTATATTCCTTCTTGCATAAATTACTATAGAAAGGGCACATCATTAATTTCTTAATTTAAGCCCTTTGGTTTTAGGAAGTTCTGTTTATAAATCCACTGATATTCTTTATGCAATAAGATTTTTTCTATATAGGCTCCTCTATATCTTAAATCAAATTTTCAAGACCTAAAAATTTCTGGGTTACAAATACAATATTTCTGAAAGTGCATTCACACGCTTCTTCATTTAAAATGATGTGTAATATCGCTTTAATTTTCTTTTATGCGTTTTCTCACCTCACCTAATGTAACTCACATCCACAATAGTTGTTTATGAAGGGAACATATAGTAATATTCACTTCTAAGATGTAAATCAATGTATCTCACATCCAATATAAATTGACACATGGGTATATATAATACTGATGTTACTGATAGGGTGGGCATTATCAGGTGTTTTAAGGCAGCAGGTGAGAGGTTGTGTTGTTTGTGATTGGTTTGACACAATTGCAAAGAGGGGGCCTTCTAGGTCTTAGAAATTATCATATGAGTCATCCTAGGTTTAGCTTTCAACTAAGAACAAAGCAAAATTGGTGTTAGAATTAAATTGGAAAGTTGTTTGAAATGACGTGCCCTATTTTAAACAAAAAGTTTTCTTTGGACTTGACTGTCCCTTTATATATTTTGGCATCAATGCCAAGCTGTATTAACAGTAGAGTAAATTACACTCCCAGTGGGTTCTAAAGAGATAGGGTAATACAATTATGATTTCCCATTGTTCTCTCCAAGTAGTAGTGATTTTTTTAAGAACAAATATAAAGTAAAGGAGCAAGTATACATACACAATGTGATAAAGTAATGAGATCTAATTATACCTACAAGCTCAATCCATTTGATTAGGTTGTGGCTTCAAACAACCAAATCAGCTATTTCAAATACACAAATGAACCTTAAAAAAAACCAATCTCATACCATTTTATAGTATACTGTCCCTTTAACTATTTAAGATGCTGCTTATATGTATGTGTTTGTTAAGGCTTCCAGGGAGTTACGTTGCTTTTTTAGTCAGTGCAAGGGTTGCTGCGCCTGCCATGTGTGGCGAGATGAGAATGGAGTAGATTTTCTGAATTCTATGCGCGTAAGTCCTTATGCTGTATATTGGATACCAAATTGCGCAGCTGTTCTATGTTAGTCTATGAGAGAAAATAATACGGCCGACGGGTGAAATATACGCACGTAACTTGTATGCTACGCCATATATGTAATACCATAATCGCGTAAAAAACAGCGTCACAGGCTTTTGCGGGTGACACCGCATATGTAATGGGGCCCCTTGTGTATGTTACAAAAGAGGACAAGGTAGTTAGAAAAGTTCTTAAACAACAATCAATATAATGTGAAATATTTTTAAACTCCCTATTCCTGACATAACTGTAAATTTCATTTTTAAAAAGGAAACTTTACTTTTCTTTATTAAACCTATGTTTTAAGTTTAATCAATCAGTTTATCCATTTCTATTTTATAGATCTAAGTTGGATCATATTTTAAATAATTGATATTGTTTTTTGTCAGAAAGTTGATGTAAACACTCCTTAACATAAATATTAGTATTTAGCATCACTCACATTTTCTCCTATATCAGATGGCTTTATGGTTATACTGTCATGATATTTTAAGCTTTCCTTAAATTAGGAGTTTAATTATCTTAAAAATGTGTATTCATATTCAGATCCTCCAAATCATTTTCTGCCATTTTAACTAAATTCTGTACATAAATACTGGCATGAAAATGTAACTAGTTCTTAATGTGCTGAATCCAATTCCTAGATGTTCAGTACCCTAGCTAGACTCTTCCATATTCAACTCTTTTAAATGATTCAAGACCACTTAATCATTGATATAAACATTATCACTATTTTTATTATCAATTTTACCTTGATGAAATTTATTTAAAAGTATCTTTCTTGCAAACAAATGCACATCCTTTATTACTGTATATTTTGCATAGTAGTTTGTTAGTACAAAACTCAATCCTTTTGACTAAAGTTTAATTTAATCCTGTGTTAACTCCGGTGTTGGCAAACTACCTGTTTATTATGTATTTCTTATTTTGTGTTGTGCTTGTTTATCCCTAAGGGGATACCAGCCTCATTCTGTAGAATCCCTTTCTGTGTCTATCGTTCCATTGCCTGATTACAGGAAAAGTGTGAAATTTAGCTAAACTTGACTAATGATGAACATTGCATCATTTTAGTCTCCTATTTATTGCAGCACTCTGAACTTAAATGACATCTTATATAGATGAGAAAAATTGTATTCATGAATTGGTATCTGAAACCTACTACATTGTATTCATGAACTGGTATCTGAAACCTACTACATTGTATTCATGAACTAGTATCTGAAACCTACTACATTGTATTCATGAACTAGTATCTGAAACCTACTACATTGTATTCATGAACTAGTATCTGAAACCTACTACATTGTATTCATGAACTAGTATCTGAAACCTACTACATTGTATTCATGAACTAGTATCTGAAACCTACTACATTGTATTCATGATAAACTAGTATCTGAAACCTACTACATTGTATTCATGAACTAGTATCTGAAACCTACTACATTGTATTCATGATGAACTAGTATCTGAAACCTACTACATTGTATTCATGAACTAGTATCTGAAACCTACTACAATGTATTCATGAACTGGTATCTGAAACCTACTACATTGTATTCATGAACTAGTATCTGAAACCTACTACATTGTATTCATGAACTAGTATCTGAAACCTACTACATTGTATTCATGAACTAGTATCTGAAACCTACTACATTGTATTCATGATAAACTAGTATCTGAAACCTACTACATTGTATTCATGAACTAGTATCTGAAACCTACTACATTGTATTCATGATGAACTAGTATCTGAAACCTACTACATTGTATTCATGAACTAGTATCTGAAACCTACTACAATGTATTCATGAACTGGTATCTGAAACCTACTACATTGTATTCATGAACTAGCATCTGAAACCTACTACATTGTATTCATGAACTAGTATCTGAAACCTACTACATTGTATTCATGAACTGGTATCTGAAACCTACTACATTGTATTCATGAACTAGTATCTGAAACCTACTACATTGTATTCATGAACTAGTATCTGAAACCTACTACATTGTATTCATGAACTGGTATCTGAAACCTACTACATTGTATTCATGAACTAGTATCTGAAACCTTCTACAATGTATTCATGAACTAGTATCTGAAACCTACTACATTGTATTCATGAACTAGTATCTGAAACCTACTACATTGTATTCATGAACTAGTATCTGAATTCTACTACATTGTATTCAGGAACTAGTATCTGAAACCTACTACATTGTATTCATGAACTAGTATCTGAAACCTACTACATTGTATTCATGAACTAGTATCTGAAACCTACTACATTGTATTCGTGATAAACTAGTATCTGAAACCTACTACATTGTATTCATGAACTAGTATCTGAAACCTACTACATTGTATTCATGATGAACTAGTATCTGAAACCTACTACATTGTATTCATGAACTAGTATCTGAAACCTACTACAATGTATTCATGAACTAGTATCTGAAACCTACTACATTGTATTCATGAACTAGTATCTGAAACCTACTACATTGTATTCATGAACTAGTATCTGAAACCTACTACATTGTATTCATGAACTGGTATCTGAAACCTACTACATTGTATTCATGAACTAGTATCTGAAACCTACTACAATGTATTCATGAACTAGTATCTGAAACCTACTACATTGTATTCATGAACTAGTATCTGAAACCTACTACATTGTATTCATGAACTAGTATCTGAAACCTACTACATTGTATTCATGAACTAGTATCTGAAACCTACTACATTGCATTCATGAACTAGTATCTGAAACCTACTACATTGTATTCATGAACTAGTATCTGAAACCTACTACATTGTATTCATGATAAACTAGTATCTGAAACCTACTACATTGTATTCATGAACTAGTATCTGAAACCTACTACATTGTATTCATGATGAACTAGTATCTGAAACCTACTACATTGTATTCATGAACTAGTATCTTAAACCTACTACAATGTATTCATAAACTGGTATCTGAAACCTACTACATTGTATTCATGAACTAGTATCTGAAACCTACTACATTGTATTCATGAACTAGTATCTGAAACCTACTACATTGTATTCATGAACTAGTATCTGAAACCTACTACATTGTATTCATGAACTAGTATCTGAAACCTACTACATTGTATTCATGAACTAGTATCTGAAACCTACTACATTGTATTCATGAACTAGTATCTGAAACCTACTACATTGTATTCATGAACTAGTATCTGAAACCTACTACATTGTATTCATGAACTAGTACCTGAAACCTTCTACATTGTATTCATGAACTAGTATCTGAAACCTACTACATTGTATTCATGAACTAGTATCTGAAACCTACTACATTGTATTCATGAACTAGTATCTGAAACCTACTACATTGTATTCATGAACTAGTATCTGAAACCTACTACATTGTATTCATGAACTAGTATCTGAAACCTACTACATTGTATTCATGAACTAGTATCTGAAACCTACTACATTGTATTCATGAACTAGTATCTGAAACCTACTACATTGTATTCATGAACTAGTATCTGAAACCTACTACATTGTATTCATGAACTAGTATCTGAAACCTACTACATTGTATTCATGAACTAGTATCTGAAACCTACTACAATGTATTCATCTACCAAATTTTATGAACAAACTGAAACATTTTATTAAGCTAAACTTGACATCTTGTCTGACTGCTGCTTTCTCTTTGCCCTTGTTTCTGTTGCCCATTGTGACCATCTCTGAGCGCCACTTCAGCCTTGTGTTGTATTAAATTTTTTTCTAGGATTATGTTTTTATTTCACAGTTTGCTTTTCAGTGTGCCTTGAAACAGTACCCTGGAGCTTCTATATCTCTTGCACCCCCCCCCCCCCCTAAAGAAAAATGCTTTTCTCAAGATTAGGAAAATGTGTTTTTACAGTATTGAAAAGGTTTTCACCTAAAAGAAGTTCACCACTAATTGTCATTTTATTGTTGTGATAGTTAAAGGGGAAATTGTGTTCAAAATGTAATTCATGAAAATGAAACACCATAGCAATATGCTGGTTCAATTCTTCAACTCAATGGCAAAATCCTTTAGAATGCCTAGGAAATGTGTAAAGATGATTTTATTCCATACATTGCCTGGAGATTTAGGCATTCTATATTGTATATATAAATATTATATATATATATATATATATATATATATATATATATATATATATATATATATATATATATATAAACAGTAAAGTAGAAATCACTGCAACATCCAAAATGTTTCAAAGTAAATTGTTTAAGCCTTTAAATATTGAAACAAAGTTCTGATTCCGGAGGGTACAGTATTCATTAACCAATATGAAACAAAAGTACTGATCCAATAGAGGTTCCCCCTACACACGCCCTGTGCATTTAATAGAAGACAGCAAGTAACAGCCCAGTAATGCAGTGTTTCACAGCTCTAGAGCATAGCAGGTTTATGTATATTTAAACTACACACAGGTATAAGGTAAACAATCAGGGGGAACCGTGTTCCCAGGAGGCACTACCGCCTCAACTCACCACCCCACGGGTGCACCGATTGACCTCTTGTCTGGTGTGTATATTCAGCGTCCCTTAGACATCAAAACTCTAGAGCTGGCTTATCCAAACAGCTGTGGCATCTTCGGCAGAGCGTCCCACTATGCGGGAGGGGGTGTGTTCCGATCCTCTGACATCATGTGGTTTCCGTAAACCAATTGGAGAAGAGATCTGTATTACTTGAAAAAAGGCCTCCGTGAACTTTGGAGCTTAGAGTCCTTAGACCGTTACTGCAGCCCAGTAAAGTGCTCAGCAAAAGGAAGAATTTTGCAGACAACGGTCAATATAGATAAAACTTCATCTTTATTGTAGAAAACATTAAAACACTCCAGGGGTCATCACAAGTACACAACACGAGTGTCCGCTAACATGTTTCGGCCCTCAGGCCGTAATCATAGCTAAAGGACTGTGCACCTGTGTTTCTTAAAAAGCAACAGGAACTCTTTGATTGGTTTAAAATTGAAGGCGTGTTGTGTAAAGGTTAACCCTTTGGGAACCAACTTTAATTTACGTACATATATGAATGTGTATATTGCCCTTCTAAGAATTAAATCTAATCAATACTAGGTAACCGACGTTATTGCATAAATTACTATACTACTTGCTCATATACAATGTAGAGATTTAAGATGAACTTAGTAAATAAAACATTAGATATTACAATAATAATGTTGATGTTAACCCTTTAAGTTCATAGTAGAATAAATAATTCTATAGTTCCTATACGATATTTATCGACAGGTTAATCTCACTAGTATACACTTTAAGAAAAAATTCAAGAAGTATGTTTCTTAGTCGTCTATTGGTATAACCTAAAGAATTGGGAAGAATAATAATAATAATCTAAACTGTACTCAACTAGATTATTATCCTAGACTGTACTTGACTAATGTGACTAAGAAATGTGAACAAAGATTTATATCTAGAACATTCCATATAAAATCCGAAAAATTAATTAAGTGTTTAAATTTATCAGACAAAGAGGATAGAGATCAGAAAGCTGTTGGTATTGGATTTATTATAGGTAGACCTTTTATGGTGAACCTAATGTGGTGTAATACAGGGAACCAGGGGCTCTTAAAGATGTTTAAAGATGCTGTAATATGAACTGAAACATGGGCATTTACTGAACACATTATTAGGAGAGCACAGACAGACCACTGCAGAAGAGGGAAGGGATATTACTCCCAAAAATTGATCAAATCATATTCCGAATTTAGACCCTTCGGTACACGCGTTTGTAATTTAAAAATCCAGAACATTTCCCTCTTCTGCAGTAGTCTGTCTCTATTGCCCCCTCTAGGCGGGCAAAACACTCTCTCAATGGCCTGCCACCTAAGTGTTTCCACACTTTTTTGGTGGTATTTCGCAAAGTGCTGCACCAAGGGAGTAGACGCAACACCTGCCTGGATTGTGGACAAATGATTTCGGATACGTACTTTTACCTCGGTGGTCGTGAGCCCAACGTATTGTAGGTGGCAACTAGTGCAACTCAGGGCATAAACTACATACGTGGAGGTACATTTGAGGCAAGACTGTATGGAATAAACCTCTCCAGTAACTTCAGATCTGACACTATCAGACTGTATTACATATTCACACACCCTACATTTATTTAGGCACTTGAAGGTGCCTTTATGGGTCAGCCAGGAACTTTGTCCCCTGTCAGTTTTAGGGAGAACAGAGGGAGACAGTAAGTTACCAAGTGTAGTTGTTTTTCTATAGGAACAGCGCAGACCTTGAGCAATACAATGCTCCAGTTTGTCATCAGCCGCCAAAAATGAAAAATGTTTTTTAATAATTTTACATATATCGGCATATTCCTGACTGTATTCAGTGACAAAGGTCACTCCCTTATGTTCAGCTTTAGACTTAATACCATCCCTGTTTAGAACCGCAGACCTTTCTAGAGGATCCACTTGGCTTCTAGCCTTTCTAATTACATTTGTATTATATCCTCTGTTCTTCAACCTTTTGGTTAAATCGTCACACTGTTCAGCACATTTTTCTGGCAATGAACAGTTACGTTTAACCCGAATGAACTGGCCTTTAGCCACAGCAAAAGGTACATGTCTAGGGTGGCAGCTACATGCGTGCAAGAGGGTGTTACCCGTTATGGGCTTCCTATATATTTCTGTCTCAACCTTTCCATCCGTTGTTCCTATAATAGTGATGTCCAAGTAATTTATCACATTATCCTGTAGATCACAGGTGAACTCAATTCCAATGTTATTGGAATTCAAGTATGTGACAAAGGACATGAACTGTGACTCACTTCCACTCCACACGAGGAGTAGGTCATCTATATAGCGGCCGTAAAAATAAATATATTCTCTGAAGGGGTTTCCATCCCCATAGACGTGGGACAGCTCCCACCAACCCATGAACAGGTTGGCGTAAGAAGGGGCAAACTTCGCCCCCATCGCTGTCCCACGTCTCTGGAGAAAGAAACCACCCTCAAAAGAGAAATAGTTATGAGTGAGCAAGAACTTAAGAACTCTAAGAATAAATTTTCTGAATTCAAAAGAAAAATCTGAAAAAAACTCCAAAAAGTAATTGACCGCTATTAGACCCTCCTCGTGTGGAATGGAGGAATATAGTGCCACTACATCAATAGTGGCCCACCTAAAGCTGGATTGCCAGTCCAGTTGTTCCACTATACATATAATGTCTTTGGTGTCTCGGATATAGCTATGCAGCCTTTGCACTAAAGGCTGCAACAAACTGTCTACCCACTGTGAGACGTGTTCCATTAGTGACCCTATACCACTAACAATAGGGCGCCCCCGAACATCCTTAAGGGATTTGTGGACTTTGGGCAAGTGGTGGAAAATGGGCACTACCGGGTGATCAACCACCAAATACTCAAACGTTTTACGATCATAGTGCCCACTCTCCAACCCATCATCCAAAATGTCCAAAAGTTCCCTTTTAAATCCAATTGTAGGGTCCCTAGGAAGAGGAATATAGTCTTCAGTATTGTTCAACTGGCGTAAGGCTTCATTGACATAATCCACCCTGTCCAGCACAACGACAGAGCCCCCCTTATCTGCTGAGCGTATGACTATGTCATGATTGTCTTGTAGCTCTTTAAGGGCGGCCCTCTCGCGACTGGACAGATTGGGTGTTTGGTAATTAGTGCTATTCTTGAGTCTAACTAGATCACGCTCCACACGTTTGAAAAAGGTTTCCAGGGTATTACCCCTTGACTGGATAGGGTAAAACAAGGATTTATTCTGGAAGCTACCAGAAGCATTTACACTCTCTTTATTAGTGTCAGTCAGAGCTTCCCTAGACAAATTTTCCATATTGATTACATCACAAGTCTCATTAAATGTCAATTTACTAGAATACTGATCTTGAGTGGGTACATTCAAATCAGAAGCCATTCTATTACCTACAGGTTCATATGATTCATTGAAAAAATGTTTCTGCAGTGTCATATTACGTATTAGTTTGTTTACATCCAGAATGGTGTTAAAAACATTAAAGTGATTTGTGGGTGCAAAATTAAGACCTCGGCTCAAAAGGGAAATTTGGGAGTCTGTCAGTGTGAATTTAGACAGATTTATAACATTATTTATTTGTACTTCTGCTTTCCTCTCCGACCTCTCAACTGATAATGCCCCTGGTTCACCTGACCTATCCCGGTGCGTTGGGGAGGAAGAGAAAAAACCTGTTCCAGTTTCCTCTGATCATCTACAGATGCATGTGCTTGAATTGCCCCCATACTACTATTATCTTCAACATAATTGGAGGCAGAGTTATTGGATTCTGCATAGTGTATTCCATTAGTGGCCACCTGCATATGGTGATGTTCCGAGGAAATTGGAGCATTAGTGTTATGTGTTATAGTTGACTGACCATTTTTGAGAATACTTCTGGGGAGTTCATCTCCACTAGACGCACCAGTTTCTTCCCCTGATTCAAAATCAGTGTCAGAATAAGTTACCCTCTTAGTCTCTGAGTTATGTGTGGGTACCTGACCTTTACCTTTGTTGTTACTGTTATTCCTTCTATTTCTCGACCTTCCCCTACCCTGTCTTTTAAATGTTGCCTTATCTGAACGTTTCCAAATATATACCAAGTTATTATTGTAATCATTTTGGTCCCTTACAAATTTTGTATGTTTAATCTCAAGGACTGAATCTTTCACTTTAGCTACCACAGATTTAAGAATAGTATCAAATTTAGCAAAGCTGGCTTCTAACTGACGTAAATTCATCTCAACCTGTAATTCTCCTATCTCATCTCTGATATTTTTGAGGAGATTAGATTTATATGATATTAATAACATCATTAAACGTATTGAACAGTCAGATAGAATATCATTCCAGGCATTAATAAATACAATATCAGTGACATCAAAAGTGGGGAATTTACTCAGTCTCAACCCACGTGGAATAATTTTTAATTTAAGGTAGGTCTCAAGTGTCCAAATGTCCCATTGGAGTTTGTGTTCCCTTATCAAAAGCTTTTCCAATTCCTCAAATAAAGCTGATAAAGAATAATTGGATTTGTCAGTCGAAAAAATTCTTTCAATTTCATTAGAAGTAGAGTCTCTTTCAGAAGAGGGCAATAAAGAGTAAAAATGTGTGACCTCCATGGAGAAAAACAAACAAAGGACTGCTCAGATTGCGGATGAAAGCAGTAAAGTGCAACTGGGTAAAACACTTGAAAATAGAAACAGTAAAGTAGAAATAACTGCAACATCCAAAATGTTTCAAAGTAAATTGTTTAAGCCTTTAAATATTGAAACAAAGTTCTGATTCCGGAGGGTACAGTATTCATTAACCAATATGAAACAAAAGTACTGATCCAATAGAGGTTCCCCCTACACACGCCCTGTGCATTTAATAGAAGACAGCAAGTAACAGCCCAGTAATGCAGTGTTTCACAGCTCTAGAGCATAGCAGGTTTATGTATATTTAAACTACACACAGGTATAAGGTAAACAATCAGGGGGAACCGTGTTCCCAGGAGGCACTACCGCCTCAACTCACCACCCCACGGGTGCACCGATTGACCTCTTGTCTGGTGTGTATATTCAGCGTCCCTTAGACATCAAAACTCTAGAGCTGGCTTATCCAAACAGCTGTGGCGTCTTCGGCAGAGCGTCCCACTATGCGGGAGGGGGTGTGTTCCGATCCTCTGACATCATGTGGTTTCCGTAAACCAATTGGAGAAGAGATCTGTATTACTTGAAAAAAGGCCTCCGTGAACTTTGGAGCTTAGAGTCCTTAGACCGTTACTGCAGCCCAGTAAAGTGCTCAGCAAAAGGAAGAATTTTGCAGACAACGGTCAATATAGATAAAACTTCATCTTTATTGTAGAAAACATTAAAACACTCCAGGGGTCATCACAAGTACACAACACGAGTGTCCGCTAACATGTTTCGGCCCTCAGGCCGTAATCATAGCTAAAGGACTGTGCACCTGTGTTTCTTAAAAAGCAACAGGAACTCTTTGATTGGTTTAAAATTGAAGGCGTGTTGTGTAAAGGTTAACCCTTTGGGAACCAACTTTAATTTACATACATATATGAATGTGTATATTGCCCTTCTAAGAATTAAATCTAATCAATACTAGGTAACCGACGTTATTGCATAAATTACTATACTACTTGCTCATATACAATGTAGAGATTTAAGATGAACTTAGTAAATAAAACATTAGATATTACAATAATAATGTTGATGTTAACCCTTTAAGTTCATAGTAGAATAAATAATTCTATAGTTCCTATACGATATTTATCGACAGGTTAATCTCACTAGTATACACTTTAAAAAAAAATTCAAGAAGTATGTTTCTTAGTCGTCTATTGGTATAACCTAAAGAATTGGGAAGAATAATAATAATAATCTAAACTGTACTCAACTAGATTATTATCCTAGACTGTACTTGACTAATGTGACTAAGAAATGTGAACAAAGATTTATATCTAGAACATTCCATATAAAATCCGAAAAATTAATTAAGTGTTTAAATTTATCAGACAAAGAGGATAGAGATCAGAAAGCTGTTGGTATTGGATTTATTATAGGTAGACCTTTTATGGTGAACCTAATGTGGTGTAATACAGGGAACCAGGGGCTCTTAAAGATGTTTAAAGATGCTGTAATATGAACTGAAACATGGGCATTTACTGAACACATTATTAGGAGAGCACAGACAGACCACTGCAGAAGAGGGAAGGGATATTACTCCCAAAAATTGATCAAATCATATTCCGAATTTAGACCCTTCGGTACACGCGTTTGTAATTTAAAAATCCAGAACATTTCCCTCTTCTGCAGTAGTCTGTCTCTATTGCCCCCTCTAGGCGGGCAAAACACTCTCTCAATGGCCTGCCACCTAAGTGTTTCCACACTTTTTTGGTGGTATTTCGCAAAGTGCTGCACCAAGGGAGTAGACGCAACACCTGCCTGGATTGTGGACAAATGATTTCGGATACGTACTTATAGGAACTATAGAATTATTTATTCTACTATGAACTTAAAGGGTTAACATCAACATTATTATTGTAATATCTAATGTTTTATTTACTAAGTTCATCTTAAATCTCTACATTGTATATGAGCAAGTAGTATAGTAATTTATGCAATAACGTCGGTTACCTAGTATTGATTAGATTTAATTCTTAGAAGGGCAATATACACATTCATATATGTATGTAAATTAAAGTTGGTTCCCAAAGGGTTAACCTTTACACAACACGCCTTCAATTTTAAACCAATCAAAGAGTTCCTGTTGCTTTTTAAGAAACACAGGTGCACAGTCCTTTAGCTATGATTACGGCCTGAGGGCCGAAACATGTTAGCGGACACTCGTGTTGTGTACTTGTGATGACCCCTGGAGTGTTTTAATGTTTTCTACAATAAAGATGAAGTTTTATCTATATTGACCGTTGTCTGCAAAATTCTTCCTTTTGCTGAGCACTTTACTGGGCTGCAGTAACGGTCTAAGGACTCTAAGCTCCAAAGTTCACGGAGGCCTTTTTTCAAGTAATACAGATCTCTTCTCCAATTGGTTTACGGAAACCACATGATGTCAGAGGATCGGAACACACCCCCTCCCGCATAGTGGGACGCTCTGCCGAAGACGCCACAGCTGTTTGGATAAGCCAGCTCTAGAGTTTTGATGTCTAAGGGACGCTGAATATACACACCAGACAAGAGGTCAATCGGTGCACCCGTGGGGTGGTGAGTTGAGGCGGTAGTGCCTCCTGGGAACACGGTTCCCCCTGATTGTTTACCTTATACCTGTGTGTAGTTTAAATATACATAAACCTGCTATGCTCTAGAGCTGTGAAACACTGCATTACTGGGCTGTTACTTGCTGTCTTCTATTAAATGCACAGGGCGTGTGTAGGGGGAACCTCTATTGGATCAGTACTTTTGTTTCATATTGGTTAATGAATACTGTACCCTCCGGAATCAGAACTTTGTTTCAATATTTAAAGGCTTAAACAATTTACTTTGAAACATTTTGGATGTTGTAGTTATTTCTACTTTACTGTTTCTATTTTCAAGTGTTTTACCCAGTTGCACTTTACTGCTTTCATCCGCAATCTGAGCAGTCCTTTGTTTGTTTTTCTCCATGGAGGTCACACATTTTTACTCTTTATTGCCCTCTTCTGAAAGAGACTCTTCTTCTAATGAAATTGAAAGAATTTTTTCGACTGACAAATCCAATTATTCTTTATCAGCTTTATTTGAGGAATTGGAAAAGCTTTTGATAAGGGAACACAAACTCCAATGGGACATTTGGACACTTGAGACCTACCTTAAATTAAACATTATTCCACGTGGGTTGAGACTGAGTAAATTCCCCACTTTTGATGTCACTGATATTGTATTTATTAATGCCTGGAATGATATTCTATCTGACTGTTCAATACGTTTAATGATGTTATTAATATCATATAAATCTAATCTCCTCAAAAATATCAGAGATGTGATAGGAGAATTACAGGTTGAGATGAATTTACGTCAGTTAGAAGCCAGCTTTGCTAAATTTGATACTATTCTTAAATCTGTGGTAGCTAAAGTGAAAGATTCAGTCCTTGAGATTAAACATACAAAATTTGTAAGGGACCAAAATGATTACAATAATAACTTGGTATATATTTGGAAACGTTCAGATAAGGCAACATTTAAAAGACAGGGTAGGGGAAGGTCGAGAAATAGAAGGAATAACAGTAACAACAAAGGTAAAGGTCAGGTACCCACACATAACTCAGAGACTAAGAGGGTAACTTATTCTGACACTGATTTTGAATCAGGGGAAGAAACTGGTGCGTCTAGTGGAGATGAACTCCCCAGAAATATTCTCAAAAATGGTCAGTCAACTATAACACATAACACTAATGCTCCAATTTCCTCGGAACATCACCATATGCAGGTGGCCACTAATGGAATACACTATGCAGAATCCAATAACTCTGCCTCCAATTATGTTGAAGATAATAGTAGTATGGTGGCAATTCAAGCACATGCATCTGTAGATGATCAGAGGAAACTGGAACAGGTTTTTTCTCTTCCTCCCCAACGCACCGGGATAGGTCAGGTGAACCAGGGGCATTATCAGTTGAGAGGTCGGAGAGGAAAGCAGAAGTACAAATAAATAATGTTATAAATCTGTCTAAATTCACACTGACAGACTCCCAAATTTCCCTTTTGAGCCGAGGTCTTAATTTTGCACCCACAAATCACTTTAATGTTTTTAACACCATTCTGGATGTAAACAAACTAATACGTAATATGACACTGCAGAAACATTTTTTCAATGAATCATATGAACCTGTAGGTAATAGAATGGCTTCTGATTTGAATGTACCCACTCAAGATCAGTATTCTAGTAAATTGACATTTAATGAGACTTGTGATGTAATCAATATGGAAAATTTGTCTAGGGAAGCTCTGACTGACACTAATAAAGAGAGTGAAAATGCTTCTGGTAGCTTCCAGAATAAATCCTTGTTTTACCCTATCCAGTCAAGGGGTAATACCCTGGAAACCTTTTTCAAACGTGTGGAGCGTGATCTAGTTAGACTCAAGAATAGCACTAATTACCAAACACCCAATCTGTCCAGTCGCGAGAGGGCCGCCCTTAAAGAGCTACAAGACAATCATGACATAGTCATACGCTCAGCAGATAAGGGGGGCTCTGTCGTTGTGCTGGACAGGGTGGATTATGTCAATGAAGCCTTACGCCAGTTGAACAATACTGAAGACTATATTCCTCTTCCTAGGGACCCTACAATTGGATTTAAAAGGGAACTTTTGGACATTTTGGATGATGGGTTGGAGAGTGGGCACTATGATCGTAAAACGTTTGAGTATTTGGTGGTTGATCACCCGGTAGTGCCCATTTTCCACCACTTGCCCAAAGTCCACAAATCCCTTAAGGATGTTCGGGGGCGCCCTATTGTTAGTGGTATAGGGTCACTAATGGAACACGTCTCACAGTGGGTAGACAGTTTGTTGCAGCCTTTAGTGCAAAGGCTGCATAGCTATATCCGAGACACCAAGACATTATATGTATAGTGGAACAACTGGACTGGCAATCCAGCTTTAGGTGGGCCACTATTGATGTAGTGGCACTATATTCCTCCATTCCACACGAGGAGGGTCTAATAGCGGTCAATTACTTTTTGGAGTTTTTTTCAGATTTTTCTTTTGAATTCAGAAAATTTATTCTTAGAGTTCTTAAGTTCTTGCTCACTCATAACTATTTCTCTTTTGAGGGTGGTTTCTTTCTCCAGAGACGTGGGACAGCGATGGGGGCGAAGTTTGCCCCTTCTTACGCCAACCTGTTCATGGGTTGGTGGGAGCTGTCCCACGTCTATGGGGATGGAAACCCCTTCAGAGAATATATTTATTTTTACGGCCGCTATATAGATGACCTACTCCTCGTGTGGAGTGGAAGTGAGTCACAGTTCATGTCCTTTGTCACATACTTGAATTCCAATAACATTGGAATTGAGTTCACCTGTGATCTACAGGATAATGTGATAAATTACTTGGACATCACTATTATAGGTACAACGGATGGAAAGGTTGAGACAGAAATATATAGGAAGCCCATAGCAAGTAGCTGCCACCCTAGACATGTACCTTTTGCTGTGGCTAAAGGCCAGTTCATTCGGGTTAAACGTAACTGTTCATTGCCAGAAAAATGTGCTGAACAGTGTGACGATTTAACCAAAAGGTTGAAGAACAGAGGATATAATACAAATGTAATTAGAAAGGCTAGAAGCCAAGTGGATCCTCTAGAAAGGTCTGCGGTTCTAAACAGGGATGGTATTAAGTCTAAAGCTGAACATAAGGGAGTGACCTTTGTCACTGAATACAGTCAGGAATATGCCGATATATGTAAAATTATTAAAAAACATTTTTCATTTTTGGCGGCTGATGACAAACTGGAGCATTGTATTGCTCAAGGTCTGCGCTGTTCCTATAGAAAAACAACTACACTTGGTAACTTACTGTCTCCCTCTGTTCTCCCTAAAACTGACAGGGGACAAAGTTCCTGGCTGACCCATAAAGGCACCTTCAAGTGCCTAAATAAATGTAGGGTGTGTGAATATGTAATACAGTCTGATAGTGTCAGATCTGAAGTTACTGGAGAGGTTTATTCCATACAGTCTTGCCTCAAATGTACCTCCACGTATGTAGTTTATGCCCTGAGTTGCACTAGTTGCCACCTACAATACGTTGGGCTCACGACCACCGAGGTAAAAGTACGTATCCGAAATCATTTGTCCACAATCCAGGCAGGTGTTGCGTCTACTCCCTTGGTGCAGCACTTTGCGAAATACCACCAAAAAAGTGTGGAAACACTTAGGTGGCAGGCCATTGAGAGAGTGTTTTGCCCGCCTAGAGGGGGCAATAGAGACAGACTACTGCAGAAGAGGGAAATGTTCTGGATTTTTAAATTACAAACGCGTGTACCGAAGGGTCTAAATTCGGAATATGATTTGATCAATTTTTGGGAGTAATATCCCTTCCCTCTTCTGCAGTGGTCTGTCTGTGCTCTCCTAATAATGTGTTCAGTAAATGCCCATGTTTCAGTTCATATTACAGCATCTTTAAACATCTTTAAGAGCCCCTGGTTCCCTGTATTACACCACATTAGGTTCACCATAAAAGGTCTACCTATAATAAATCCAATACCAACAGCTTTCTGATCTCTATCCTCTTTGTCTGATAAATTTAAACACTTAATTAATTTTTCGGATTTTATATGGAATGTTCTAGATATAAATCTTTGTTCACATTTCTTAGTCACATTAGTCAAGTACAGTCTAGGATAATAATCTAGTTGAGTACAGTTTAGATTATTATTATTATTCTTCCCAATTCTTTAGGTTATACCAATAGACGACTAAGAAACATACTTCTTGAATTTTTTTTTAAAGTGTATACTAGTGAGATTAACCTGTCGATAAATATCGTATAGGAACTATAGAATTATTTATTCTACTATGAACTTAAAGGGTTAACATCAACATTATTATTGTAATATCTAATGTTTTATTTACTAAGTTCATCTTAAATCTCTACATTGTATATGAGCAAGTAGTATAGTAATTTATGCAATAACGTCGGTTACCTAGTATTGATTAGATTTAATTCTTAGAAGGGCAATATACACATTCATATATGTATGTAAATTAAAGTTGGTTCCCAAAGGGTTAACCTTTACACAACACGCCTTCAATTTTAAACCAATCAAAGAGTTCCTGTTGCTTTTTAAGAAACACAGGTGCACAGTCCTTTAGCTATGATTACGGCCTGAGGGCCGAAACATGTTAGCGGACACTCGTGTTGTGTACTTGTGATGACCCCTGGAGTGTTTTAATGTTTTCTACAATAAAGATGAAGTTTTATCTATATTGACCGTTGTCTGCAAAATTCTTCCTTTTGCTATATATATATATATATATATATATATATATATATATATATATATATATATATATATATATATATATATATATATATATATATATATATATATATATATATATATACACATATATCTACTGTATTTTCACAAGCATAATTTAAACAGACATAGAAGGGCAACAAGAAAATACTTTAATGTGTTAGATCATTTTATTTTTGCTGTATTGCTTTCATATAACTATTTGGTTAATAGTTAAAGGGAAACAAAGCACACCAGCCTAGATTATGAGTGTAGCACCAACGAAATTGCAAGGTAATGATTCTTTTTCCTGCTATAACTGATAATACATGTTTGGCATTAAAAAATATATATTGCAAGTTCACTTGCGTCAGCTAACGCTAATTAACACTTGCTATACTTTCAATGGTGAGCACAAATTGAAAACTCACCCTTGTATTACAGGTCTATGGTTAACATTTGTGAGAATAGCATGAACACTGTAAATATTAATGAAAATGAAAGGATCTGGTAAAAAGTAAAATAGACACTGCTCAAACAGGACTCCATGAACCACAAGACTGGCCTACTTGATTTTTTCTTTACACTATTTCAAGACTTTCCTTTACAAAAGAACATTGATTTTTTTTTTTGCTTATAGACAAAACACACTGATACCATTTTAGATGCATTAAATATAAAATGGTTTAGCTTAATTAAGGCTATCTGGTTTATATTAATTTGCTATTGGTTGTCCTGAAATTTAATTGCTTAAATATATTAATTGGCCAGTAATGTGTATGTAATGTTCTACAGCACATGAGCACCAATAGAAAGTCGATAATACAGAAATCACAATCTCTAACATATGCAAAACCATTGTACAAAGCCCTTCATGCAATACCTGCATGTATTCTTACAGTTTGCATTAGAGTCATTTTAAATAACATATTTTCTCATTATCCAAAATGCAATTTTCATCTGAAAGCACATCATGGCTTTATGCTGTCTATACACTTTCAAGATCCATTGCATGAGTTTTCCAAAAAAATCAAGATTAAAAATGTTGTATGTAGTAGACAAGGTGTTGAAATCAATGGTATTTTCTTCTTTAATCCATTTCTTACCGGGAATTTCAGAGAAAAACTTGGCCAAAGTAACAAAGAATTAATTTTACATTTTTGCAAATATTTTATTATATCTTTTCATGTGACAACACTGAAGAAATTACACTTTGCTATAATGTAAAGTAGTGAGTGTACAGACTGTTTAACAGTGTAAATTTGCTGCCCCCTTGAAATAACTCAACACACAGCCATTAATGTCTAAACCATTGGCAACAAAAGTAAGTACACCCCTAAGTGGAAAATGTCCAAATTGGGCCCAAAGTGTCAATATTTTATGTGGCCACCATTATTTTCCAGCACTGCCTTAACCCTCTTGGGCATGGAGTTCACCAGAGCTTCACAGTTTGCCACTGGAGTCCTCTTCCACTCCTCCATAATGACATCACGGAGCTCCCACACCTTCCGTTTGAGGATGCCCCACATATGCTCCATAGGGTTTAGGTCTGGAGACATGCTTGGCCAGTCCATCACCTTTATCCTCAGCTTCTTTAGCAAGGTATTGGTCGTCTTGGAGGTGTGTTTGGGGTCGTTATCATGTTGGAATACTGCCCTGCGGCCCAGTCTCCGAAGGAAGGAGATCATGCTCTGCTTCAGTATGTCACAGTACATGTTGGCATTCATGGTTCCCTCAATGAACTGTAGCTTCCCAGTGCCAGCAGCACTCATGCAGGCCCAGGCGATGACACTCCCACCACTATGCTTGACGGTAGGCAAGACACACTTGTCTTTGTACTCCTCACCTGGTTGCCGCCACACACGCTTGACACCATCTGAACCAAATAAGTTTATCTTGGTCTCATAAGACCACAGGACATGGTTCCAGTAATCCATGTCCTTAGTTTGCTTGTCTTCAGCAAACTGTTTGCAGGCTTTCTTGTGCATCATCTTCCTTCTGGGACGACAGCCATGCAGACCAGTTTGATGCATTGTGCGGCGTATGGTCTGAGCACTAACAGGCTGACCCCTCACCCCTTCAACCTCTGCAGCAATGCTGGCAGCACTCATACATCTATTTCCCAAAGACAACCTCTGTATATAATGCTGAGCATGTGCACTCAACCTCTTTGGTCAACCATGGCGAGGCCTGTTCTGAGTGGAACCTGTACTGTGAAAGCGCTGTATGGTCTTGCCCACCATGTTGCAGCTCAGTTTCAGGGTCTTGGCAATCTTCTTATAGCCTAGGCCATCTTTATATAGAGCATTAAAGGGACACTAAAACCAACATTTTTCTTTCATGATTCACATAGAGGATACAATTGTAAACAACATTCCAATTTACTTCTATTATTTATTTTGCTTTACATTTTAGATATCATTTGTTGAAGAAATAGAAAAGCACGTGGGTGAGTCAATCAAACAAGGTTTCTATGTGCAGCAACCAATCAGCAAAAAAAAATGCTCTGAGCAGGCGGACAGACATCTCTGGAAATCAACCCGATCGAGTACGATCGGGTTGATTGACACTCCCCTGCTGGCGGCCTATTGGCCGCTAGTCTGCAGGGGGCGGCATTGCACCAGCAGCTCTTGTGAGCTGCTGATGCAATGCTGAATACGGCGAGCGTATTGCTCGCCGTATTCAGCGAGGTCTGTCAGACCTGATCTGCACTGTCGGATCAGGTCCAACAGACCTTAATAACTAGAGGCAATAGCATCCAAGTGACAACTGATTTTTATGTGTTTAAAGGGACAATGTACTTTCTCAAATTAAAATTTGACCTTTAAAATATACATTAGTTTGTCACTTTAGTAAATATGACAATGTTTAGATTTACTTAAGTGGGTAAAAATGTCCAAAGAAAGTATGTAATATTGATCAATACATATTTTTAGAAATATGTGATATATTGTGATGTTATTGTAACAAATGCTATTATATTTAGCACAACAAGCACATATGCCTATTTATCTGTAGATGTTTTAATGGAAGATAGGAAGTATTTGTATAATATTGTCCTGCCTTATGAGACTTACACTATTTAATAAAGAACACATATTAAAATTGGTTTATTTGTGAATAATATGAAATATTCTCAAAATATTAAATAACTTCAAATTGTCCTTGGTTGCAATTCTTGTTTCTATGTGCAGAATCTGCAAACAAAATAAGAATGAGCACAATATTTATGTTATATAAGTAAGTCTTTAGATATAGACACATTAAATTAAATTAATTTCCAATTGTAGCCTATATTTATATTCTGACTTTCTGAATTAAGCCACATTTTAGAAAGTACATCTAATATTTTGAAAATCCAAAATATGTTGAGATTCAAAATATATCACATGATGTTGATGAGACACCACGGTCTGTTTCTTCATCTATGGCTAAGAGGCTAATTTAACAAATGTCTTGCGGACCTGATCCGACAGTGCGGATCAGGTCTGCAAGACATCGCTGAATACGGAGAGCAATACGCTCTCCGTATTCAGCATTGCATCAGCAGCTCACAAGAGCTGCTGGTGCAACACCGCCCCCTGCAGACTCGCGGCCAATGGGCCGCCAGCAGGGGGTGTCAATCAGATCGGGTTTGTGACCGCTGCTCCATAACTTGTGTTTCTGGAGAGTCTGAAGACTCGCTAGAAACACAGGCTGTCAAGCTCCGTTCGGAGCTTGATAGATAGGGCCCTAAGTCTCTACCTCTTGTCACTAAATAAAAATAAATAAAGAGAAGATCATTTACATTAATATATTCATATATGACTAATAAAAAAGATAAAAATAAATTAGAAATACAATTTTTGAAAGCACAATATTCCTGTTTCCAAATGTCTGTCATGTCACTAACACAATTGCATGCAGTTTATACAATGATATTGTGAATTCTTGTATATTGGTCGATGTAGATAAAGTTAAGACTCATCATTAGGGCCAATGTCACAGACCTAAGTGTTTAATTTACCTGAAAAAGAACAATCATATCACTATAGTAGCTCAAAATCATGTGAGTAGTTCTCATATTGTGATTAAAGGGATATTCTCATATGGTTTATGAAAGTTTCTCTCCATTTTTTTTTTGAGGTACGAAGAAGATCACCTTTTGAAAATGATCCTGATACACTCCAGAATACAATATAAAGTATTAACCCTAACTTACAAAGCACTCAACAGCCTCACTCCCAACTATATTTCCTCTCTTATCTCCAAATACTTCCCGACTCGTCTTCTTCGATCAACCTCTGACCTATGTCTCTCCAATCTTATTATCTCTACATCCCTCTCCCACCTACAAGACGTCTAGCGTGCTGCTCCTATCCTCTGGCACTCTTTACCCAGCTCCATAAAATTCTCTCTAACCTTGTATTACTTCAGATACTCCTTGAAACCCCACTTATTTAGAGAGGTTTACCAAAATAAATCTTGAACTGCCTTGGCTCACTGCTGCAACTACAATCCACATGACAAGATAACCCAAACCTTATATCTCTGCACCCTCAATTTGTAAACTGTAAGCACTTTGGAGTCGGGCCCTCTTCCTCTAGTACTTATTGTTTTTAGTCTGTTATGTTTCTGTATCTTATCACAAAACCTTATCATTGTATGCCCCTATCTCCGTACCAGCACTACTGAATTTTGTGGAGCTATACAAATACATTATAATAATAATAATATATGTGTTATTATAACATATTAAGGGCCCAATTGTCCAAATATCTCTGGCTCATCAGTACTGTGGGGTCCCTCAAAGAATGTTAAAAAGAAAATTTTACCTTGTGAATGGTTTATCTCACTATACAGGGTTCTGGATATTAAAGAGAGAACATTTCATTATGATATAATGCTTAAAAATAGCCCCCAAAAATATGCATTTTTTTCCCTCTATGCCGGTAAGCTCTTGATCATCAGACACGTAGTGAACAAGAATTTCATTGTAGGTTTCTAGGCCCTGTAACAAGCATTGGAGAGCTTGTATTACTTTTGGTTTCCTACTCGGTAGCTGATCCGAGACCTGTTATTAGTATAATGAAGCTTGTATGTAAGGGTATCTTAGTCACATGCTTGTCTATCTGGTTTCTCTAATGAATTATATATTTAAGAAAACATTACATATGTGTGATGTATATAAATGTTTTGCGTTTCAATAGTCATGGAATGAGAGATAGTCCTAAGCATATGTTATGATGACAATGCCATTAATTCTGCAATGAGTTCAACCTTTCCCAGTCAGGTGCTGACGACAGTCCGGCGATCTGGTTTGAATAGTCAGAGGCATTGCCAGGGCTTCATGTTTCGTGAGGTGATGTCACACGCAATGACGTGATGACGTCACCACACAACTTTATTTAAAATTAATAATAGACATTAATGGGAAATAGGGGCATGCTTCTTAAAAATATTTTTAAAAAGTAAAACAAAAAAAATTCAAATCCAGCTTAGCACCCAGGTGGGAAATGGCTTAGTACTCAAAGGGTTTAAATAGCTGACAAGTTGAGTTCTCAGTTGACAACCTAAATTTGGTACTAAGCCTCCCAGTTCTTTACTGGAAAACTAGTTCTAGTTATCCGTAAAGTAACCACATATCTGGCACTAATGCCTTAAACAGTACTATAGCCATTATTCAGTAACTGAACAGCAAATGTTATATTTAACAACTGATTGCCTCTTCGTTTTGTCTAAAACCACTTTTCCTCCCTGTCTGTGCTGAAAACACAATAGCTGCTTTCTCACTACAATTGATGACTTGTTCAAGCTTTGAATTGGGAGTAGTATGTTTTAATGGAGGGATAATGTTGTTGCTTTAGCTTGCTTGTCAATTATTTGTGAGTGACAGAGTGGGCTGCAACACTTACAAAGTGCAATCCACTTGTTTCTTGCATGAACTGCTTTATGAAAATGCATTCTGCAATGCTCAAATAGTCTGAGCAAGTATAGTATGTTACAAAAATAGGATTAATTCTTTTACATCAGAAAAGTTAGTTATGTTGTACAAAGTATAAATATTAAAAAGAAGGATAATTTAAAGAAACACAGTTATAAAAATGTTAAATAAAAATAGTCTATTACTAGTCTTTTTTTACTTACCAGATGATCATTTTGATTATTTTAACATTTCCAAACTTTACATTTTCTAAGAAGCTGTCTCATATATACACCTGAATTTAAGAGCATTTTAATAATGCTTCCATAAAGAATGTAAAGAAAAATGTGTGTCTTGTAAAGAGGTAACAGTGAGAGAAGTTTTTTTTTTCAGTCATGAGTATGGCTACCTTTACAACATTTGTCAGCCCTGCGATAACTCATATATAACAATGCATTCAGTCCATGTTAAAGCCTTCTATCCCTTGCATGGGGAAAAGTCAGCAACGCTATTCCAATTCATTTTAAAAATTGAGTTAGAAGGGTTACTGCCATTAAGATTGCCAGCGCCCGTGGGAGGCAAAACTTCTACCAAGGGTTGTGTTCAAGACAATAAGGAATGAGAGTGGTGGAGCCACATTTATGTACTTTAACAGGGAAAATAAATGCAGACAAGGGCCAGAAAGGAGTAGATAATGAGTTGCAGATACAGAGAGGGTTAAGGAGGAGACAGGTTTTTGAGAGGGGCATGAATACAGATATCAGAAGGGTGGATGCAGGTGTAAGTATACATAAGGACGAGTAAACCAAAATAATGGGCTTTAATTCCTTAAAATATTATATTTCACTATCTGAAGATTCAATTTTAAAGAAATATGTAGGTCGCATAACCTCTTTTCTAAGAGATTCCACACAGTTTTTTTAAATGTATTGGCTGACCTTATATGGAATAAGAGGTATATTTTATTTACCTGTGATGAGAGTACACTCCACACCAACATAGATCATGGATTGGGGCTGGAAGCATTACGTATTAAACTCACATGTAGGAATTATAAAAAAAAAAAAAAAGCTTGATTGTGATATGTCTATTGAGTCCCTGTACCATATCCTGCAAATCTGACTGTTTTATGCTGATATCCCCCTCTATGCAACTTTTTTTTTTGCTAAAAAAAAAACTAACTTTAGTTTTGCCATGATATTTTGAATGTCTTATTTCTAATGTCTTGTTATTTTCTATATGATGTGCAAGCCTTGTCAATACTTGCTATTACTTAAATGTATAGCTGAATTATGGCATAACAAAATTGCATTGTAAAACTGGTGGCAAAGATGGGTAATAACAATTTTTTTTCAGGGGCAGAGGGGGATGGGACAAATATATCTTGACATTTTAATATAATAAAAAAAAGGAGGCTAAAAGCATTGATATGTAAAGTATGGGCGCTTTTGCAATGTGCCCTGTTTTGAGAGCACTTTACACATGTGCATTGTGACCCATTGATATGTTAATTAGGCCACCTCTTTTAAAAAAAAAAAGCTTGATTGTGATATGTCTATTGAGTCCCTGTACCATATCCTGCAAATCTGACTGTTTTATGCTGATATCCCCCTCTATGCAACTTTTTTTTTTGCTAAAAAAAAAACTAACTTTAGTTTTGCCATGATATTTTGAATGTCTTATTTCTAATGTCTTGTTATTTTCTATATGATGTGCAAGCCTTGTCAATACTTGCTATTACTTAAATGTATAGCTGAATTATGGCATAACAAAATTGCATTGTAAAACTGGTGGCAAAGATGGGTAATAACAATTTTTTTTCAGGGGCAGAGGGGGATGGGACAAATATATCTTGACATTTTAATATAATAAAAAAAAGGAGGCTAAAAGCATTGATATGTAAAGTATGGGCGCTTTTGCAATGTGCCCTGTTTTGAGAGCACTTTACACATGTGCATTGTGACCCATTGATATGTTAATTAGGCCACCTCTTTTATTTCCAAAAAGGACGGTTAAGCATAGACGTCCATTTAAAAAAAAAAAAGAGAGTCCTAAACTCCCATTGGACAACACTGTATGGGGAGGGTATACACTAGAGGACTTCACCCATGTTTAAAAGGCAAGAGAAGACATACGCGCGCCATTGTGAAGAGACTTAAGTGAGGAAGAGATTGCAGATTCCTTCTACTATCACTTAGTAACCTGCTTTACGTAGGCAAGGACACAGCACACTGCACAGGGCAGAACGGTAAGCATGGGACTACTCATTCAATGCTGGATCTCTTACGGTTTGCACATTACTTTTTTATGCCCCAGACTGTGAAACCCTGCATATTCCACAGTGCTTCCAAGCTCTCGAACATGCCCTCTCAGTGCTCCTGCTCACAGCCCTTTTCCATGTGTTGGACAAGCAGTGTTAAAACATTTGTGAGCAGAAGCACTGAGTGCTAGAGAGCTGGGAAGCGCATTAACACGGTGCCAGCAGCTGCAGTCTTTCCTTATACAGTATGCTCTGGAAGCTCACTGTTGGCTGGATGCCTGACAGCTGACAAGGGTGATAACCAGCAGCTGTAAAGGGGAAGCAGGGGCCATATTAGTTGCAGTTCACTGAACGGTGCAGTGGAGGTAAACACCCCCTCTTATGTCAAACTGCAAAGTTTTTTATGGTCAGACTCAGGACAGAGGAGAAGGGTAGTCATTGGCAGCTGACATCTGCTGCTGCTGCATATAAATATCATAACTTAGCAGTGCACTATTCTTCCTTCATCCCTCCCCCGTGGTGACCCTGCAGACCCACAGCCAAAACTTCTACTGAAACAAGTCTACCTCTCTCTTCTCTAAAATATGACAAACAAATCTTTATTTGTTATCCCAGGCCATATTATGGTTGTTAGCAAAGTATGTTCAACAAATGTGATTTTACATCTTTATTTTATTTATTGTGATATGATGCAGACTGTTGCTCTCCTATTACAATTAAAGGGACATTAAAATCATACATTAGGTTTTATAGTATTACATTTCAACATGTAATAGGAATAATTCCAGCAACCTTATATATGTGTTATATAGACCTATGTTACAGCTCATTGTAATTTCCTGAAATAAAAATGTGATGGAATATAGATGTAACCAAAAGAGTAGTTAACAAACAGAATACTCATTACTGATTTATTTAATTGATCAATTCTACCTTATGTTGTTTTGTTAATTAAATGCAAGACTTGTGAGAACCATCAAATGGATGTTATAATGAACCACTCATTTGACATGGCGAACACAACAATCATTAAGTAAAATATTTCAAATCATAAGGGTAAAAGGCCTAGCTGGTCACTACCAGATAAGGTGGACATATATAACATAATAACTTAACCTTATACTAAAGCCATAAATAAAATACTGACACAAGAGTGTAGGGTAAAACCACTGGTAGCAATTTTATTTAAATACAACTTAAACAACAACCGTAAAACAGCTGCAAACTTGGATGGTGGCAAGTGAGATTTAATTTAGTCTCAACACGACAGGAGGTCAATGGCCAAGGGCAGCATCGAAGGAACACTCCGCTCGGGATAGAGGCAATGAGGTTGTCGGGAGTTGCAAAGACCCAAAAACAAAGGCAGGGCTCCTCGGAATTACCTAAGGCGTTGCTCGGTCATTACTCCACCCAAACCTCTCTATCTGCAAATAGAACAGGCCATGGCCTCCCGCTGCCAATAGGATAAATTCAAATCAAATAAACATTTTTTTTTATTATTTTTTTTTAGGGCTGGAGATGCAAATGCTTAATGATAGAATTCTTAAAATTTTGGAGCATGAGAACTATACCTGCATCCGTGATGTGTACCCCATTGGGTCTGTACAGGTGCCTAGTGCCAGCCGTGATGTTGTTGTGGCGGACAATAAAACCACCACCACCAGACACAGCTTTGCCCACCACTTTGTTTAGTTTCTTGTGGACTCTGTAGGCCGCACCCGCTGTCCCCGTACATCTCCAATGGAGCCTAGCGATAACATTGGACCACCCAATGGCCACCCCTGGAGCCCAAGCCCTCAACCAGCGGATGTCAGCTATGATGATGTTAATCAGTTCCAAAGCTGGAATGGAACCGATATCGTTTCTCCCCAAGTGCAGGATGAGAATGTCTGGTTTACCCCACTGCCTCTGCGCTTCACCTATCTGATTAGGTAATTCCCTCCAACTCATCCCTCTCCTGCCTAACCACCTTAGGGAAACTTTATTGGGTGAGAACCCTAGCTGGCCATTATGTGTGGCTGTGGCTCGAATGCATGCCCAATGGATGAAGGAGTGGCCCACTATCCAAAATCGCAAGGCCCTTCTTGAGAAACCTGAAAGGAAACAACTGTTAATTTTTGCAATGCAGACTGGGACCCTGTGAAGAAGAAAGTGGGTGAAAATATAAGCGATATCTATTAGACCACCATCTGCCAAGGCGCTGTATTTGATCTGTTGGCATGCCAGAGACTGCTGCGCTTGTGGCGGCCCCGATTCTAAAGGAGTGCTGGACCACTCTGGAGGGGTTGAAGCCCGCATGCACCACTGCTAGCTTCAAGACCTTCCGAAACTGATATTGGGACAAGGGCGTACGGTTAGCAAGAAGTAAAAACTGGCCGGTAATATTTGGGCAAATTTTCTCATAGGCTCTTAACAGGGAACAGGGCAGGAAACATTGACTTGTGAAGATAGGGTAAGCCAAGTACCATTACCTTCCTAATCACAGCATTCGGGTATATTGAAATGTGGTGCAACATAATCCCTGATGTATAATCCCTGATGTTTGATCAGATTTTGAAGGGGGCAGTAGCTCCCCAATACGTAAAGCCCCAAATAATACCAGGACAAATGCCGCCTTAAACAAAAGGACTTTGAACGGGGAAGAACAGACTATAGATAAAGACAATAAGAGGCTGTGAAGCCTGTCTATAGTGATGGGTTCTCTTGCATCATGGGTTTTATGCTCAAGCCTGCCCCAACCCTTAACAATTTGCCTAATGAGAAAATTGGAGGAAATATCAGGCATGTGTATTAATTTGTGGAAAGAAGACAAGGCTGCTAATCTAGATTGTACTGCACCTTTATGAATGTCACAGGCCCTCAGGCAAGAGAGCCACTCCATCAGCGTGATGTGAGATGCCTGAGCTACTGACTGACCTGAGTTTTGGCAAAAGGATTCCCATTCCCTCCAATGCTTGATATAGGTGTTCCATGTGCACGGGGCGAGGAAACGTTTAATTAGCGGAAGAAGGGAGGTCCAGGATCCACCAGCTGCCAAAGGAAATCCAGACAAATAAGTCCTTCCGAAGCGGCATGCAGGGCTAGCTTTCTAAAAAGTGGCAAATTAAAGCACGACAGGGCATCAGCTAAGGAGTTATTAACTCCTGGGATGTGCTGGGCAAGGAAATTTATGTTAAACTTAAGGCAATGCAGCACTATCAGCCTAAGATACCGAATGACTAAGGGGGGTGATGCAGATAGGTTATTAATGGCGTGCACCACACTCAAATTGTCACACCAAAATATGACAGCACTATTTTGTAAAATGTGGCCCCAAAGTTCTAGGGACAAGGCTATTGGAAAAATTTCCAACAAGGTAAGGTTACAAGTGAGGCCATCTGAAGCCCACTTCATGGGCCAAGGACCAGCCGCCCACTGCCCTTGAAAGAATAACCATGGGAACCAGAGGCATCTGTGAAGAGATGTAGGGACTGACTAGGGACAGAATCATATCTTCACAGACAAATTCCATTAAATTCAACGAGAAAGGATTCCCACACTAAGAGGTCGTCTACCATGTCCTGAGACAGGACTACTGGCCGATGTTGTTTCTGAGCACCTTTCAATGGGCCTTGTAACCGCCTATTGAAAATCCTACCTAAGGGAATCACCCTGCAGGCAAAATTCAAAAGACCAAGCAGGAATTGCAATTGTCTCAAAGTAATTTTCTTCGCCAACAAAGCTGATTGCACTGCTTGTAACATCTTGGAAACCTTGTCCACAGGGAGACAACACAACATTAAAGTGGGTGGAATCAATCTCAATCCCTAAGAATGTAAGGCAAGATCATGGTCCCTGGGTTTTATCCTCAGCTAGGGGAACGCCAATTTTTTTCATTAAGAGACGCATAGCTTCCATAATGGTTCTGCCGTCACTGCCCAGTGAAGAAATGAGCTAAATGCCTCAAAGAGTGAGCAGGACAATGCACATCCCATAGGGAGACAGTGGTCAATAAAGAAAGAGCCCTGAAATTTGAACCCCATCAAATGGAAGGCTGACGGGTGTAAAGGTAGTAGCCAAAAAGCAGACTCAATGTCAAGTTTCGCATGAGTGCACCCTTAACAGCAGCCCTAACCAAGTTCAGTGCCTCATCAAAAGATTGAACTGAACTTAAGGCTGTGTCTATTGCATCATTGACAGAGTATCCTCTGGGGTAAGATAAGTGCTGTATCAGATGAAACTTGCCCAGTTCTTTCTTAGGGACCACTCCTAAAGGTGACACAACTAAATTGTGAAAAGGTAGATTTTTAAATGGGCCGAGGATTCTACCCAGGGAAAGCTCCTTGTCTAATTTAGCTTGCACTACTTTGGGAAACTGGTAAACCGATTTCAAATTTTTATGGGAGCTAGACCCGCTAACCAAGTTGGTAACTGGGATAAGAAAACCAGTGGTGAGGCCGGCCAGCAACAGATCTGCATTCAATCTGTCTGGATAAAGAAGCAACCAAGGCTTAAGGTCATCCATTTTCAGTGGGGTGGGAGCCCTTACGCCCAGTTGTGGTTTTAGAAGCAAATCTTTCGTGAATTTGCTCTCAACCTCTTGTACAATCATACTCTGATGTTGTCCCCCGCAGTGTCTGCAAACATGCAGAAAGGAACAGGAGTTCCCTTTGTCGCATTGTTTGTTTTGAAATTTCCAGCACTCTCTTCCCCTTTTCCTAGTGCGTGGAAATGGAAGTGCTGGAATGCTCCTGACTGAAGAGGGCGGTGAAGGAGACCTTTCCCTACCTAGCCTATTCTACAGGTGTGTCTCATTGCAATCAAATGTTAACACTGGGTTACCCACCATCTTTCTATGGAACTCTGCATCATAATCACACCAAAGCACCTTCACGGTAATGCTTTTGTATCCAGTGTATATTGTCCATATACTTCAGGATATTTATAGCTTGCGAGGTATGATTTTCGATTTAGCAGGTGGAAAGAACTCTGAAGCATCTCAGCCACTCATCAAAAGTGTCTGGGCACTTCACTTGCTTAGGGCCCATTCCATCCAAACTGTGTTCTTTTTGCCGGTGTGCTTTCACCGACAACTCAAAGACATTAACATAACATCCTTCCTGGATCTTTCTAACCGTCTTTGGTTTAAGATGGAAATGTAGGGAGTGGATGAGGCCTGGTAAGGTATCTCCCTGCACTGCTACTTTACGACTCACAGTAACTGAGTTGCTGACTGAACCAACGTCCTTAGTAAGGGGAACAACCATCATGGCAGCTACTTCAAGGGCTGGCGCAGTTAAAAAAGGGTTTGAATTTGTTATTTTACTCTGCGCAGTTATAAGGCTTTTTAACCTCTTAAACAGCTGCCTATGCCCTCTATCTAAAATGACTGATGAATCACTGTCTGCCCCACTATCTGAAGATGTATCATCAGCTAAAGTGCATGGGTGTGTGAAAATTTGTGTCTCATCTGGTCCAGTAGAAGGCGCCTCTCGCTGCGCGGCTGTCACAGGGTCTGCAGTTGCCTGAGCTGTACCAGAAGTAGAAGAGTGAGCATCTTTGTTAACTTCCACTGGAGCTGCCCCAGTGGATGTTGCGGGTATGGGCCTGCCTTCAGCCATGGTAGTGGAGGTAGAGCGGGATACTCCAGAAATCAAATCCTGTAAAAGAGATAACATATCCGGAGTACCTTGGTAGTTGGGGAAGGAGACTCCTACACTACTCCCTACATTGTTAAACTCCCCAGTGGTCAGAGTGGCCCCCCATAAGGATGCCCCTGTATGAAGGAAGAAGCAGGGTTCCCAACTGGGCGAGAAACAGAAGGAAAGGAAAAGTCATTGGTGGCAATGTGGAAAGGAAATGACCCTGTAAGATATGAGGGGTCCTGTATGTGAATGGTCCCCGCAGTAGGATAAACTGGGGGTCTGGCAATATTAACGCTTAATAGCTCTGGTCCCTGCGCTATTGCATTGCGGCCCTCATCGTGGCCTTCAATATTATACCCCATCGCCTGCTCATTGAGGCCTGTTGATGGTGGGTTATTAATTGAGCCATACGCTATTGTGTGGCAGCCCTCATCGTGGCCTTCATTATTGGACCCCATCACCTGTGCATTGAGGCCTACTAAATGTGGGTTAATAACTGATCCAGGCCGTATTGCATTGAGGCCCTCATTGTGACCTTCAATATTGGACCCCATCACCTGCGCATTGAGGCCCACTGAGTGAAGGTTAGTAACTGATGTTTGCGCTATTGTAGTGCAGGCCTCATTAGAAGCAAATGGAATTGCCCCTCTTGCCTGCGCATCAACCTGAATTGGCCACATCGCAAGCGCATTATGGACTTTGGGATTGCCCCCGGTAATCAAGCGTTGCCCCTGATTGCCTAAATTTACTGCCTGTGAGGAGGATCACATGCCAACCCTAGTCTGCCTGCTAATGGACCTGGCCGGTCTTTCCCGTTGTGACTGTGTGCCCACCCCCCGCCCTCAATCCCCAGCCACCAAGGACCCGGACTCACCTGTGGGCCCTTGGAGGTAAGATGCTGCTGGTGGAGCCAGAGTAGCCAAAGATGCGTGCGGCCTGCAGTCCAGTGTTGTTTGCATGTGACTAACGTGCACCGGAATGACGTCACCAGAAGGGGCAGGGCCTAGCGTCAATGCCACTGGAGGACCACCGGAGGCCATGCGGGGAAAGGATTCCACCAGACCACCAGGGAAAAGTCCTCCAGGAGCGACCACAGCCCCCACCTCTGCCGGGGAAGTAGATTGGCTGATGATGGAGTCAAGGCTCTGGAGGAGGAAGGACACGGCACACGTGGCAGTAGGAGAGAGCATCAGTAAGACTGCAAGGGACTGAGTATGCAGCAAGGCCCCAATGTCTATGCCCCCTGAGGGAGCCACTGGAGGTAACATGGATTGGGCACTAGTGGAATGTGTATGGGCTACTGGAGTAGCTATGGAGCTACAGGACTGAACATTATCTGCTGAGGGCTGATTGTTTAGGGGTGGAGACTGCCCTTACACTGAGCCTGACATAGGCCCCTGAGAGGAAGGGGGGGATAATGGGCTGGATATCAGCCTGGAGAACCTGAACTGTATGCATTAGCTGCCCCGAGGGACCCATAGTAATAGGGGGAGCTGGTGTGAGTAATGGGTTAATTCTAATAGGTGGTGTAATAGTTTGAATTTCCTGAGAAGGGAATTCAGTGATACTCATCTCTTCTCTCTCTTCTTCTAGCACTGCAGGTTGGCGAAACACCGGATCCTTCCTGGGGCGCTTTGCAGGAACAGAAGAGCGTTGAACAAGGTCCATGACGATCAAAAGACAAGCAATGGATGATGTGAAAAGACTCACAGCTGTCCCAGAGGAAGAAGAGGCCTCAAGCCTGATGCAGAGCCTTCTTAACAGGTAGGAGTGACACTCCCCCCAAACAGCAACATTGTTGCAGACCCAGCAGCTTCCTTCCTTAACTTCCCTCTCCCTGCAGGGCTTAACCCTTAAGTCTCTCCTAGCCTATTTGGCTCTCCATTCTCATTCTTTAATTTCTAATACATATCATATTCTTGTGAATCAACTTAGTACTAGTATGTTGAAATTAAAAAAAATTCAAACAACGTTTTAGATCTAGTTGATTTTTTCTTTTAATTAGATAATGTATGCATACTTAACAAATATTGTTTATTTAAAAAAAGTCATAGGGCTCCATGTACGAAGCAACGAAAGCTGCTCCGGAGACCTTGCAGGCAGGTTCGCATATGCAAGCCTGATTCCCAGAATGTAAGAAGCAGCGGTCATTAGACCGCTGCTTCTTACACCCTATGCCACCTCTGAGATGGCGAGGGAAAATCGCAGAGCGTTCACAGAGAGTTCAGTCGCGTGATTGGTCGCACGAATGAAAGGGCGGGCTTTATACACTCTGATGAGTGTGTAATAATACATACAGGGAAGCGGATTAATAGATCCGCTGCCCGTGTGTAGTGAAGGCGGGCGGACAGCTTCTCAATTTCTTTTAAGATAGCCCAAACCCTAATCTAAAAAAAAAAAAATCATCCAAAAAAGTTTAAAAAAACCTAACACTAACCCCCGACGATCCACTTACAGTTTTGGAAGTCCGGACATCCATCCTCATCCAGGCGGCGAAGTCCTCATCCATGCAGGGAGAAGTCTTCATCCAGGTGGCAAGATCTTCATCCATCCAGGTGGCTTCTTCTATCTTCATCCAGGCGGCATTTTCTATCTTCATCCCTGTGGCGTGGAGCGGTCCATCCTGAAGACATCTGTCACGAAGCAACCTCTTCATACGGTCGCCACCATATACTGAATCTTCAATGCAAGGAAACCTTTTGAAAATGGCGTCCCTTGCATTCCTATTGGCTGATTTGATTTTGGAAATTTAAACCAGCTAATAGGATGAGAGCTATTGAAATCCTATTGGCTGTTCAAATCAGCCAATAAGATGAGAGCTACTGAAATTCTATTGGCTATTCAAATCACTCGACCTCTCCGCCTCCGCAGGAATGAAGAAAATGCCGGTCCCTTGATGGATGAAGATGGAGCTACCTGGATGAAGATGGAGCCGCTGGGATGAAGATTGTTCAAGCCGGAATTCAGGAACTGCGAGGACCTAAAGAGGATTAGTGTTAGGTTTTTTAAGGTTTTTTTTAGATTATAGTTTGGGCTGGTATTAAAAGAGCTGAATGTCCTTTTAAGGACAAGTAAAAGAGCTGAATGCCCTTTTAAGGGCAATGCCCATAAAAATGCTCTTTTACAGGGCAATGGGTTGATTAGGTTTTTTTAGTTTGACGTATGGGATGTACAATCCTACCAGTAGGGGCAAAGGTTCTAAAACCTCAAAATGCCTATAAATACACCCCTCACCACACCCACAATTCAGTTTTACAAACTTTGCCTCCCTATGGAGGTGGTGAAGTAAGTTTGTGCTTGAATTTCTTCTATGATATGCTCTTCTCAGCATTTTGAAGCCTGATTCCTCTCAGAGTACAGTGAATGTCAGATGGATGTGAAGGGAGTATCACCTATTGTATTCTATGGTTTTCCTCACTGGAAATCATTTCATATATTCTCTGTCATCGGTCGTAGAGATTAATCTCCTACCTCCCTTTTCAGATTGACAATATACTCTCATATTCCATTACCTCTACTAATAACTGTTTCAGTACTGGTTTGGCTATCTGCTATATGTGGATGGGTGTCTTTTGGTAAGTATGTTTTCATTACTTAAGACACTCTCAGCTATGGTTTGGCACTTTATGTATTAATATAAAGTTCTAATATATGTATTGTACTTATATTTGCCATGATTCAAGTTTTTGTAATTTCCTTTTTCAGACTATCAGTTTCAAAATTTGGAAAAACATATTTAGGAAGTTAATTTTTCTTACCTGGGGTATAGTCTTTTCTTCGAAATTGACTGTTTTCATTCATTTCCGTGGGCAAAATTAGGCTAGTGAGGCCGCAGAATGCGGATATTTATTGAGTCATTCTTGGCGTGAGATTATTTTGTCGCAAAGGTACATTCGGTGACGCAAATTTGTCATTTCCTTGCACAAGGTTGTGTCTGCCATGATGCAAGTTGCGTCATCTTCGGATGTTTTTAGCGCCAAAAAATTTCATTTTGCATTGTGCGTCATACTTGGCGCCAAATAATTTATTCATTTAAACCCCACTTCCTATATGCCCCTTGCCTTTTTCTATGCTCAGAGGGCTATGCTGTTTGCATTTTTTTTCCCTTTCCTGAAACTGCTATATAAGGAGATTGATCATTTTGCTTTATATGTTGTTTTTTTCTCTTATATTTGCAAGATGTCTCAATCTGATCTTGTCTCAGAAACCACTGTTGGATTTCTCCTGCCTGATAACAGTTCTACCAAAGATAAGTGTATCTGTCGTAAATTTGCGGAGATTATATCTCCAGCTGTGATATGTAATAGTTGTCATGATAAGCTTTTAAATGCAGAGAATGTATCCATCAGTACTAGTACAATGCCTGTTGTTACTTCAACATCTAATGTACATGATATCCCTGTGAATATAAAAGATTTTATTCTTGATGTGATTCAGAAAGCTTTGTCTGCTATTCCGCTTTCTAATAAATGTAAAAGGTCTTTTAAAACTTCTCATAAAGTTGATGAAATTTCAAATGACCGACAACATACTAAATTATCCTCCTCTGATGAGGAGCTATCTGATTCAGAAGCTCCTACCTCAGATATTGACACTAACAAATCTTTGTATCTCTTTAAGATGGAGTATATTCGTTCTTTGTTAAAAGAGGTGTTGATTACTTTGGATATTGTGGAAACTAGTCCACTTGATACTAAAACTAGTAAACGTTTAAATTCTGTTTATAAACCTCCTGTGGTTACTCCAGAGGTTTTTCCAGTTCCTGATGCTATTTCTGATATGATTTCAAGGGAATGGAATAGGCCTGGTACTTCTTTTATTCCTTCTTCGAGGTTAAAAAAATGGTATCCTTTGCCAGCAGTTAGATTGGAGTTTTGGGAAAAAATCCCCAAAGTTGATGGGGCTATTTCTACTCTTGCCAAACGTACTACTATCCCTATGGAAGATAATACTTCCTTTAAGGACCGTTTAGATAGGAAACTTGAATCTTATCTATGGAAAGCTTATTTATATTCTGGCTATCTTCTCAGGCCTGCAATTTCTATGGCTGATGTTGCAGCTGCATCAACGTTTTGGTTGGAAAGCTTAACACAACAGGAAACAGACTGTCAGGATTACACTCCAGATTTCTGTTAACTCTATCATCAGACCGTCCCTTTAAGGATTTTCATGCATCCTTTACTCCACCCTATATAAACACTGCATTGGCCCTTCCTTCTTTGCTTAGTATTGAAGTGTGTCCTCTATTTCTATCCTGAGCCTATCCGTGTGAACGCTGTTCACCTTGAAGTTAAGCTACTCTCTGCTGCTGCAGATTATCCTGTGAACGCTGTTCACACTGAAGTTACATTCCTACCTACTGCTGCAGCCTATCCTGTGAACGCTGTTCACACGCTACGCTACCAAACATTTAAAGCTTCCCACAGCACCACTTCCTCTGATACCGGCACCCTCACCTCTTCCTTTGATCTCCGGTCTGACTGTCAGGGCCTCTCCACAGCCGCATTCAACTCAGCTGTTAGGATCTACGGCAACCCGCTTCCATTGCAGTGACGTCACACGCCAGCTGCTTGGTCTCTCTCCAGATCTCCCGCTCCTAGCTTGTCTCCGCTCATCCGCTTCAGCTATAGTAAGTCTAAAGCCTTACTCTAAAGTGTATCTATAACTTTTATGTTCTATAAGTGTATAGCTCATCGCAATACTCAATTACATTCAGCTCAGTCCATCTCATATGTCTATCTCAAATGCTACTATATTAAGTATATACTCCTAGCACTAACATTATCTACTTCATTAACCCCTTAATGACCACAGCACTTTTCCATTTTCTGTCCGTTTGGGACCAAGGCTATTTTTACATTTTTGCGGTCTTTGTGTTTAGCTGTAATTTTTCTCTTACTCATTTACTGTACCCACACATATTATATTCCGTTTTTCTCGCCATTAAATGGACTTTCTAAAGATACCATTATTTTCATCATATCTTATAATTTACTATAAAAAAATATAAAATATGAGGAAAAAATGGAAAAAACACACTTTTTCTAACTTTGACCCCCAAAATCTGTTACACATCTACAACCACCAAAAAACACCCATGTTAAATAATTTCTAAATTTTGTCCAGAGTTTAGAAATACCCATTGTTTACATGTTCTTTGCTTTTTTTGCAAGTTATAGGGCCATAAATATAAGTAGCACTTTGCTATTTCCAAACCACTTTTTTTCAAAATTGGCGCTAGTTACATTGGAACACTGATATCTTTCAGGAATCCCTGAATATCCCTTGACATGTATATATATATATTTTTTAGAAGACATCCCAAAGTATTGATCTAGGCCCATTTTGGTATATTTCATGCCACCATTTCACCGCCAAATGCGATCAAATAAAAAAAAAAAAACGTTAAATTTTTCCAAATTTTAGGTTTCTCACTGAAATCATTTACAAACATTTTGTGCAATTATGGCACAAATGGTTGTAAATGCTTCTCTTGGATCCCCTTAGTTCAGAAATAGCAGACATATATCGCTTTGGCATTGTTTTTAAGTAATTAGAAGTCCGCTAAATGCTGCTGCACACCACAAGTGTATTATGCTCAGCAGTGCAGGGGTTAATTAGGGAACTTGTAGGGAGCTTGTAGGGTTAATTTTAGCTTTAGTGTAGTGTAGTAGACAACCCCAAGTATTGATCTAGGCCCATTTTGGTATATTTCATGCCACCATTTCACTGCCAAATACGATTAAATTAAAAAAAATAATCAACTTTTTCACAAACTTTAGGTTTCTCACTGAAATTATTTAGAAACAACTTGTGCAATTATGGCACAAATGGTTGTAAATGCTTCTCTGGGATCCCCTTTGTTCAGAAATAGCAGACATATATGGCTTTGGTGTTGCTTTTTGGTAATTAAAAGGCCACTAAATGCCACTGCGCACAAAACGTGAATTATGTCCAGCAGTGAAGGGGTTAATTATGTAGCTTGTAGGGAGCTTGCAGGGTTAATTATAGCTTTAGTGTAGAGATCAGCTTCCCACCTGACACATCAGACACCCTGATCCCTCCCAAAGAGCTCTCTTCTCTCCCCCACCCCACAATTGTCCCTGCCATCTTAAGTACTGGCAGAAAGTCTGCCAGTACTAAAATAAAAGGTATTTGTTTTCTTTTCTTTTTTTTTTTAAGCATATTTACATATGCTGCTGTGTAGGATCCCCCCTTAGCCCCCAACCTCTCTGATCCGACCCAAAACAGCTCTCTACCCCCCCCCCACTGCCTTATTGGGGGCCATCTTGGGTACTGGCAGCTGTCTGCCAGTACCCAGTTTGCATATAAAAATGTTTTTTTACAATTTATTTTAGTTTTTTCTGTAGTGTAGCTCCCCCCCCAAGATCAATCCCCCACCCCCTCCCAGATCCCTTAGATGATTGCCAATAGGTTTTTTTATTATTATTTTTTACAATAATAGCAAAATAATTTCTGTAGTGTTAGCGGTTCCCACCCACTCCCTCCCCGTGCACGCACCCTCCCGCCGCCCCCTGTGCACGCGCATGCGCCCCCCTCTCTGACTAAGAAGCTATCGATGGCCGCCCACCCACCTCCCACTTCCGCTCCCACCCACCAACGAATGCGGCCATTGATGTCTGGTGCAGAGAGGGCCACAGAGTGGCTCTCTCTGCACTGGAGGGGCAAAAATTGTTATTGCAGGATGCCTTGATATCGAGGCATCCTGCAATAACCGGAAAGCAGCTTGAAGTGATCAGGATCGCTTCCAGCTGCTTTCCAAACCGAGGACGTGCAGGGTACGTCCTTGGTCATTAAGTGACTTTTTTAAGAGGACTTACCCTGCACGTCCTCGGTCGTTAAGGGGTTAAGCAATACCCTGCCTTATACTAGCTGGTATTTTTTCCTATTATCTATCAATAGGAATTACTTTTCAACTGTGGTTTAAACCTTTATTTTTGCTAAAGTAAAGTAGTGCACATTCTGTTTTCTATATTTTTTCCTACTGTGAACTGGGAATTATTTAAGTACAATTTTCACTGCTGCAATTATTAGTGCTAATTTGCACAGGTGGCAGCAATAGGGTTAACTTGCTTATATACCCTTTCAGAGATCAAAGCCTGGTGATACAAGCTAACCACTATTGCTACTCCAGTGACTATTGTGGTTCCCTGTATCTTTTTGTTACACATATACATTTTTCTGACTCAGCAGTTGTGGTCCAGATATTCACTTAGCTATTGTCTGTATTTCTAGATACGAGACTAAGCATTGTGACAGAATACTAAGCCAATTTTTGAAACAAGGACCCAGCTGAGATCAACGCCCAGATGCAAGCTTTAATTCAAAGGGTTGACATTTTAACTGCTGGTCTCAATACTCTAAAAGCAGAGAATGATACACTTAAGGCTTATATCAGGGACGTAGTAGACAAAAGAATTCCTTTGTCAGAACCCCAGGTTAGTCCCCCAGAAAAGTTTCATGGAGACAGGTCCCTCTATAGGGAGTTTAAAAATGCTTGTTTGTTAATGTTTGCGCTCAAGCCACATACCTACCCTAATGACAGGATCAGAGTACTCACTACTATATCATATCTTAGAGGTGAACCTCACACCTGGGCTAATACCTATTTTGAGAAAAACGAAGAGATATTAAATTTATTAGAGATTTTTTTTTACAGCAATGGGCCAACTTTATGAAGATCCATACAAACAGCTTACAGCTGAAAATGGTATGCGGGCTCTCAGACAAAAAAAGAGAGTAGTAGAGGACTATATCACAGAATTCAAAAAATGGGCAAAGGATTCCCAGTGGAACAACCTTTCGCTCAGGAACCAATTCAGATTAGGGCTCTCAGATGGTATTAAGGATGAGCTATCACGATCAGAGCTTCCCACTACTCTAGAAGAGCTGATGACGCTCAGCATCACTATAGATAGACGCCTTAGAGAAAGACACCAGGAAAGGTCCAGTCATGACCCAACCATTAAAAAACCTAGTACCACCTCACACGTCCCATCATCTACCAAAAGTTCCACTGAACCAATGGATATTGGATTCATAAAAGGACCTTTATCACCTCAAGAAAAACTTAGAAGACGTGCTAATAATCTATGCTTATACTGCGCATCTGATGACCAGACTGTAAGAGACTGTCCTTCCCTTCTCAGACAAAATAAGGGTAAGAAACTTTATGATTCCTACTGTTGTACTACCCAGCAAAGTACTGCCTCTTATCTAAAATTACCCCTTCTTTTACAGTGGGATCAGCTGCGCCTAACCACCTCCGCGATAATTGACTCCGGTGCTACAGCTTCTTACATTGACAAAGATTTCACCACTGTAAATAAAATACCACTATTGCAAAAAAGCTCTCCTGTCTTTTTGAGAGGTATAGACGGTAAAACCATAACCACTGGGCCCGTAGAATTTCATACTATCCCTCTACTTGTAACTTCTAATGACCACCATACAGAGTTCATATCATTTGACGTAATTTGTTCTCCTGTATCACCTATAGTCTTAGGTATTCAATGGCTACACACACATAACCCACACATTGATTGGTACACTTCTTCGCTTACATATAATTCTGCATATTGTGTAAATAGCTGTCTTCCAGGTAATATTCTTCAAACATCTATAGTGCCGAATGATATTGATATACCTGAAGTTTACAAAGACTTTACAGATGTTTTTAGTAAAAAAGAGGCTGAGTCTCTTCCTCCTCATAGGAAGTACGACTGCCCCATCGAGATCTATCCGGGATCACAGATCCCTTTTGGACACATATTCCCGTTATCTAATTCAGAACTCACACACCTCAAAACATATCTTGACGAAAACTTGAGAAAAGGGTTTATCTGCCCTTACATCTCTCCAGCTGGAGCAGGTATATTTTTTGTGAAAAATAAAGATGGGTCCATTAGACCCATAGTTGATTATCGTCAATTGAACAAAATCACTGTTAAGAATCACTACCCCCTGCCTCTAATCCCAGAGCTCATAGAGAGACTAGAAGGGGCTAGATTCTTCACAAAGTTAGATCTAAGGGGTGCATACAACCTAGTCCGAATAAGATCTGGGGATGAATGGTTGACAGCGTTTTGCACTCGCTACGGCCTGTTCGAATACGTCGTTATGCCATTTGGGTTATGTAATGCCCCTGCTACTTTTCAGCATCTGATTAATGATCTATTTAGAGACGTCCTTGACTTATACATTGTTATTTACCTGGATGATATTTTAATCTATTCTAAAACGTATGACCAGCATGTATATCATGTAAGACAAGTTCTATCCAGGTTGAGAAGTAACTACCTATATGCCAAGGCTGAGAACTGCATTTTTAACTCTCAGTCTATTTCATTCCTTGGTTATGAAATATCCCCCTCTGGTATTCGTATGGAGGATAACAAAATTAAAGCACTATTGAATTGGCCCACACCAAAGTCTAAACGTCAGGTACAGTGTTTCATGGGGTTTGCTAACTTCTACCGCAAAAATTTATAAGAAATTTTTCTAAGTTAGCCATTCCACTAACTACTCTTACTAAAGCCAATATACCTTTTAAATGGACAGCTGAGTCACAAGAAGCTTTTGATTTTTTCAAAGAGAAATTCACTAGTGCACCTATTCTCCGTTTCCCAGACCCTAAGCTGCAATATGTTTTAGAGGTCGACGCCTCTAATTACGCAATAGGAGCAGTTCTATCTCAAAGAGTTGACATAAAAAACCTTTACACCCCGTAGCCTATTATTCGCAAACTCTGAATTCTGCCGAACAGAATTACCCCATCGGGGAGAAAGAACTTCTCACCATAAAACTTTCGCTAGAACACTGGCGTCATCTATTGAAAGGCACTACCATTCCAACTCTTATCTACACTGACCACCGTAACCTCCAATACCTGAAAACTACAAGAACACTATCCGCCAGACAAGTTAGGTGGAACCTTTTTTTTTCGCAGTTCAATTTCCTAATAAATTATCGTCCATCTGGAAAAAAACAGAAGGCGGATGCTCTCTCTCGGATACCCGAAGAACAGCTATCTCCACAACTACAACAAACTGTTATCCCATCTCAGAATTTCCTTTGTTTCACTCTTGATTCATTACCTATTCTACTGAAGGAACAACAAACAGATCACACTAAACCACTCCATCTCTTACAGGTCAACTCCGAGGGTTGCTATTGCTTCCACAAACGACTGTACATTCCACCATCTCTCAGAGTTTCCCTACTAGAGTCTGTACGTGACTCCCCTCTTGCTGGACACCCAGGTTTCGCTAAAACTCAAGAACTAGCCAAAAGGAACTACTGGTGGCCTAACATGAGTACCGATATTACACAACATATCCTAACATGTGCTGTTTGTACCACCTCCAAAAGGAAGAAACAACCCCCATATGGTCTTTTATTCCACTACCAACTCCAAAAAGACCCTGGTCAGAAATAGCCCTAGATTTCATAGTCGATCTACCGCTATCCTCAAAGAACAACACTATCCTGGTAGTTGTAGACCTATTTACCAAGATGTGTCATTTCATCCCCTTCAGCAAGTTGCCAACCTCCCTTGAGACTGTTCACCTTCTCGTTGCACACATTTTCAAACTTCATGGTCTACCCAAAACTATACTAAGCGACCGAGGAACTTAATTCTCCAGCAAACTATGGTTGGAGTTCTGTAAATTGTTCCACATTGATAGAAGACTAACCACTGCCTATCACCCCCAGTCAAATGGACAAACCGAGCGTTGTAATCAATGGCTTGAACAGTTTCTGAGATCCTTTTGTTCTGCACAACAACATCTCTGGGCAGATTATCTGCCGTTTGCTGAATTTTGCTATAATAATACTTTACACTCCACCACGAATCAAACACCATTCTACTCAAATTATGGATTTCATCCTACCTTTCAGTTACATCCAATCCAGAACTCTACTTCTCCCACCATTTCTGAGTTCTCAGATACAATCTCTTTGAACTTCAAATGTATTGAGTCTTCTATTGAAAACGCTAAAAGACTTTATAAAAAATATTACGATAGTCATAGGACACCTCCACCACAATTTGCAGTCAGAGATTTAGTTTGGCTCTCCACCAAGAATCTCAGGATGAACAGCCCTTCCAAGAAACTTTCTCCGCTCTACGTTGGTCCTTATCCAATTGAACGCATAATCAATGTCAATGCTGTTCGTCTTACCTTACCCGATACTTTAAAGATTCACACTACATTTCATGTCTCCCTGCTTAAGCAATACCATGCACTGAGATATTCCTCCAGGCTTCAATATGTTCCTCCTGTCCGGATAGATGCAAACCTAGAGTATGAGGTTCGGGCTATACTGGATTCCCGACTCAGTCATGGAACCCTAAAGTATCTGGTCAGCTGGAAGGGTTATTCGCAAGATGATGACTCCTGGGAACCAGCAACTAATATCTCAGCTCCGAGGTTGGTCTCTCATTTCCATCAGAGGAACCCAAATCGTCCGACACCTTGAGCTCCGGTGTCGCTCCTTGAAGGGGGGATCCTGTCAGGATTACACTCCAGATTTCTGTTAACTCTATCATCAGACCATCCCTTTAAGGATTTTCATGCATCCTTTACTCCACCCTATATAAACACTACATTGGCCCTTCCTTCTTTTTCTTAGTATTGAAGTGTGTCCTCTATTTCTATCCTGAGCCTATCCATGTGAACGCTGTTCACCTTGAAGTTAAGCTACTCTCTGCTGCTGCAGATTATCCTGTGAACGCTGTTCACACTGAAGTTACATTCCTACCTACTGCTGCATCCTATCCTGTGAACGCTGTTCACACACTACGCTACCAAACATTTATAGCTTCCCACAGCACCGCTTCCTCCGATACCGGCACCCTCACCTCTTCCTTTGATCTCCGGTCTGACTGTCAGGGCCTCTCCACAGCCGCATTCAACTCAGCTGTTAGGATCTACGGCAACCCGCTTCCATTGCGGTGACGTCACACGCCAGCTGCTTGGTCTCTCTCTGGATCTCCCGCTCCTAGCTTGTCTCCGCTCATCCGCTTCAGCTATAGTAAGTCTAAAGCCTTACTCTAAAGTGTATCTATAACTTTTATGTTCTATGAGTGTATAGCTCATTGCAATACTCAATTACATTCAGCTCAGTCCATCTAATATGTCTATCTCAAATGCTACTATACTAAGTATATACTCCTAGCATTAACATTATCTACTTCATTAAGCAATACCCTGCCTTATACTAGCTGGTATTTTTTCCTATTATCTATCAATAGGAATTACATTTCAACTGTGGTTTAAACCTTTATTTTTGCTAAAGTAAAGTAGTGCACATTCTGTTTTCTATATTTTTTCCTACTGTGAACTGGGAATTATTTAAGTACAATTTTCCCTGCTGCAATTATTAGTGCTACTTTGCACAGGTGGCAGCAATAGGGTTAACTTGCTTATATACCCTTACAGAAATCAAAGCCTGGTGATACAAGGTAACCACTATTGCTACTCCAGTGACTTTTGTGGTTCCCTGTATCTTTTTGTTACACATATACATTTTTTTGACTCAGCAGTTGTGGTCCAGACATTCACTTAGCTATTGTCTGTATTTCTAGATACGAGACTAAGTATTGTGACACAGACCCTGATTTGTCTAGCTTTGTTCACTTGCTTCAACATGCTAATCATTTTATCTGTGATGCCATTTTTATATCATCAAAATTGATGTTAGATCTATGTCTTTAACTATTTTAGCTAGAAGAGCTTTGTGGCTCAAATATTGGAATGCTGACATGGTATCTAAGTCTAGATTACTATCTCTTTCTTTCCAAGGTAACAATTTGTTTGGTTTTCAGTTGGATTCAATTATTTCAACTGTCACTGGGGGTAGGGAGTTTTTTTACCTCAGGATCTAAGGGTAAATCTAAAGCTTCTAATAATTTTCGTTCTTTTCAATAGAATAAGGAACAGAAAGACAATCTTTCCCCCAAAGAATCTGGTTCCAATTGGAAACCTTCTTCAAGTTGGAATAAATCCAAGCCATTTAAGAAACCAGCCCCCAAGTCTGCATGAAGGTGCGGCCCCTAATTCCAGCTCAGCTGGTGGGGGGCAGATTAAAATTTTTCCAAGCAATTTGGGCAGATTCTGTCCAAAATCAATGGATTCAGAGTATTGTCTCTCAAGGGTATCAAATAGGATTCAGAGTAAGACCTCCTGTTAGAAGATTTTTTCTCACACACATCCCAGCAAATCCAGTCAAGGCTCAGGCTTTTCTGAAGTGTGTTTCAGACCTAGAGCTTTCAGGGGTAATCATACCAGTTCTGTTTCAGGAACAGGGTCAGGGGTTTTATTCAAATCTGTTCATTGTCCCAAAGAAAGAAAATTTATTCAGGCCAGTTCTGGGTCTGAACATTTTTTATCATTTTATAAGAGTGCCACATTTCAAGATGGTGACTATAAGAACTATTCTGCCTTTTGTTCAGACTTACAGGATGCATATCTTCATATTCCAATTCATCCAGACCACTATCGGTTTCTAATATTCCTCTTTTCTAGAGAAGCATTACCAATTTGTCGCTCTTCTATTTGTCCATTTGGACTAGTGACAGCTCCAAGGATTTTTTTCAAAGGTTCTCGGTGCCATACTCTCTGTAATCAGAGAACAGGGTATTGTGGTGTTTCCTTATTTGGACAATATCTTGGTACTAGCTCAGTCTTTACATTCTGCCGAATCTCACACACATCAACTAGTGTTGTTTCTTCAAAGACATGGTTGGAGGATTAATTTACCAAAGAGTTCCTTGATTCCTCAGACAAGGGTCACCTTTTTAGGTTTCCAGATAGATTCAGTGTCCATGACTCTGTCTCTAACAGACAAGAGACAAATAAAATTGGTTTAAGCTTGTTGGAACCTTCAGTCCAAATCATTACCTTCAGTAGCTATGTGCATGGAAGTTTTAGGTCTCATGACTGCAGCATTGGACGTGATCCCCTTTGCTCATTTTCATATGAGACCTCTCAAGCTTTGTATGCTGAATCAATTGTGCAGGGATTATACAAAGATATCACAATTCATATCCTTAAATCCCAATGTTCGACTCTCTCTGACTTGGTGGTTAGATCACCATTGTATAGTTAAAGGGGCCTCTTTGTTCATCCAACCTGGACTGTGATCACAACAGATGCAAGTCTGTCAGGTTGGGGAGCTGTCTGGAGATCTCTGACAGCACAAGGGGTTTGGAAATATCAAGAGGTGAGGTTACCAATCAATATTTTAGAACTCCGTGCTATTTTCAGGTCTCTTCAGGTTTGGCCTATGTTGAAGAGAGAACCATTCATTTGTTTTCAGACAGACAATATCACAACTGTGGCTTATGTCAATCATCAGGGTGGGACTCACAGTCCCCTAGCTATGAAAGAAGTATCTTGGATACTTTCTTGGGCAGAATCCAGCTCTTGTCTAATTTCTGCGGTGCATATCCCAGGTGTAGACATTTGGAAGCAGATTATCTCAGCTGTCAGACTTAACATCCGGGGGAGTAGTCGCTCCATCCAGATGTGTTTTCTCAGATTGTTCAGATGTGGGGTCTTCCAGAAATATATCTGATGGCTTCACATCTAAACAAGAAACTTCCTAGGTACCTGTCCAGGTCCAGGGATCCTCAGGTGGAGTCTGTGGATGCATTAGCAGTTGCTTGGTTTTATCAACCTGCTTATAACTTCCCGCCTCTAGTTCTACTTCCAAGAGTGATCTCCAAGATCATCATGGAATGATCCTTTGTGTTTCTGGTAGCACCAGCATGGCCTCACAGGTTCTGGTATGCAAATCTTATATGGATGTCAAGTTGCCAACCTTGGCCACTTCCTTTAAGACCAGACCTTCTGTCTCAAGGGCCATTTTTCCATCAGGATCTCAAATCATTAAATTTGAAGGTATTGAAATTGAACGCTTAGTGCTTAGTCATAGAAGTTTCTCTGGCTCAGTGATTGATACTATGTTACAGGCTCGTAAATCTGTCACTAGGAAGATTTATTATCGAGTTTGGAAGACTTATATTTCATAGTGTTCTTCTCATAAATTCTCCTGGCATTCTTTTAGAATTACCTAGAATTTTACAGTTTCTTCAGGATGGTTTGGATAAAGGTTTGTCTGCAAGTTTCTTAAAAGGACAAATCTTTGCTCTTTCTGTTTCATTTCACAGAAAGATTGCTAAACTTCTTGATATTCACTGTTTTGTATAGGCTTTGGTCCGTATCAAGTCTGTCATTAAATCAATCTCTCCCCCTTGGAGTCTTAATTTGGTTTTGAAGGCTTTACAGGCTCCTCCTTTTGAGCCTATGTCTTTGAACATTAAACTACTTTCTTGGAAAGTGTTGTTCCATTTGGTCATCTCTTCTGCTAGAAGAGTTTCAGAATTATTTGCTCTTTCTTGTGATTGTCCTTTTCTGATTTTCCATCAGGATAAGGCAGTTTTGCAGACTTCATTTAAATTTCTACCTAAGTTTGTGAATTCTAAGAACATTAATAGGGAAATTGTTGTTCCCTCTTTGTGTCCTAATTCTAATAATTCTTTGTAGAGATCCTTATATTCTCTGGATGTTGTAAGAGTTTTGAAATATTATGTTGAAGCTACTAAAGATTTCAGGAAGAATTCTAGTCTATTTGTTGTCTGTTCTGGTTCTAGAAAAGGTCAGAAAGCTTCTGCCATTTCCTGGTCATCTTGGTTAAAGCTTTTGATTCATCAGGATTATTTGGAGTCGGGTCAGGCCCAGCCTCAGAGAATCACAGCTCATGCTATTAGATCAATCTCCACTTCATGGGCTTTTAAGAATGAAGCTTCAGCTGATCAGATTTGCAAAGCAGCAACTTGGTCTTCTTTGCATACATTTACTAAAGTCTACCATTTTGATGTATTTGCCTCTTCGGATGCAGTTTTTGGTAGATAAGTTCTTCAGGCAGCTGTTTCAGTTTGATTCCTCTGCTTTTGTTTTAATTTTTTTCTTTTCAATTATGAGAAAAAACTTACGCCTAGATTGCGAGTTTTGCGTTAGAAGGGGTGCGTTAGTTACGTGTCTTTTATTTTCTTAGCGCACTTTTCTTAAGGTAGGTATTACGAGTCTCAAAACAACCTCCTAACGCGTTGCAGCAACACGACTACCGCGTTTACTTTATACGCGTAATCACGCCCACGTTAAACATTCTCCCATAGAGATCAATGAAAAATCAAACAAGCACGCATTTTTCACCTAACACTCGATCTCGTGAGAAATACAAACTGCTCTGTCATATTACGTATACCACATAATGCACAACAAAAACACACAGCAAATGTACTAACAACAATCACGCAAAATAGCACATACAAATTACACATTCACAAGCGGGAAAAAAAAATTACACTAAACGAGGAATACAGATATACCTTACATAGTAACATAGTAACATAGTAGATAAGGTTGAAAAAAGACTGAAGTCCATCGAGTTCAACCTATACAAATCTAAAATACTTACAAAAAGCTCCAGTTAAGCTTAAATACCCCCATTTAAAATGTGACCCATTTAATACTAGCAATCATATCCATTAATTTTGTTTACATACAGAAATTTATCCAGACTATTTTTAAATGTATCTATGGTATTGGCATCCACTACCTCCTTTGGTAATGAGTTCCACAATTTTATTGCTCTTACAGTGAAAAAACGTTTCGTTGCAGGAGATTAAATCTCCTTTCCTCCAACCTTAAATTATGACCTCTTGTCAGAAACAATTTTCTTGGAATAAACAGAGCTTCTGCCATCTCTGTATATGGGCCTTGAATATATTTATATAAAGTAATCATGTCACCTCTCAGGCACCTTTTTTCTAAAGAAAACAAACCCAGTTTGGCTAGCCTCTCCTCATAGGTTAATTTCTCCAATCCCCTTATTAGCTTTGTTGCCCTTCTCTGGACTTTTTCTAGTTCTGCAATATCTTTTTTAGCAATCGGTCCCCAGAACTGCACGCCAAACTCAAGGTGAGGTCTTACCAGGGCTTTATATAATGACAGAATTATGCTTTCCTCCCTTGAATCAATGCCTCTTTTAATACATGCTAGTATCTTATTAGCCTTTGAAGCCGCTGCCCTGCATTGTGCACCCATCTTTAGCTTGCTATCTATTACTACTCCCAAATCCCTTTCCTCCTGTGTTTGGCTAAGTCTTGTCCCATTTAAAAAATACGTAGCCTGCTTATTTTTACTTCCAAAATGTAGAACCTTGCATTTTTCCGTATTAAATCTCATTTTCCATTCACTTGCCCATAGTTGTAATTTTAGCAAATCCCTTTGTAAAGAGAGTTTGTCCTGCTCTGACCTAATGACCTTACTTAACTTAGTATCATCTGCAAAAATAGAGATGTCGCTATTTTATCCTTGCTCCAAGTCATTTATAAAAATATTAAAAAGAACAGGGCCCAGTACTGATCCCTGGGGGACGCCACTGATTACCTTTGTCCAATCTGAGTATGATCCATTTACTACTACTCGTTGCTCCCTATCTTTTATCCAGTTATTTATCCATGAGCTAACATTTTCAGCTATTCCCAGTCCCTTAATTTTGTGCATTAATCTCTCATGTGGCACTGTATCAAATGCCTTTGCAAAATCTAAGTATATCACATCAACTGATTCCCCTTTATCTATATTTTTACTTACTTCCTCATAGAATCTAATTAAATTAGTTTGACATGATCTATTTCATTTTACGATCCGCACACTCATACACAAACAAAACACTCACATTCAACAGTACGGAATATTATTGCAAACAAACATTTACAACACTTCACAAATACGACACCATCCCAAATCAACATTTATATTTACACATAATACTTTTGGACAATGTTATGCAAAACGATCACTATGACATCATTGCATTCTACACATTCCACAAATACTAAATCAATGTGAGCATGCGCAAATTCACACAACTAATACACATTGCACACATACTAATAACTAACAAAGCACACCTGAACATAATTTACAAGGGAAACCAGTACATCATTACACATTTACATAGGGTATATAAGCACGCCATAAGTATGGCTTCTTTGACTGTGTTGCTGGTGGGTTTTTGGAGATTATAGAGAGATTTAGTGCTTTTTTGTGAGAGTTAGTGTGAGTTAGTGTTCTTGTGAGAGTTAGTTAGTGTTAGTGTGAGAGAGTGAGTTAGTGTTATTGTGAGACTTAATTACTGGTAGTGTGAGTTAGTGGTAGTGTGAGTGTTAGTTAGTGGTAGTGTGAGAGTTAGTTAGTGGTAGTGTGAGAGAGTTAGTTAGTTAGTGGTAGTGTGAGATAGTGAATACAATTCTGATAATGGAGTGAGCGCCCAAAAGGGCAGAGGTGAATCAAAACAATGAACTAAAACATTGAACTCTAAAATCTTGTACTATAAAATTTTGAACTATAATTTTTTTTTTTTTTTTTTTATACATAGTATGTAAGACACAATTAAAATTAAAAGTCATGGATCCATGCATACATAAATGACATTAGACAATAAACACAATAAAATAAATTTAGGAATACTGCAGTCAGAACAGATTAAGTACCAAGATGAGTAGATAAAGTGTCGTCTCTGATACAGCTGTATAATTGATGAAAAAGTGGTGATAACAGTTAATGTCCAAAGGAATTGTTAAGTCCCAAAGAAAAAGTGTCAATGTGTGTCCAGAAGTGCAGAATCCAGTGGGTGTGTCCAAAATATGTGTTTAACAAAAAAGTGTCTGATCCAATAAAAAATTAGTTGTAAAAAATGTTGTGTCCAGAGATGTGAAAAAAATCAAATGTGTGCTAGACACACATTTACACTTTTTATTTGGGACTAAACAATTCCTTTGGACATTAACTGTTATCACCACTTTTTCATCAATTATAAAGCTGTATCAGGGACGACACTATATCTACTCATCTTGGTACTTAATCTGTTCTGACTGCAGTATTCCTAAATTTATTTTATTGTGTTTATTGTCTAATTTCATTTATGTACGCATGGATCCATGACTTTTAATTTTAATTGTGTCTTACATACTATGTATTAAAAAATGTGTAAAAAATTTTATAGTTCAAAATTTTATAGTTCAAGATTTTAGAGTTCAATGTTTTAGTTCATTGTTTTGATTCACCTCTGCCCTTTTGGGTGCTCACTCCATAATCAGAATTGTATTTGCTAGATTTGAGGTTGGCTAGGCATCCTTTTGGAGAGAGCCGTAGGTGCTTATACTAGCGCTAGACCCACACACTTTTCTTCATTCGGTGTGAGATAGTGAGTTAGTTAGTGGTAGTGTGAGATAGTGAGTTCGTTGTAGTGTGAGATAGTGAGTTAGTGGTAGTGAGCGAGAGTTGGTTTGGGTGAGTGTGCAAGTGTTTTTTTCTGTATACTTAACACATTTACACGCAAATACATTCAATACATACACTTATCAATAACACTACATACACTCCATACCCCATCCCCTCTCATACTACACTCCATACCCCATTCCCTGTAATCCCATACCCCATTCCCTGTAATCCCATACCCCATTCCCTTTCATTCCATACCCCATTCCCTTTCATTTCATACCCCATTCCCTGTAAGCCCATACCCATCCCATAGTTAGATTTTGTTTACATATCCTCATTTTAGTCTTCTTATACATTTTTGTTTGTTAAATACTCCTTAACCTCTTTTATTTATATCCCTTTCACACTTTGAACACTTTTTATTTTTTGTTATTTATTTTGACCCCCTTTCATTTGTGCACATTCACTTTTTGTTGGAGTATGTCGGGAGGGTGGGATAAGGGGCAGATTATCCCGGAACTATTACAGTTGCTCAGGACTGAGTTTAGACAAGAGGTTATAGAGGAGGTCCGGCAGGAGTTTAGCCAGGAGAGGGGGAGATGGAGGGGGAGAGGGAGAGGGAGAGGAAGAGGAACAGGACAGGAAGGGGGACAGGAAGGTGGGGAGGAAGAGGTGGGTGGACCCGGCCACTTTGTTCAAGATGAACAAGTGGCTGGGCCCAGTGGTGTCCAGCATAAAGCTTCACAGTCCGGGAATCAGAGGACACCATCACAGGGGAAAACCAAGCTGACTAGGGAGGCGAGGTATACTATGGAGGAGAAGGAGGCCCTCATAGAGGCTTATATGCAGAGGGCTAGGAGGCTGCAGGCTCAGAAGGCCACCCCTAGGGAGAAGAGGAAGTTATGGCTGGAGATCAGGGATGCCGTTAATGCAGTGGGGGCCCATAACAGGGATGTCGAGTCTATAAAGCATTGCTACCGGGACTGCAAAATGGAACTCAAAAGAAAGATCTCCCGGGAGTACCAATACGCAGCAGGGACCGGTGAAAAGGATATGTTGTGTCCCAGCATCTCTGAGGTGGCCATAGTCGGGATCGGAGGAGTCAATACCGGGAACCTGCCACTCTCATCTGATGGTAAGCTCATGTAATAATCTCTGTACATCAAAAATAAAGAATTTATTCAAGGATATGATTAACGCAATTACACTTTTTTACACATTATTACATAAACACATTCACAATTAGCTTGTGATTACATTAGTATCTAGGCTACCGGTTAGGTGTGCATTTAAACAGACTAAAAAAACAAAAAACACATTCAGATTGACCAGATAGATATCAGAAACACGGTTTGGAAAATGCGGAAATCGTATTGATTGTTATATTTCAAAGTGGATTAATGAGGCTGCATTTGTAATTCTATTGTAAGCAAAAGCATTTACATCTTTATTTGGAACTATGCTAATATTTACATTTCTTTCTTTTTACAATATACAGAGTCTGGGCAGGAGGCAGCACACCAACTAAAGGCTCCTCCTTCACCCAGGTATGAGAGTGGTAGAGATGACTCGCCACCTCGGGGAGACATGGAAGACATCCCTCTATACTCCTCCTCGGAAGAAGCCCCCACTGCAGAAGAAATCCCTGCAGCAGCCCCTCCTGCACAAGCAGACCCTCCAGCACCAGCAGCCCCTCCTGCACCAGAAGCCCACCGTGCACCAGCAACCCGTCGTGCACCAGCAGCCCCTCAGGAGGAGATAGCAGAGGTGCAGATATTACAAGATTTTCAAGAACAGATGCGCGCCTCCCGGAGGGAAAATCTTGAAAGCAGAATCCAGATGACAGAAGACATTCATGCCATTCGACAAGGCCAAAGAGAGCTTATCCAAGGCCAAAGATAGATTATCCAAGGACAAAACGAGATCTTGCATACTCTCAGAGATATATTGCAGGTCCTCCGGGAGGTGCATAACGTGCCATCTGTTGCTGGGCCATCTGCTCTTGTGCCATCTGCTGCTGGGCCATCTAATCCTGGGCCATCTGCTCCTGGTACTCCTCAATCTCCTCCTTAGCCGGGTCATCCCAGTACTCCTCCTTCCCCTCTTCCCCAAACATCTCTGAAGAGAACTCGTTGGAAGGGGCAGTTGCCCCCCCCCCCCCCCCAGAGCCTCAGTCTTGTGGGAAGAGGGGAAGGAAGAGGAAGTAAGTATATTTTTTGCTATATATATTTTTATTTATTTAATGTGTAATGGATAGGTATGTGATGGTGTGGTCTTCTTACACTTATGGACCACACTCTGTATATAATCTGCTTCTATGGGACCGGGTCCATGGAGGCAGATTGTTTGCAGAGTGTGGGTTACAAGTGTGTGGACACCAAATCATCACATACCTATCCTTGTTGATTACATTGATTGGTTTCTGTGATGTGATGTCCAAACAGTTTCCCTAATCTCAAACAAAATGAGCATTACAATTATACATGATGGCATATTACTGTTTAAATGCCAACAACACAGCTTAAAGGGACAGTCAGAACATTATTGTTTTTTTACAAAGAAAACACTTTATTACGCATTATCAAGTTTGGAAAAACAACACGTTTTACTTCTGTGATTAACCTTGTATCTATGCCTCGGAAAAATGACCCCTTCTTTATGTTCTTTTGACAGACCAACATTTCAGCCAATCACTGATCAATCCAGGGTAACTATACTGTATGAGCTCAATGTTTTCTATATAAAAATGGAAAAAAATGCCCTCTAGTGGTGAAAATGCATTCATATTAGATTCACTGTTCAAGCTCTAAGAAATGAGCAGATGAACCTCCTAGGTTTAGCTATCAACTAAGAATAACAAGAGAACTAAGATAAATTGGTGATAAACGTTTGAGATATATTTTTGAAAAAATTGAATTTTTAGACATTAAAATCATTACTGTTTTTCTTGACTGTCCCTTTAAAAAATAACATATGCTAACATATACTAATCCTTAGGGATTGTTGGTTTATCAAAATGTACTTGTTCAAACATGAAAATATTGGAATAGGATACTAAGCCTGTATGCCATATTTATATTGACGTGTTAAATAAAGTCTATTTTCTTAAAGAGACATTATTGTGTTTGAATTATTTAATAAAGACATTTCATTTAGAAGGAATATGGTTTCAGGTCCTCTTACGAGTTACTTTAGAAATATATACTCACACTAATATATTTGGAGATTAACCAATGTGGAACTCATACATGACACAATACTGAGCACTTACATTAAAGGAACAGTATACAATCATTTTCAGAGAACTGCATGTAATAGACACTACTAAAAACAACAAGATGACCACATACTGATATCAAAATCCATGAGAAAATGGTTTAAAGACTTACTTGGAAAATCTGTTTAGCTATGTTGAAAAGTTAGCTTAAAAGCCAATTCCAAGTGGGAAATAAGGCAATCCACATTCCTTTGCATATGAAAAGACCCTTTGCACAATCAGGAGCAAGCTGGAGAAGGTAGCTGATGGTACTGACATCAAAGTTTGAGGCTTGGGTAGAAGTCAGAAAACCACAGCAATTTTATTTAAACATAAGCAAAACTAGACATTGATTATAAAAAAGGACTATATAAATAGATCAAAAAACATATATGTGTTGAAAAAATTAGTGTATAATGTCCCTTTAGTAAAAAATACCACGGCATAACATCTAGAATAAGTAGGCATCTCATATATTTAGCATATGATAAAGGTCAATGCATATTGATTACTTGATTCAAATACAATAGCGCATCTTTAGGAATTAGATATGTAGAAAATTCAACACAACACAGTCATTATTTATAAAAAGTAAAATATTGTTGATAAACATATTAAACCAGATGGACTATATTCCTGGATTTGCTCTTGCCTCAAAATATCTTATGCAGGAAAACATATTGCTTTCATTCATTTATTCAACGAGACAGCCATCAAAAGAGATTTGTGTGTTCTTTATCATCTATGGTTCAACAATGTACATGAGTCACACAATCCATACTCGACATGGTTTTAAACTTGTCTTCTCATTCACAAACGTGGGTTACGTACAAATTCAAATATTACGGGACTAGGTAATCCAATCAGACGGTTTTTACACCTTGGCATGTGACGTCTTAATTAACATGGCGCATCCTTGATCGCTTAAAAACGTAAGCCAATACAAGGACTCATTTGACAGCTTGGCATGTCAATAAGAAACTTATTTATATTTTCTAAACTAGTATGTGCTATATTGGTAGCTATGAATGTCACGCTAGATAACGTAATACTGTGATATATGAAATAGAATCCAGTGTTGAAACTAAGGATATATTTCATTAGAAGCAGAGGATTATTAACTATTTAGCAAGCAGCAGGGTTTAAATAGACCTGAAAGCCACATTTTATGTTCCATGTTTATGTAGGACATTGCAATTTGAAATACATTTTCACATTAAAATTTAATCTTTGGATTATTGTGTTTCATGTCCCTTTAAATGAGAAATAATGCCGCTCAGAACTGGGAATGGACCCAAGATGGCGCCGACAACATGTAACGCCTGAGAGAGGCACACGCAGAAATTAACAACGGAGGTACAAGGAGACAAGAGAGCCAGCCAGAGGTGAGGGACATTCATTTATTTCACAACAGCAAACGGCAGAGGCACTAATAAACATAACCAAGGTGGACATAATACAGTTAGACACGGCTTATAAATAGGAGCGGGGGAGAGAGAGAGAGGGAGGCAACAAGAAAGTTACCGAGCCACGTGACTGCCAGATGAGAGAGGGCCGCATATACAAGTTAAAAAATATAAAGGCTCATACAGAAACTTAAGCCCCAAACTTGTTACCGATATTAACACAGATAATAGGGGAAGTTCGTGAGCAGCTCCACAGCAACAGAACAAATTATACCATACTCCCGTTTTTTTCAACAAAGCCCAAAGACACGCTGTATAAACAGGGCCACTCACACTGCAGCTCAGTAGACTCAGTGGTACAATATAGTGACTGCATCAAATCATTGCCAGAGCAGCTCTAGCAATGTCCACCAGAAGATTAATTAAAGGAGATAAATTGCCCAAAACGGCTTCTGTCAACACATTTTTTAAAGCGGTATCGAATCCTGGTTTGAACATCACGGGAGAAGCAGAGGAGGGAGAAGGAGAGACACCAGACATGGCGCACACAGACACAGATGGGGACTTAACTCCAGTCACAAAAGCAGACCTGAAAGGCCTAGTCTCTAAACAAGACATTACAACTAATTTTGAAAGACTTTGGAATAAGATAGACAGTATGCATACGGCCATGACCAATAGTCTCTCAGAGATCAAAACAGAAATTGCAGACCTTGGAGGCCGAATTGACTCACTAGAGGAACATACAGATACCCTAACTGAAGATATCACTAATGTCACGCAGTCGGTTGCCTCCCATCACCAAGAGTTAATTGAGATCCATGAGAAACTCGAAGATCTGGAAAATAGGAGCAGGAGGAACAATATCAGACTGAAAGGAGTACCAGAAACTATCCTTAGCAAAGACCTCCTCTCCTATATAGCGCAACTTTTCCACCAAGTGACAGCGGGGACCGAAGATTTCAATATGGGCATAGAAAGGGCACACAGAGCCCTTAAACCCAAGCCCAAAGATGGACTGCCACCCAGAGATATAATTATAAAAATGGCACTATTCCAAGACAAAGACAAAATTCTCCAAACCCTACATTCAAATTCCAAGGGAACATAATACAATTTTACCAGGACCTAAGCATGCGCACACTGCAGCGCAGAAGCTCCCTAAGACCTCTAACACAACTTTTACGGAAACACCAAATTCCATACATGTGGGGATTCCCCTTTGCCTTGTACATCAATAAAGATTCTAAGACAATCACTCTTAAAGAACCCTCAGATATCTCCGAAGTCTGTCAAATACTAGGATTAGAGACACCGGGGTTACCACCATCTACTTTTTCAACAATGGTCTAAATCCAACAGGAAGAAACAGAAAACTTGAGGCCCTCTGTCTCCCCCTCCCTTAAAGTCATCACCAGCGAACTTACTGGATGTCTATCATCTACAAGGCGGAAGCCTACTGGGACTTTTGACCTGGATACATCGCCTATCAACTGAGCCATGGTTTTACTGTATGCCAGGGCCTGGGATCTTCGGATCGACCAACAGATTAAATGGCAACCCCCCGAAAATACAGCCATATTCATGCAAGGACACAAGGCAGAACAGATCAGAGTTTGATTATAGACATTAAACTTATTGCAATGGACTATCAGCTAACTCAACCTTAGCATAGTGTTGCTGAAGCGACACCCCCATATAAGTTATATTCATTATTTCGCTTTTTTTTAACCTTCTTCCTCTTACTATTGAGTACTCTTTTTTTCTTTTTCCCTCTTTTCCTTTTTGTTCTCCCTAGTAGCAGAAATGTACAGTACCCCAACTATGTGGTTACAAGTTATATCACATTGTTCAGAAGTTATTGTTGTTATTGTTTTTATAGTTTGATTAGGGATGCCGAGAGTGGAGAACTATTACTGACAGTGCTCTTTGGAGTGACAGATAAGAATCTCAAGCCAGGTATGACCAGCAGCTCGACGGGTTATTCATATAAGGGTGACCTTCTGAAACAAGGTAAGCTAGAGTGCACTCATCAATCTACATATGGCAGGTGACTTGAACATTATCACACACAATGTAAGAGGGCTGAACACAGACGCCAAAAGGAGAATGGCCTTTAAACAATATGCTACGCTTAAAGCACATATACTCTTCCTACAGGAGACACATTTTGTAACTCCCCGACTCCCTTACTACTGGACCAAAAAATTTCCCACACATTATCACGCCACTGCAGCTTCTAAAAAGAGGGGTGTATCAATATTTATTCAGTCCTCTGTAAATTTTGTGCACGAATCCACGGTAGCAGACGTAGAGGGTAGATGCCTGATAGTAAAGGGTCAGATAGACAACATAGATATAATACTCTGCAACATCTACGCACCCAATGAACAGCAACATACATTCTTTGCAAACATCTCGCAACTTATAACACAATGGAAACAAACCAGAGTAGTACTGGCGGGAGACTTCAACATCCCCATGACAACACTAAATAACCAGACGACCGCAAAACCAACTAACAAACAACGTAGACGTATCAATATAGTCAAAAACATACAGTCCGCACTAGACGCACATTCTCTGATGGACTCCTGGGTTCTGCTAAATGGACACACCAACGAAACCACATTCTACTCAGCAGCACACGACACATATTCGCGTCTGGATTATATATATACCAGCCAAATGTTACAGCCGACACTTAGCTCTACCAACATCTGTCCATGTGTGTGGTCGGACCACTCGGTGGTGACACTTAGTTTAACTGGGCTATCTGACCTTAGCAGGGCAAGGTCGTGGACTTACGACGCTACCCTCCACAAAAACCCACAAATACACTCCTCAACCCTACAACATCTCGCTGAGTATTGGGACATCAACACAGACTCCACAGATAACCCCATACACGTATGGGCAGCCCATAAATCAGTACTTAGAGGAACACTCATAAAAGAAAAATCTATTCATAACAAAAAAAACAGAAAAGAAATGTTACAGCTACATGAGGAAATAGCACTCTTAGAAAAACAACACAAGTCAACAGGGAACCCCGCCACATTAAACATACTGACTCTCAAAAGAGACTCGCTAACAAAGATTTTGAACACACAAGCCAATAGAGCCATAGTTAAACTGAAGGCTCAATATTTTATTTATGCCAATAAACCGGATAAATTCCTAGCCCATAAATTAAGAGAAAAATTTAAATCAGCTAACATACCACTTATTGAAACACAAGAAGGTGCTATCACTACCCACCCACAAGAGATTGTGGACACATTCGGGCAATTTTATGCGAAACTGTATGATGGACATAAAGTCAACCACAACCCAAAAACAGAGAGCCTCACAAATCATTTCTTAGACACTATCCCATTAGAAACACTAACGGAAGAGGACAAAAAAATGCTGAATGAACCCATAACAAAATTGGAAGTAGTTCTTGCAATCCGAGCTTTAAAACCAGGAAAAGCCGCTGGACCAGACGGCTTCCCTGGAGAGTATTATAAGCTTTTTAGGGGAACCCTGGTCCCACACCTAACTAAATTCTGTAATCATATAATGAACGGTTACCCGATACCCCCCGAGCTACTACAGGCAAAAATTATAGTAATACCCAAACCAGGCAAAGACCCCAAAAAATGCTCCAGCTACCGCCCTATATCCTTGATCAATCAGGATCTGAAAATATTTACCAAGATTCTGGCCAACAGACTGACACAAATTTTGCCCAAACTAATACATAAGGACCAAGTGGGATTTGTGAGGGATAGGGAGGCCCCAGATAATATTAGATGCCTAGTGAATATAATCCACTATCTATGTGAAACGGGGACGCCTTCTCTGCTCCTATCACTGGATGCGGAGAAGGCGTTCGACAGAGTGGACTGGAGGTATATGACAAAGATTCTAGCACGAATGAATTTTGGGGGATCCTTTGTAGACGCGATACAAGCTATATACACAGGACCTACAGCCCAAGTAGCCTCTAATGGATACAAATCAAAACCATTTTCGATTCTAAACGGCACTCGACAGGGGTGTCCATTGTCCCCCCTGCTGTTCGCTTTATGTGTAGAACCCCTGGCAACGAAAATAAGAACCAATCCAGATATATCGGGAGTTAAAGTGGGAAAAACCAAATATAAGTTGAGCCTTTTTGCGGATGACATTTTGCTTACTTTAACTAGACCAATGTCATCTCTGCCCAACTTGTATGGAGTTTTGGAGAATTTTTCGTTGATCTCAGGCTACCGAATCAATGTAGACAAATGTGAGATGCTACCGATAGAGATTCCCCAACATACAAAAAAACTACTCGAGATAAACTTTGAATTGAGGGAGTCAGGGCATTCCTTAAAATACTTGGGAATCCATCTGACTGCACAAACACAACATCTCTACAAAGCCAATTATCTTCCTCTGTACAAATCCATAAGGAAAGATTTACAAACCTGGAGAGGTTATAACTTCTCCTGGGTGGGAAGGATGTCAGCAGTGAAAATGACTATACTACCCCGATTGCTTTACCTCTTTAGAGCCCTACCCATACGCATTATATACCCCGAAATCGAAAGAATCCAAGCCGAAATCTTAGCTTTCATACGGGGTAAGAAAATAGCCAGAATAGCGGGGAAAACTATGACTCAACATAAGACCCTGGGAGGGTTGGGAATTCCCAATCTAATCGACTACTACAAAGCGGCTAGGCTAGCACAGGACACATTAATACTCAGAAACAAAGAAGAAGCTCTGTGGATACAATTAGAGTCAGATATGGGAGGGTGGGACAAAACTGCTGCCATTCTATGGGAACACAAGACTACCACACGAGAGGCGAGGCAATCTCATCCTATAACAAGCGAGACAACTCGACATATTTGGGCAGAATTAGCACATAAAAAAGGGATGTGCCCTAGGGGATCAATACTGCAGCCAATTAGATATCTACTACACGGGGATCCACAGAAAGAAATTAACAAATGGGAAAACAAAGGACTATACCGAGTGGCAGACCTACTAATACAGAACAAAATAATGACCTACACCCAAATAAGAGATAAAATGTCCCCAACTGCGGTACACTGGTTTCTATACCTTCAGATATCCTCATCCATGCAAGCATTCCTTCAGACAACACCAACTAGAGGCAGATCTATCTTGGGGGATATATGCAGCTCCCCAACGAGACCAAAACGAACCATTTCCAGAATATACCTAGACATTCAAACACCTACAACCAAAACTAAAACCACACTGATGCTTAGGTGGGAAACTGACTTAAACATGACCTTAGAGCCTGACGAATGGAACGAGACCTTTGGAGCAGCTACTAGAGGGTTGCTGAGTGCAGACCTTAGAGAGAATACGCTGAAAACAATATTCAGATGGTACTTGACACCACTTAGGACCTCACACATGTCAAAAACTAACTCGGGACTATGCTATAGAGGCTGCGGAGAATTAGGTACATACCGCCATATGCTATGGGAGTGTATAGGAGTTCAAGTTATATGGAAATCCCTTTTTAATCTGATTAGTTATTTATTAGATGAACCGATACAACTCAACATGGCACAAGCACTACTCCACGAACGAATCCAAAAGTACAATAGACCAATAAATACATTTATCAGGATACTGTGCACAGTAATGAGGACATGCATAGCGAAACACTGGAAGATAGGCACTCCGACATGGCAGGAAATTAAATGCAAGATCCAACACACATACAATATGTATGATCACGCTTCATGGTCACTAGGTACTAAAAACAAGAACGACGAAATATGGTTCTATTGGATCTTTAGGGGTGGTTCTGATTACCCTAGTTAGGTTTATACGACAGTGACAAGAAGTGAAGGAGAAAAGGAGATGACGAATGGACAGATATAGGGAAACCTGGATTGCTATGGGCAACCTGAAAACACATAGCTGTCGGACCACTCTCTGGCATCCATCCAATGAACACTCTAATTTAAATTTACTATTGTCTTTTTTCCCTATTTAATTTTTTTTTATTTTTGTATACTGACTTTTACAAATGTTTTTTGCTCAGATTACTATGACTTCTTAAATCTGGAGATACAGTAACAAAAGACTTCTCACAGCTGTTCTGGATAGATATGTTGCTGTATATTCCAGTTCATAATGGACATGCTAAGCCATAGTGGATCTGATCTAGTTGAATAAGTTTCTTGTTATGTGTAATGTTTTTCTTATCAATAAAAAAGATTTAAACATAAATGAGAAATAATGCTATGAGATACATTATGAAAATAGGGATTGGTTATACATTATATGTTACCTATAGCTATGGTGTCCATCTTTACCATTTAAAAGGTACACATGAGAAATACATATGTCAGTGATGTTTTCAGATATGTTAATATTTATTTGGAATAACAATAATGACACATGTATTGATCAAACGTGTCACTTATTCAAGTTTAAATATGGTCAGCCTACCTATAGCAATATATCGCCGGATAATGAAATTGAAAAAATAATAAGAGAACGATATTAATCATCTAAAATATGTGCATTACACACAGTGATTGATTTTGTTACACTACCACAATAAGATATAAGTGAAATTGGAATACATGTGCTGTCAACATTCAAATAATACAGTAGTCTATTTTTATAAATATTATATGTCCATGTTGATGTAAAAAGGACAAAAATACATTAGAAATGCATATCCATTCCTTAAGAATTGTGGTCAGCATCACTTAAAGGGGCATGAAATACAAACAATTAAGTTTCAGGATTCTTAGAGAGGATACTATTTACATCAAATTACAAATTTACATAGATTATCTCATTGCGCTCAATCCTGGGATCATTTGTTAAAGGGCCATAATACCCAAATGTTTAAACACTTGAAAGTAATGCAGCATATCTGTAAAAAGCTGACTAGAAAATATCTCCTGAACATCTCTATGTAAAAAAGAAAGATATTTTACCTCAAAAGTTCCTCAGTAGCCACCTCCAATTGTAAAGGATTTCTAAGCAGCATTTTAGTGTGTCTGTCCTGGGACATCTGAAGGGATGAGCATCGTGAACTCTCATATTATTTCACCAATCAGGTAAAGGAAGTTTACTATGAAATCTCATGAGAGATATGTCAAATCTCATGAGATCACAGTAAGAGTTCATGACCTCAGCACTGCTGATGCTGATTGGCTGCTGTTCATTTCTTCATTTTTTTTATAATTTTACCTGCAGCTGGGCGCAGGTGAAGTATAACTTTTTACACAGGACTTACTCTGCTGAGCTGAGGAGATTGTGAGGTAAAATATCTTCCTTTTTTACATAGAGATGCTCAGGTGATATTTTCCTGTCAGCTTTTTACAGTTATACTGCATCAGTTTCAAGTGATTTAGCATATGAGTATTATGTCCCTTTAAAGGTGCATCAACTCAGTCACGAAGAGTTTACAAATGAACACATGGATGTGCAAAAAATAGAAAATATATATATATATATTTATATATACATCAATATATATAGAGAACTTCAGTCCTAAGCTAATCATAATCTTGCAAAGATAAACCTATATGAAAAGTATATCAAGAAAATGAATCAAATTAAATTGAAGATGTAAATATTAAATTTATTGACAATTGTATTATATTTATGAATCAGGAAAGACCATTATTTGGTTTCATGTCCCTTTAAGGATTAACCACATAAACTATAGATTTCAATCAATGACATGAATAAAGAGGACAAATAATATTGGAATGACAACACAAATGGGCCAACACAGCCCCATTGAAGCCATTTGACAAGATAAAAGAGTGCATCACAGTCCTTGGAGGGAGTTGACAAGGGACAACACAGCCCCATTGGAGCCATTTGACAAGGTTAAAGAGTGCATGTTATGATTCACACGTCTAATATATATGGTTTTGGATCTCAACTGCAGATACTCAGGAAGCAGTTTGTATTCCCAGATTTATAAGACTGTGATAGCCTTCCCCTGTTATTTGGTTACAGGAGAGAGGAGAGTTGCACTCCCTGCAAGAGGAGATAATGTCAAGTTGCTACGCTCTTAATGTGAATGGGTATTGTTCACATTGGCTATTATAAGCATAACCACAGCTTGATAACAAAGTTTGTTTGATGAGCAAAGGTAATATGTAAGGCTACAAACTGTATAGCTGCAGACAAGCGCAAATCACAGAGGAGTCTGGTAATAATAGTCTCTGGAGGAGTGTCAGTACACTGGAGACCTGATTGGATGTAATAAGTGTGAGTAAGCAATGGGCATAACTCTGTGCAGATTCCAATACACAGATTACGTAGTGAGTGGTGAGTAAGAGTCTTTGACAGTCCTGTAGGCGTGTTCGCCAAAGATAGTTGTTTGATGCTGACGGAGATGTGGGGCGTGTCCGCCCAGTGTAGTCAGCGTGCAAGAGAGCTATGTCTGCAGTGAGTGACAGCAGTGAGGCAGGGTCAAATCGGTTGCGGTCTGTGTACCGACTTCGTAGCGGCAATTTGGGCGTGGAGGTAGCGGTCAAAGGAGTCCGAGGTAAAACATCCAGGGTCAAGAGTTACTGCTTACTTGGTTAGCGAAGTATTGTAGGAGAGTGACAACTTCTGTTAGATACCGTAGCTAGAGGGTGAGACCTCACAGAGAGCTACAACCATAAGCTGATTATTTGTAATCCTCAAGTCAGGAGAGATTAGAGCAACAAGTAAGTTGTAGGAAGTGCTTTGTTTAGCAGAATTACTAGAGCCGAATTATCAGAACAGCTTCTGGTATGCAGCAAGGCTACACACCATTCACTAACACAGATTAATTGGCAGGTGGTGAAGGGATTGCTGGGAATTTATAGGGAATTCATTAAAAGGCATACACACCTGATGTGGATAACCTGACAGTGCATCACAGTCCTTGGAGGGAGTTGACAAGGGCCAACAAAGGCCAACACAGCCCTATTGGAGCCTTTGACAAGGTAAAAGAGTGCATCACAGTCCTTGGAGGGAGTTGACAAGGGCCAACTCAGCCCCATTGGAGCCATTTGACAAGGTAAAAGAGTGCATCACAGTCCTTGGAGGAAGTTGACAAGGGCCAACAAAGGCCAACACAGACCCATTGGAGCCATTTGACAAGGTAAAAGAGTGCATCACAGTCCTTGGAGGGAGTTGACAAGAGCCAACACAGCCCCATTGGAGCCATTTGACAAAGTAAAAGAGTGCATCACAGTCCTTGGAGGGGGTTGTCAAGGGCCAACACAGCCCCATTGGAGCCATTTGACAAGGTAAAAGAGTGCATCACAGTCCTTTTGAGGGAGACAAGGGCAAACAAAGCCCCATTGGAGCCATTTGACAAGGTGAAAGAGTGCAACAGGCACAACAAACAAATGAAAAAGGCCAAATGGCAACAACAACAACTGTAAAAAAGGTAACATGTGGACGGAAGATTTGTATCTGCGCCCTCGGAGCATCTCCGGATCCTCCACTTATGGGTCATCAGCATCACCCTCATCATCCTGTGCATGTCCAGCTCCAGATTCAAGCATTGACTCTACACGCATCATACGTCATAGAGTCAATTTCTGAACATGTAGCTTGGCATGCATGGTGTCATGCATACTTCCCAGGAACAGACTGTTCCTCAGCACGGCCTGCTCTATAAGTGCTAGAGCCTCTAACATCAGCCATGCTAAGTCACAACCTAAAATAAAGCAAAAAAAGAATATTAATGATAATTACATAACATAATAAAAAGAGAGCAAAGATACATTGTAATAATAAAGAGAAATCATTATTATAATTAAATATTCTAGCTCGAATATTTACACATTAAATATGTTCAGACATAAACCATTAAGGGACAGTTTACTCAAACAGGTTCTCCCCTTTAATTGTTTCACAATGATCCCCTTTACCAGCTTGAGTGTATTAAATTGTTTAAAATTATTTCCATTGTCCTTACATTGGCATTTTAAATTGTTTATGTGACAGACCCTTCTGTCAGGACTGAAAGAGTTAACTGTGTTTAGCTTTAAGAATCTAATTTCTAAAGACAGGTTTTCTGGCCTCAGCTATTGTGTGCTATAATTACATTTAAGTAATAAACAGGCCATTGTTTAATCACCCTCAGAGAACAGATGCTAGGTGATAAGACAAGCCAAATGTGTTTAAGTTGTTATCTGCCTAAGTAAAGTATTTAAGTAATATAATTCTATTGTATCATGTCAAGGGCGCTTCTCCCTTTTATCTAATGTACAACATTCTTTCAACCCCCATCTGAGGGGGGGTCAAAAACCTGTATAAATCTGTGTGCTGCCTTTTAATAAATGTCATTCTGTTTTAAACCTGAAACTGGCTGGGTTGTGAATTGCTGATTGTCTATGCAGGACATTGTTCATCTGGGGTTAACCCTTGGTACACAGTTGGTACCGTAACATTGGTGGCAAGCGACGGGAGAATCCTTATCGCCCAGAAGAGCAACTACACAAGCCAGTAACCTCAGGAAGAGGGGGATTATTACAATACTGACTAAGATGGAAAGAGTACCAGGGACAGAAGGAACCAATGGGCCCAGCATATCAGACAGAACCCCTGAAGAAGCAAGCTTTGATCGGGCGGTTAAAATAAGACTGGCATATTATGGCCCCAACCCATCTGCCGAAATTATCGACCGGGTCATATCAGCTGTGGAGGCCAACCTACTTCGCCAAAGCGGCGCTGCAGCAGCGCAAGTCACAGCAACCCCAGTGGAAAAGGGAAAAGTAAATTTTGCAGCTTTTAAAAACTTCCAGGAAACAGAAGGAGAGATTGATGGGTACCTTGTGGATTTTGAGAGGCAATGTGCACTACACAAGGTACCCGCAGAGGACTGGGTCACGATATTATCCGGAAAATTATCCGGCCGGGCCAGTGAGGCTTTTCGGGCCATTCCAGATGAGGAAGTCGGGGATTATAATACTGTAAAAGAGGCTCTGCTCTCCAGGTATGCGGTTACACCGGAGGCATACCGGAGGCGGTTCAGAGACACTGTTAAATTGGCTGGTGATTCCTACCTTGAGTGGGCATGTAAGGTGCACCGCACAGCAGCTCACTGGATAGCGGGGTGCCAAGCCGTATCTGGGGAAGAGGTGCTGCAGCTATTCCTGTTGGAACATTGCTTCGACAAGTTACCCGCAGGAGTTCGAGAGTGGGTTCGGGACCGTAAACCCTCCACCCTGCATGAAGCGGCTCGCTTGGCAGATGAGTATACGGATGCCCGCAAACTGGACACTGCTACCACTAAGCCCCCTGCCAGAGTGAAGTACAGACCCCCAGTCACCCCAGCACCTGCCAGTTACCAACCCCCAGCGCACCGCTATACCACACGGTCTCGGGCCACGAACTACCCTCAGAGAGCCTGGTTCAATTCGCGGGGCTACTCACAACCTATTCGGTGCTTTGGATGTAAGCAACTAGGGCACAAAAGACCAGAGTGTCCCCTAAACGCAGCGAACCAAGCACAGTCCTGGAGAAGACCCGCTAGCGGAATCCCACGTAATCCTCAGCCTGCGGCCCGCTATGTAGAGGCGCAAGAATGCTGGGGCATCCTACATGAGGCAGACCTTGTGCAAGCTGCCCACCGGAATAACCGGCAACTGGTTAAAGTGAATGGGAAGGAGGTCAGTGGTCTACGGGATACTGGTGCTACCATGACCTTGCTTCGAAAGAACTTGGTGTCTGAGAAACAGCACACAGGAGACACTGTGGCTGTGAGGGTAGCAGGGGGCACTGTGTTCCGCCTACCTGTTGCCAGGGTGCATTTGGATTGGGGAGGGGGCGCTAGACCTGTGAATGTGGGGGTCATGAAGGATTTACCAGCTGATGTTCTCCTTGGAAATACCTTGGTCCCCCTTGTTTCTGCCTATGCTCCCATGGGTCCCGCTGATGTTAACCCTGTGACTACCCGTGCTCAGATCCGTGCAGCAGAGACTGACCCCCCTGCTGCTAAGCCCCAGGACGCGGAGCTCAGTAAATCTCTATCCGCTATTGATATGTGGGAGTCACGTTACAATGCGCTGATGAAGGAGAAGAGTCACGTAGAGGATAAAATGGTCACGTTAAATAATCATGTAACAGTGCTAGCGGGAGAGAAGAGGAGCGCAGAGGAAAAAGCACGTTTAGAATGTGAATCTCTGCTAGACAAGCTGCACCGACAGACTGCAGAAAACACCAGCTTGAGAGTGGAACATGAAACATTAAGGACAAACTTAGTGACACTGGAGGAGAAGCTGACGCTGGCTCATAGGGAGGTGCAGCAACTCAAGGGCACCCTATGTCAGTATGAAGGGATTGTGGATACCTATAAAGAGCAGGTACAAAAACCATGTAAAGAAGCCGATGATATTTTGAAGGACTGTTTAGCCCTAGTCGGGGCACTGAAGAGGTTGAACCCTTATTTATACAGACAGGGATTCTCTCTCATAACGGGAATACAGATGGATTGTCCCAGCAAACTGACATGCCTACCACCTCCTAGTCCGGTCATCCCCAGGTTGACCCGCAAAAGGGTCAAGCCGGGTCTGCCGGAGTGTTCCACAAGGGGGGAGCTATGTGACAGACCCTTCTGTCAGGACTGAAAGAGTTAACTGTGTTAAGCTTTAAGAATCTAATTTCTAAAGACAGGTTTTCTGGCCTCAGCTATTGTGTGCTATAATTACATTTAAGTAATAAACAGGCCATTGTTTAATCACCCTCAGAGAACAGACGCTAGGTGATAAGACAAGCCAAATGTGTTTAAGTTGTTATCTGCCTAAGTAAAGTATTTAAGTAATATAATTCTATTGTATCATGTCAAGGGCGCTTCTCCCTTTTATCTAATGTACAACATTCTTTCAACCCCCATCTGAGGGGGGGTCAAAAACCTGTATAAATCTGTGTGCTGCCTTTTAATAAATGTCATTCTGTTTTAAACCTGAAACTGGCTGGGTTGTGAATTGCTGATTGTCTATGCAGGACATTGTTCATCTGGGGTTAACCCTTGGTACACAGTTGGTACCGTAACAGTTTAGTTAGCCTGTGGTATCCACAGCTATCCTTAAACCTTTTGGCCTCAAGGCCAAGCTGAGTAAACACAGCAAGCGGAAGAAATTACACTACCAGTGGGTTATAGAAGAGATAAGGTAAGAAAATGGTATTTTTCTATTGTTCTATCCAAGTAGTGGTAATTGTTATATGGAGTGATATAAGATCAAATATGTTATAATGTGGATTTAGAATGTTACTTACAACTGTGCCTGGGATGGACAAATCCGACACCCAGGACAATGAAGGTGGGGACTGGGGGGATTGAAGGGGGAGGGATGGAATTGGGCTGAGGAGGGAAGGGGGGAGGGATGTGATTGGGCTGGGGAGGGAAGGGGAAGGGATGTGCTGCCGCTCTGGTCTGCATATAGGCACTCAGATGAATAGCAATGACTGTCTTTACAATCATAAGATGATTATTGTGGTTTTGCATGGAATATGCATGTGACATACTGATGTCATTAATGACAAATCATACATACATTAATGAAAAATACAAACATATGTTCATGCTGCATAATATAGAAAGGGGGGCAGTAGTGTATTGTACAAATAATGGACTAATAATTTTTAAAGTGCCAAAGCTATAGACTTTGTTTTTCTTCCAGAGAATGTTTTAAAATAATAATACATGCTTGATACATGTTATATATATTTGACATACCATCAGACTCCAAGGGAGCCACTTCCTCCTCCATCTCACATGTTACATCAATCTCTGTAAAACATAACATGTTGTGTACACATTAAAATCAGATTATATCATATGTTACTGTTGCTCAAGGACACACATCAATGTTGCATTAAAGATATACTGAGCCAAAGTTAGGAATTACATCATTTTGATGGAGCATACAAATGACATTCGATTTGTTATTCTCGATGAGTAATAATTACATTTTAGTGACTGTATTTTATAAAATATCTCAAAAGCAGAGTACATGGAACATTTAAGAGTTCTCATGTGTGTATCACTTGATGATTGTTGTCTACTAAATTTATACTAAAAAGAAACATATGCTATCCATGTTCTGAAGCACAATGGTGTAGACTAAGAAGCTTTGAGATCTTAATCTTTCAAAATTAAAATAAAATAGATATATAATCACAGGAGTAAATTATATGTTTTATTCAAATGTAATGCTTCATCAGAATCATGAGCATAATATTTATTACAAATACACCTTCAATGACATATGAATGAGTCAATGGACTTACCCAAATCCTGCAAAGGCACAACATCATAGGTGCTGGACCCCTCTGGGCTCCCCACAACAACTACATCTATTAATGATATAGATATATATTAGTGAACACAGTTTGGACATCACTAAATCCCATCAGTATAGAATTTTCAAAATAATATACTTAGAAATGTGAAGAATAGAGCTAATATGAAAAATAAATGCATGAGTTAATCAAGGTGATTCTAAACAAAATGATGTCTTTAACATATGTTTAATTTCTTACTAAATTAGATAGACAATTCATCTCAAGCTCCATCATACAATCGCTGGATCAGTGTAGCTGGGTCACTGTGATTCCCCAGCCTGCCCCAATCAGCACATAGGTGCTGCTTATTTTGTGAGTATTTTTCTTGCACAAATTCTATTTTTTTTTTATTATCTTGCAATATTGCACTAGGAGGCGCCCTCTTTTCTTTGTGATTAATTTCCACAGATGTTCGGTTGCTTTGTTTGTTATAAGAGGAGCTGCCCATCAAGCCTTCTATCAAATGTGAATATCATACAACCAATCATACCTGGACTTTACCAAAAGAATTTCTTAAAGATTTCAGGACTATATTGAGTATCAGTATATGTTACATGCTGAGGCAAATAATCCAGCTAAGTTATTTCCACTAAGTTTATGATTTGAGATTTATTATTGTTTTGTTGCACATCAAATGTTGTTAACTAACTAATATATGTGAATAGCGCCCCCTACAGTTGGATACCTAGGTATCATCAACAGGTTTGGGGAAGGAAGAAGAAGGAAGCCGAGGAGCAAGAGGATCTAAATCTGCGGGGGACCCGGAGATTGAGGAGGTCACATAAAGTCACCTCATAAGGGAGTAGGTATAGTTTCTGTGGGGGGTTAATTTTCCTTTCATCCCTCCTATGGGCTTGTACCCACTCCCTTATGAGGTGGACTTTCTTGCTTAGACGCAACCTCATATCCCTGAACCTCCGCATGATTTGATCCTGGCTCCTCTGGACGCCACAAACTAAATTAACATAATTGGTAATGGATGCCCAGAGGGCCTTCTTAATACTCTGCTTTGTCGACTTCTTCCTGTTCCCAAACAGCTGCGGATAGAAGTCCTCGACGGCGTTGACCAGTGGGAGACGTCATGCCTGCTAGTCCAAAGAGAATATATATAATATATATAGATATATATTACTGCAAGCAGGCATTAGAGAACTGACAAAGATGGCAACATGTAATGGACTTTTATATGGTGAAGTAAACATGAGATGTACTATGGGACATGTTATCTGTACATCTGATTGGATAAAATATTGAAATTTTGTTATGATGTCTGTGAGACTATCCTGACTCAAGTTATGTTTGTGTGATGAACTCTGATTGGTTGTTCCTTAATGTTTTATATCTTAGTAACTTCCATACACATACCTCCTGGGGGTGCTGTTACTACATTTTTCATGTAGACTTATTTGTAACTCAAGGGACTGTTATGCGGATATGTGTGACGCAGATTTAATATACGTGATCCATTAAATATTAATATATTAAATCAACATTTGTTTTTTGGTAAATATAATCCAATCACATTAGTAAATGTTTTACACATTTCGATGTTTAATATCGATAAGGTTCTTTAATACAAATAATTTAAAAAAATACACATTTAACATTGTATGTATTTATTGTTTATTAAATAAATTTCATGACTTAAATGTTAATGTTTAAAATTATATTTTATTTATGAATCCAGAAAGAAACGCTTTTTAATTACTGTCCCTCTCATGAGCTAATATGCAATCTTGAACTTTATCTAAATACATCTGTCTAAACATTGCAAATATGCATTGTTGGCCACCCACAAATAAGTAGATATTTCCCAGTAATGCTTTGCTGATCATAAACCTATGCACCTCCCTTTCTCAAACTTAGTATAACATGAGAATAAAGCATATTTGTATTACCTTCTGTATTGTTTGCCCCACTGTGAATGAAATATCTTCTAATGGCTGTATTTAGACAGCTTTACCTTAAAGGGACATTAAGCTATATGTTCTTTCCTGATTTAGATGGATAATACAATGTTAAAACAACGTCATATTTATTTTGATAATCTCATTAGCTGAAAACCATATCTAGATATGCTCTGTTGCTGCTGATTGTTGGTTGCACATAGATGCCTTATGTCATTGTCTAACCCATGTGCATTGCTATTTCTTTAACAAAGGATATCTAAAGACTGAATATAATTAGATAATATAATTACATTTTTTTTTTTTAAATAATATTTTTTTATTGAGGTTTTAGATATAATACAGCGTAAATAAAATGCCATGTAATAAGAATAACAGAATATTTAACATACAAATAGGTTATGGATAAATCAAAGATATTACATTAAATCAGTGTGGGCAGCCATCATGAACCTCCATTTTATGTTATTTTCTGTAATGTGTTCCTCAATGGAAGAGGGGAGTTACTTTTGAACCCCAAAAGACGTATGTACGCTGGTAGAGGAAATTTTGGACCAAGTATCTGAGATAGTAAGATGGGAAAGGTCAGCAGATTAAAGCTGCTTTGAAGAGATGAGAGGGGGGGGGTAAGGTGAGAAAAGGGAAAAAGAGGGGGTGTGGGTGTGGGGGGCGTGATGTGGTTTTGTTAATGCGAATATAACAGTGAGGTTCATGAACAGGAGGGGTTCTCTTGTAGTCATTGTTAAGTTTGGAACAAGTTACTTAGCATTGCAACTATCTTCTCAGGGCAATCAAGTAAGGGTCAGGGAGATAGGTAGATGGATGTTTTTATAGGCTCTCTAAAAGAGATCATTCTATAAGTCTGTCAGATTAAGGGATGTCTGTAAGCAAAATTTGTCTGGAGGAGTGGGTAGCTGTTTGATATGTGGGAAGAGGGGGGAGGAATGTGTGGTATTCCATAAATGAGGGCTAACCTATTTTGCGGTTAGCTGAGTTTCTACCAATAGTGTAGGGTATGCCAAATGTTCTATATCAGCTATGGCATAGGATAAATTGACTCTGATTAGTTCCATATAAAGTGACGTAACACTAAAACCGTCTGCACACCAACAGCAAAAAAGCAGACAGTGGATCTCCACGTCAGGGTAAGGCAGTTATGTCATATTATATAGTCTGTATACTTATATGTATGAGAAGGGCTGTTTCCATATTGAGTATATATCTCAATGAATATATATAGTAGGGGCCCTGGGTCAGGATCTGTACTCAGAGTGTCTTGAGAATCTTGCATGGTATTATATACCCTGTAATAGAGACATAAATAAGCAGACAGTAAAAATGTGCTAGTATAGTATAGTAGGAAAAGAATAAATATGGGAATCCATCTCTGTGTAATTTCTGTGTTGATACTAATCATGCATACCTGCAAAGTGTCTAAGCTAAACAATACTGTACTACTTATATGACTTATCTGCATTGTGTTGTCTGATTCAGACACAAGTTCTAACTGTCAGATTACTAAAATATATAGAACACCAAATACACTTGCTTCCCCTTGATATGGCGTTGCTAACTAAATTAGATATACTAATATCTATGGCTTTATAGGAGTTCAAAACATATTAATCATCAAAAGTAAATTATAGATAAACTAGGGTAGTCAGGAACAGTATCGTCAATAAGCTTAATCTCAAATATAAACCCACAATAGGTAACAAATAGAAAGGAGTACAAGTAAACATCGTGGAATGCAACTGCTTCCCTATAACTATTGAGAAGCTTGTGAAGTAGAGAGGAGTTATAACTTCTGGGGGTCTGGCTTCGGCCAAAGTCTCTTATCGTGCAGGCCATGTAAGCAGTCATACAGTTATGGAGAAGTCAGACCTCCCCCTCAGGCCTCCTTATGTGTACGTAGAAGGCAGTATAGGCCCTTATGAGAGGGGTGCTATGGAGAACTTTATCAAGTATTGTGAGGCAAAATTACCCCACTCCAGTCCTCATGCACTTGCGTTTGTCTAGGAGGTGCGGTGCTTCCTGATATAGCCTGCATACGGCTAAGTTATAACATGTAGGATATAGGACTTTTTTGCAATAGGAATTCTGAGCAATTAATGCTAGCAGGGAGACTAGCTGTGCTCGCATGCAAAATGACTTAGGCTCAAGCATGTCGTCGGGCTCATCTGTATTCTCTGTCTCGGTGACGATCGGCCGCCTCGCCACCGAGTCCAGGAGTGTAGCCGCATCTCCCAATCTGTGTCCAATTAGAGGTGTGAGGAGGATCACTCAAGCTTGGACCTCATTAGCCTGTTTAGTGTGTATGGTCAGGCAGTCGCTAGGTATATAAGACAAGTGGGTCTCAGGCAGCTCCGCTGGGTGCAACAACCATTCATCGGATCCATCCGCTTTTGGTCTGGGGTGAGTAATCAGCTGGCTGGGGTCAAAAGTGAGTGGATCAGGTTCTCTCTTTTGGAGAAGGAAGATCTGTTGCCTCAGGTTGTCAAATTGTCTGTCCATGGTGCGCTCTATTGCAACAAGTGCTGCTATGACTTGTGACTCCATCTTGGATTGACGATAGATGCGTGTTTATCGGTACTCTGATTCTGTCCCACTAACCTCATATATATAAGTAGCTAGTCTCGAACTATTCACATTCTTGTTATAAGTAGTAGAATTGTTCAGTAATAGTTGCTGAGTGTGGCGCGCCGGGAGAGGGTGATGAGGGTTCTGCGTCTGTAGGCCTCTAAGCTGCTTATCGGGTATAAACCAGGTAGATGTTCCAAAGCTTGGTATGTTCTTATTCAGCACACACTTATGCAGATAGGTATGTAGTTTTCAAGATAATGTGCTATTTGATTCCTCATAGAATTCAAAAAGTATAGATCTCAGACAGGAGGTCTCTGGATTTGCTTCCTCTCCCAGCGCTGCTTGGACACGCCCCATATAATTACATTAAATTTTGTTTAAACAGATTTGTATTATCTCAGATTCATTAAATGTAATATTTTTATAATGTCCCTTTAAGGACCAAACCATTAGGAATATGTGGAGTTAACATTGTAGAAATAAACTAAAGGGGAATGAAAATACATATAGATAGGTGATATCTATCCAACAGGTAAGGAGTATAATTGCTAGAAATTATCTTTTGAGAGATCTATAGTTAACTGACCCATCGAATGTCTCTACTAAAGCTGAAAAGTAATCAATATGGCATACAATAACTAGCTTGGTATAAATGTGAAATTAACTCACTTTTCATTTACAAATGATTTCAAACATATTACCTAAAAAAATAATTTAAGCTGAATAACCTATATTTAGTGTAATAATGTTTTTTGATACCTAAGGAAGATTACAGATATTAGAATATAAATCTAACATTCAACTACACTGTCACTTTAATGTAAGTTAAACACTTAAAAGAGAAATGAAAAAGTTGTTCTGTATAATTTAGACTACATATCCTAGTCATAAACATTTTATGATTTTAACATCTATAAATCACACAATAAAAGCAGAGATAGATGGATTTAACTACAAATTACATTTGGAAAGATACTTGACTTTAACATTATCTGAATAAGCTGTGTTGATATTTTTCATTCAATAAATGAAAATAAATTAGTATATTTGATATCAGGCATGTGCTTGTCAAATAGATGACTTTAACAGTCATGGGAGTAATATTTTGTTTATTTGTCAGAATATTAGATGGATATATTTCTTCTTATCTTACTGTGATAGAGATATGGCTTTAAGAATATGTATTTTTTTTAAAAAAAAAGAGAAGATATAGTCGGAAAATAAATGTATTTACAAGAAAAATTGGAAAAAAATAAAATAAAATAAAGGTAATTCATCACAGATGAAACTGAAAAAAAAAGAAAAAATTAGTTATTTCATGAACACGTCTTAAAATATTCATTAAATCTAATAATTGTTAAATCATCTTGTGTCTATGCTCTAACATGTATTTTTTTTGTCTTGATATTAAGAACAAGTTCATACAGGAAATCTATATCTATCCATAATTTTAAATGAATACCATTATATTGTCTAATCAATCATAGAATTAAACATTAGCATTTTAAATATAATTGAATGTAATATTTCATGACCCTTCAAATACACCTCTATATCAACTCTAAAATCTATCCCTTTGTCTGATTGGTCAGAATTTGAGTTCTCTCTAGCACAAAGTAGGGGTAATGTATCTAAAATAAACATTCTAATATAGGACATGTATCTATTCCTAATTCTTTTAACATTCTTCCTCCTGTGATTCTTAACTTGCATGCATTGTGCAAACTAACCTGTATATATGTCCTTTGAAAGTCAATTATCTTCAAAATAACAGTTTATCTTCATTAGGTATCTTATTCATCATTTTCAAAATAGAGGAAATACCATCTAAAAATATATAAATATAAGTGTCTCTAATGGGATGCATCAACAGCCTTAATCCATAAAATTGTTGCCACTTACCATGTTAACATGCCTTTGTATGGTTTTCAAGGTCAGCACATTTGAAAGACAATGCCAGACATGATCACATTGGTATTTATCACTTTCAATCTGGGATTCCTCACGTTCAGTCTGGCATACTTCACTTTCAGTCTTGAATTCTCCACTTTCAGTCTTGAATTCTTCACTTTCAGTCGTGAATTCCTCACTTTCGGTCTTTAGATGAAGTCATCTCCCTAATGGCAGAAAAAGTTTAAATCAAATAATTAATAGTAGTGTGTGAATTAGTTCTGCACCCCCCCCCCCATTTCTGAAACTATTTATATCACTAGCTTACTAAGCGTGTGTATCATCTTGTGTTATGTTGTATCAATCAAGTGTGAAAATGAGTCATACATTGTGCAGAGCTAACCTCTGATGTGTGACAGCCACAATCCATACAGTATTTATACTTACCAGCTGATGTTGTCTTTAAAAACCAGGTGGCGAAGTTGTTACAGGACCCAATGCCAGAAGCATCACCTATAAGAATCAAAATAACATTTTATAATTATTTGATGAGCAATCATAACATGTTTGAACAATTTTGTACTTCTCATTTCCCTATAATTCACACATATTGGCAATACTCCTATATAACTTCTATTATTTACCGTCTGAAGTGGCGGTTGATGATGTTTGCTCTGACATTGAGCCCCTCGTCCCGGAATGGCCCCTCTAGAACAGGGTCGTCCTCCTTATCTTAGAGGAGGTCTTGGGACACTTGGACGGCTTGCAGTATCCCAGCCCACTGTGAAATGTTATGCAGGACGCTGCAGGCTATAATCATCTTCACCACCTTACTAGGGCTGTATTAGAGGGCTCCTCCAGACCTGTCCAGGCATCTTAGTCTCATTTTGAGGAGCCCAAACATCCTCTCCACTACAGCCCTAGTCCGCTTGTGCGCCCTATCGCTCCTGGGCCTCGTCCGTGGGGTTACGTATAGGCGTAATGAGCCAAGGCCGGCTCATGTAACCAAAATCACCTATAAATAATAAACATAACAAAATGACAAATATTAAAAAAAATTGTTCCAATTATTATCTTAAAATACAATTCATTTGTGTGCATGAAAACCCCCTAAAATAATAATTTTCATAAAAAAATAAGACATGCTACCTATGCGTATTTCGCATAAACCAAACATAAAAGAGAAAGAAATGGTTAAATTGCATCCTAGAGCTGCCCATTTAAGCTAAGACATGCTACATATCTGTTTGGAGCTAAAACTAGACATTTGCGAAAAGAGACAATGACATGGTTAAATTGCATTCTCTATCTGACCATTTAAGCTAAGACATGCTACATATCTGTTTGGAGCTAAAACTAGACATTTGCGGAAAGAGACAATGACATGGTTAAATTGCATTCTCTATCTGACCATTTAAGCTAAGACATGCTACATATCTGTTTGGAGCTAAAACTAGACATTTGCGGAAAGAGACAATGCCATGGTTAAATTGCATTCTCTATCTGACCATTTAAGCTAAGACATGCTACATATCTGGAGCTAAAACTAGACATTTGCGGAAAGAGACAATGACATGGTTAAATTGCATTCTCTATCTTACCACTTATTATTATCAGGTATTTGAAGAGTGCCAACCGATTCCGCAGTGCTATAAACATAGTCGTGTATAGGATAGCTTTTGTAGGGGTCAAGTGGGTAGAGGGCCCTGCCGAGAGTTCCACTGTTGTAGTCGGCTCTTATGAAGTGATCTGTAAACAGATGGGCCCATATGCTTACATTCTAAGGGGTTCAAGGGGAAAGCAATGAAGTTAGGAAAGGTTAGTGTTGGTTTTATGCATCCCTGAATAGTAGATGTTTTAGGGAGTGCTTGAAGCTGTTAAAACTAGGGGAGAGTCTTATGGAGCAAGGCAGGGAATTCCACAAGATGGGGGCTAGTCTGGAGAACTCCTGTAAACGGGAATGTGAGGAAGTAACAAGAGAGGAGGAGAGGAGGAGATCCTGAGCTGATCGAAGGGGATGGGAGGGAGAGTATCTAGAGACAAGTTCTGAGATGTAGGGGGGAGCAGTGCAGTTGAGAGATTTATATGTCAGGGTGAGGATTTTATGTTTAATTCTTGAGGCAAGAGGAAGCCAGTGAAGGAATTGGCAGAGATGTGCAGCAGATGAAGAGCGATGAGTAAGGAAGATGAGTCTGGCAGAGCCATTCATAATGGATTCTAAAGGAGCTATGCAGTAGCTAGGTAGACCAGAGAGGATGGAGTTGCAGTAGTCGAGGCAGGAAAGGATGAGAGAGTGGATTAAAATCTTGGTTGTATCTTGTGTAAGGAAATGTCTAATTTTAGCAATGTTTTTAAAGTGGAAGCGGCAGGCTTTAGCCAAGGACTGAATGTGAGGAGTGAAGCAAAGATCTGAGTCAAGTGTGACCCCAAGACATCGAGCGTGCGGGGTAGGGGTAATGATGGAATTATCAATAGTTAAAGAAATTTTGGGGGTGGAGACATTGGTAGAAGGGGGAAAAATAAGGAGTTCAGTTTTGGAGAGATTTAGCTTAAGGTAGTGAGAGGACATCCAAGATGAGATGTGAGAAAGACAGTTAGTGACATGGGTTAGTAAGGAAGGATGTAGGTCTGGTGCAGAGAAGTAGATTTGGGTGTCATCGGCATACAAATGGTATTGAAACCCATGGGACTTTATTAAGGAACCTAGTGACGACGTGTAGATTGAAAAGAGAAGGGGACCAAGGACAGAGCCTTGAGGTACCCAAACAGAAAGTGGTAACAGGGCAGAGGATGCTCTGGAGAAGGCTACACTAAATGTAAGGTTAGTCAGATAGGAAGAGAACCACGAGAGAGCTGTGTCACAGATGCCGAAGGATTGGAGGTTTTGGAGCAGAAGAGGGTGGTCAACAGTGTCAAAGGCTGCAGACAGGTCAAGGAGGATAAGCAGAGAGAAGTGGCTTTTGGATTTTGCTGTAAGTAGGTCATTGGTAACCTTGACAATTGCTGTCTCTGTAGAGTGATGGGAACGAAATCCAGATTGCAGTGGGTCAAGAAGAGAGTTTAGTGTAAGGAAATGGGATAGATGTGCATAAACTAGCTTTTCGAGGATCTTTGAGGCAAGAGGGAGTAGGGAAATAGGGCAGTAATTGGAAAGGGAGGTTAGATCGAGGGAAGGTTTTTGAGGATAGGTGTGACCAGTGCATGTTTTAGAGATGAGGGAAATATACCAGTGCTGAGGGAGAGGTTGAAAATGTGTGTGAGTATGGGGGTGAGGGTAGAAGAGAGGGAGGGGAGTAGCTATGAGGGGATGGGGTTGAGGGGACAGGTAGTGAGGTGGGAGGACAGTATAAGGGCAGAAACTTCAACCTCATTAACAGGGGCAAAAGAGCTGCATTTTTGGATATTTGGATTTTGGGTGATCGTGAGCTTTTGAGGGGGTGGGAGATTGGAAGTATGTTGAGAGCTGATTTCACTTCTGATGGAGTCAATTTTGTTGTTGAAGTGGCTGGCAAAATCTTGAGCTGAGAGAGAGGTTGTGTTAGGAAGTGGGGGTGGGCGGAGAAGAGTGTTGAATGTGGAGAACAGACGTTTAGGGTTAGAGGAAAGAGTATAGATGAGATTAGAAAAATATTGTTGCTTTTAAGATTAAGGGCAGAATAGTAGGAGCATCTGCATAGGTATCATGTCAGAGGAGTATGCCAGGGCTGAGGATGAGAGTGTGGTTTCTGAGCTAAGGTTGGAGGGGCCAGAGTGTCAATGACCGATGAAAGGGTGGAATTATACTGGCAGATAGATTGGTCAGGGCAGGAAAAGGAGGTGCTGGATGAGAGGAGAGGTTTGAGAGAGCTAGCGAGCTGATGCAGATCTAGTGACTTAGTGCTTCTGTGAAGTTTGGTGTGAGGGGTAGAGGTAGGGGTAGTTGTAGGTAGGGAAGTGATGTTGCAAGTTAGGAGATGATGGTCAGAGAGAGGAAAGGGGACTTTGTTAAATTTGAAAGAGTGCATCGATAGGTGAAAGTCAGATTAAGGGAGTGACCATATTTGTGAGTGTGAGTCAGTCCATTGTGACAGGCCTAGGAGGAAGTCAGTTGAAGAAGTTGTCTTGCAGAGGAGGTAGTGGGATTGTCAAGAGGGATGTTAAAGTCACCAAGAATGAGGACAGGGGTGTCTGAGGAAAGGAAATAAGGAAGCCAGGCAGCAAAGTGATCTAGAAATTGAGTTGGGGAGCCAGGGAGGCGGTATATGACTGCAACACGTATAGAGAGGTGAGAGAATAACCGAATCATGTGTGCTTCAAATGAAGAAAATGTAAGTGAAGAGAAAGGCTGTATTTGTTGGAAGGTGCAACGAGAGGAAAGTAAAATACCGAAACCACCTCCTTGTCTATTGCCAGAGCTAGGAGTGTGGCTGAAATGGAGACCCCCATGTGACAGTGCAGCAGTGGATGCTGTGTCTGAAGCAGAGAGCCAGGTTTCTGTAAGAGCCAGAAGGTTAAGAGAGTGGGAGATATAGAGATCATGGATAGTGAGTTTGTTGCAAACAAAGCGAGAGTTCCAGAGTGCACAAGTGAAGGGGTAGGGGTTTTTAGATGTAAGAGGAATGCAATTAAGGTTACCAGAGTTTAGTTTATGAAGTCTATTGAAAGGCACACAAGGATGTGAGAGGCTAGGAGGTTGTGAGGGACCAGGATTAGGGGAGATGTCGCCAGCAGCTAGTATGAGCAAGAGGGAGAGTGACATGAGATGAGAAGCAGATTTGCCGTAATGAGACTGTTTTTTGGCTGAGGTGCAGGGGGTAGAGAGAGTGTTTAGGAATAGGTAAAGTTCATGAGTACAAAAATAAGGTGAGTATAAGAGAGATGGGCTAATGAACAGTGCAGGTGGAGAGGGAGAAGGAGTAATTGAATAATGTAGTTTGTTACAGAGACAAGAGGTAGCAACAAGTATTATGAAGATATTGAGCATTATTATGAAAGTGGGAACCAAGTAAACACATAAGACACAGCGTTACATTTAAGCTAAGACATGCTACATATCTGTTTGGAGCTAAAACTAGACATTTGCGGAAAGAGACAATGACATGGTTAAATTGCATTCCCAATCTGACCATTCAAGCTAAGACATGCTACATATCTGTTTGGAGCTAAAACTAGACATTTGCGGAAAGAGACAATGACATGGTTAAATTGCATTCTCTATCTGACCATTTAAGCTAAGACATGCTACATATCTGTTTGGAGCTAAAACTAGACATTTGCGGAAAGAGACAATGACATGGTTAAACTGCATTCTCTATCTGACCATTTAAGCTAAGACATGCTACTGTTTGGAGCTAAAACTAGACATTTGCGGAAAGAGACAATTACATTGTTAAAGCACATTCTATAAATGCCCATTTAAGCTAAGACATGCTACCTATGCGTATTTCGCATAAACCGGACATTCGCTAAAATAAAAACAAAATGGTTAAATTGCATCCTAGAGATGGCCATTTAAGCTAAGACATGCTACATATCTGTTTGGATCTAAAACTAGACATTTGCGGAAAGAGACAATGACATTGTTAAATTGCATTCTCTATATGACCATTTAACCTAAGACATGCTACATATCTGTTTGGAGCTAAAACTAGACATTTGCGGAAAGACAAATGGTTAAATTGCATCCTATAGCTGACTATTTCGCACATTACATAAACACAACTGTTTTTTAAGACTACAGTGGCAATTGTCTAACTAATTAACCATGTTGTGCACAAGTACTCACCAACGAGACAGCCAGGGGGAAACTCTCTGCCCTCAAACTGCCACCACAGGGACGACTGTCTGAGGATGCGGGCATCATGACAAGCGCCGCCGAAATTCGCACACACCTGCATAATCCGCATCCGTACGTCACAAACAAACTGCACGTTGAGACTATGAAAGTGTTTGCGATTTCGGAAGGGCAAGTCATCTTCTGGGGCACGCAGCACAATGTGGGTGCAATCTATTGCTCCCAAGACATTGGGCATTCGAGCAATAGCAAAGAATTCCCTCTTCAGGTGCCTCCAACCACCATCATTTTGAGGGAATCCTATGTAACGCTTACTGACTCATACCATGGCATCCAGAAAGTTGTCAAAAACCACAGAGAAGGTACCCTGAGCCAGCCCGTGCATGTACCCCTCTCCAGATTGAAAACTCCCGGAGGCTAGGACGTGTATGCAACTTAGCATCTTGGTCATACCAGGGATTGCCATTCTCATACGTCTACGTGGCTCCATATGAGGTCTAAGAACATCGTAAAGGCCAATGAGCTGTTCGAGATTGAGCCTATATTTGTCATAAACCTTAAATTCACTCATGTTGTCCAAGGTGGGCCTCACCATATGAACAGGAGGACCTCGAAGCAAACGAGCCCTTTGTCTCTCTTGGAGCTGCCGAGCCCACCTGATTCTGTTCAACGCTACCTGTGCAGCAGCACCAGCAACATCTAACTGAGCATCATCCATATTTGCCAAGCTAAGCAGCACAAAGCCAAACAGCAGAGCAAACGCACAAGGAGTAACAAGGTATGCAAAAACACAAAAGCGATTTGATACAATGTCGATCACAAGGGACGCTTTGGCCATGTTTTTTGGGGGATTTATAGTGCAATTAGTCCAATGGTAGTGAGTTCGTAATGATTGCAGATTGTATACACTTGTTTGTAGGTGAGCGGCGCTAATGCTTTCAAATTGGGAATTTTTTTTAGGTGTTTGCTGAAATTTTGTTTTCCCCCATGAATCGTAATGTGAAAGTGTAAAATGTAATATATACAGTGCATCTTCGTAATGTTTGTTCATTTGCATAATAAATACTTATTAAACACAATGTTATAGTAAAAAGCACACGTCCACGCTAATATGAATGAAAGTGCATACATGTGTATAATGGCATAGAATCTGATTGATCAATGGTGCTGCAATATTGTTTATAAATGATAAAGTAACAGCTGACATCTCTAATATTGTATATATAAGTGATTGGCGAGATGTCAATATTTTACGCGTCCCTTTAAAATCGCAACAATAATGAAGATCTTCCGGCTGACATCTCTAGTATTGTATATATAAGTGATTGGCGAGATGTCAATATTGTACGCATCCCATTAAAATCGCAATAATAATGATGTTCCAAACTGTCGTTTACGTATATGTAGTATTGTAGTATTGAGTGCTAAACTTCTGAAAGGGGCAGTACAGTCCTAAAGCTGTAATGTATATGGTTGAAGCTTCTAATGACGTCATCATATTATCAACCTGCCTGTCTAGTTATCAAATCCTCATTGTGTTGTTGTATTTTACTACATTGTTATTGTGTGCTGAATAAAAATATAACTGTGTGCTTTTCTGTTGTGTGATGCGTGTTATGTACATATACACCAATATATTGTGATTCTCTCCCACATATGCTGACTTATATAAAGCAGTATAGCATTGTTGTTCCTTCCCAAAAAGTGACAGCTGTAATCTGTTCTAACGATGTTCTTATTGTACGTAATTCCTAATGGTATATTCTGAGTGAATCGTGATGTTAAAGGGACAGTAAATCCATATTTTATGTTTCATGATTCATAGAGAGAATCTAATGTGTTTTTTGGGCATAATATCAATGCACATGTATGAGTGAATGATAAAAGTCATGTATGTGCATCCATTAATGATCATGTGTTAAGCCTATGTAGATATGCTGTTCATGCAAGCATGAGTTGAATAAATGAAATGCTATAATAGAGGTAAATGAGATGTGTTTCCAATTGTCTACTGTTTGTGAATAATGAAATGTTCAAATTATTTTTCTATCCGTTTAAATATGATGTAATTTATTAAATATATTTTGTATTGTTGATGGTGCTTTGTATTTGAAATAATGTAAATTTCTATAACAATTTGATGTTGTAGTGAATTTCACACAAGTAAAAGCCATAACTCCATAGGGAAATAGCCATTTCTTGATCTATTTGTCATATTGGGACTAACGCAAGAAAGAATTAGTTAGTTTCACAATTTTAACGCTGGTATTACGAGTTTTCTTGTCTACGCTTTTTCATTGCATTAGGTAAATCTGCCTGTCACGTGCACGAGCACGTCTTCCCCATAGAAGTCAATGGAGGAGAAAAATGTGTGTAGAAATAAAATCCAAGACTTGTTTTGAGCGTAAAGTGAGTGACGTCATGGTCTTGTGTGAAGAAGTAGCCAAATCATGTTAAATTCCTAATAAAAATCTTATTTGTGAATGTAATATGCTGTATATTGTTTGTATGTATCGATTAGTGTATGTATGTGATAATATTTGTAGTTAGATGTAGCTATATTAGTGTCTGTTCCCGTCTGTCTATGTAAGTCAATGGAAAATGGCTTTATGTGCCTTTTTTTTCAAACACCCGAGATCTCGTAACTTTGATCCGTTCTATTTTTTGACATGAGAATATAAAATCTTAAAAATAAATATAGTTTAGTGTTTGTATGAGTGTAAGTGTAGTTTGTGTAATTTTTTTTTGTGATTCGTGTATGTTTTTGTTTGCGGTATATGTTAACTACTGGGTCTGGGTTGACGTTAATGATTTCAGCAGAGACAGATATTTTTTGTTGCGTTACAGAAACTCGTAATACCAGCGGGCGTTAAAAAGCAGCGTTAGGACCGGCCAACTCTGCTTTTTGACCCTAACGCAAAACTCGTAATCTAGCCGTTATTTTTTTTGTTGTGGATTTAATTTTTTCAGCGTAAAATGGCTGTTATTATTTTTTATCCCTCCCTCTCTAGTGACTCTTCTGTGGAGTTCCACATCACTAGCTCATGGACTCTTGCCAATTAGATGAAAGAAAATATAATTTATGTAAGAACTTACCTGATAAATTAATTTCTTTCATATTGGCAAGAGTCTATGAGACCCACCCCTTCTATGGTGCGTTATGCTTTTTTGTATAAAGCACAATTATTTCCAGTTCCTTTTTTTGATGCTTTTTACTCCTTTTTCTATCACCCCACTACTTGGCTATTCATTAAACTGAATTGTGGGTGTAGTGAGGGATGTATTTGTAGGCATTTTGAGGTTTGGGAAACTTTGCCCCTCCTGGTAGGATTGTATATCCCATACATCACTAGCTCATGGACTCTTGCCAAGTTGAAAGAAATGAATTTATCAGGTAAGTTTTTACATAAATTATGTTTTGTTTTGTTTTTAGAATAGCCATTTTTTATTTTTAATGGGCAGAAAAAGAGCTGAAAGCCCTTTTAAGGGCAATGGCAATACAAATGCCCTTTTCAGGGCAATGGGTACATTAGGTTTAACTTTTTTTATTTTGTGAGTTTGGGGGTGGGGGTTTGTATACTGTTAGGGGGTGTTTGTTTTTCTTTTGTAGAAAAAGAGCTGATTTCTTTAGGGAAATGCCCTACAAAAGGCCCTTTTGAGGGCCCTTGGTAGTTAATTATAGATTAGGGTTTTTTATTTTGGGGTGTTTTTTTTTTTAAAAAAAATAGGGTATTAGAATAGGAATAACTTTTATTGTTTTGGATAATTTTGTTTGTTATTTTTTGTAAAGATAGTTTTTTTTATTTTTTTTATTTTTTGTAATTTTAGTGTTTTTAATTTTTTGTAATGGTAGGGTTTTTTTTGTAATGTTAGGCTTTAGTGTAAGGCAGCTTAGGTTTAACTTTTATCTCACTGGTAAGTTTGTATTTATATTAACTAGGTAGTTAGTAAATAGTTAATAGTTAATACAAACTTACCTGCAAAATAAAAACCTTACGAGTTTTGCAGTAAGAACGGCTTGGTGCTAACTTGCAAGTTATTGTCACCACTCACCTCCCTCTAGCGCTGCTATTACAGGTTTGCAGGCAATATGTGAGCGTTGGGCAAAATTGAGCTCCATACCGCACTCCAATACCAGCGCTGCTTTGAGCTGGTTCTATGTGCTCGTGCACAATTTCCCCATAGACATCAATGGGGAGAGCCGGCTAAAAAAAAGCCTAACACCTGCAATAAAGGAGCGTAAAGCTCCGTAACGCAGCCCCATTGATTCCTATGGGGAAAGAAAAGTTATGTTTACACCTAACACCCTAACATAAACCCCGAGTCTAAACACCCCTAATCTGCCGCCCTCAACCACCACCTACATTACACTTATTAACCCCTAATCTGCTGCCCCCGACATCTCTGCCGCCTACATTACACTTTTTAACCCCTAATCTGCCACCCGACATCGCCGCCACCTACATTATACTTATCAATCCCTAATCTGCCGCCCCCAACACCGCCGTCACATACATAAAGTTATTAACCCTCAATCTGCCATCCCTAATGATGCCACCACCTACCCTTATTAACCCCTAATCTGCCGCCCCCAATGTCGCCGCCACCTACAGTACAGTTATTAACCACTAATCTGCCACCCCCAACATCACCGCCACCTACCTACACTTATTAACCCCTAATCTGCCACCCCTTATGTCGCCGCCACCTACCTACACTTATTAACCCCTAATCTGCCGCTCCCAACATCACCGCCACTATACTAAAGTTATTAACCCCTAAACCTAACCCTAACCGTAACACCCACTAACTTTAATGTAATTAAAATAAATCTAAATAAATCCTACTATTAATAACTAAATAATTCCTATTTAAAACTAAATACTTACCTGTAAAATAAACCCTAAGCAAGCTACAATATAAATAATAGTTACATAGAAGCTATCTTAGGTTTTATTTTTATTTCACAGCTAAGTTTTTTATTTATTTTAAATAGGTAGAATAGTTAGTAAATAGTTATTAACTATCTACTAGCTACCTAGCTAAAATAAATACAAATTTACCTGTAAAATAAAACCTAACTTGAGTTACACTAACACCTAACCTTACACTAAAATTAAATAAATTACATTAATTAAATACAATTAACTAAATTACAAAAAAAAACTAAACACTAAATTACACAAAATGAAAAAGAAATTATCAAATATTTAAACTAATTACACCTAATCTAAAAGCCTTATCAAAATAAAAAAGCCCCCCCAAAATAAAAAAACCTTAGCCTAAACTAAACTGCCAATAGGCCTTAAAAGGGGCCCAAAAGAAATCAGCTCTTTTACCTGTAAAATAAAAATACAAACACCCCCCCCAATAGTAAAACCCACAACCCACACAACCAACCCCCCCAAATAAAAACCTATATAAAAAACCTAAGCTCCCCATTGCCCTGAAAAGGGCAATTGTATGGGCATTGCCCTTAAAAGGGCATTTAGCTCTTTTTCCGCCCAAACCCTAATCTAAAAATAAAACCTACCCAATAAACCCTTAATAAAACCTAACACTAACCCCCGAAGATCCACTTACAGTTTTTGAAGACCCGACATCCATCCTCATCGAAGTGGCAGAAGTCTTCATCCAAGCGGCAAGAAGTCCTCAACAAAGCCGGGAGAAGTCTTCATCCAAGCGGGCCGAAGTCTTTATCCAAGTTGTCATCCAGACGGCATCTTCTATCTTCATCCATCCGGCGCGGAGCATCCTCTTCCTACGACGGCGACTGAAGAATGAAGGTTCTTTCCAAGATGGCCTCCCTTGAATTCCGATTGGCTGATAGAATTCTATCAGCCAATCGGATTTAAAGGTGAAAAAATCCTATTGGCTGATGCAATCAGCCAATAGGATTGAGCTTCAATCCTATTGGCTGATCCAATCAGCCAGTAGGATTGAGCTTGCATTCTATTGGCTGTTCCAATCAGCCAATAGAATGCAAGCTCAATCCTATTGGCTGAAAGGACTTTTTGAATGCTGCGGTAGTTACGTTGCATTACGGCCACAAAATTATGCCGTACAGTTAAACTTGCAAGACTCGTAACACCAGCGGTAGTGAAAAAGAACCTTAACGCTGCTTTTTCACTTATACCATAAAACTCGTAATCTAGCCGTAAACTAGCTACAATATAACTATTAGTTATAGTGTAGCTAGCTTAGGTTTTATTTTTATTTCACAGGTCAGTTTGTATTTACTTTTAAATAGGTATTATTTAGTTAATAATTGCAACTTTAATTTAGCTCTATTTTTATTATTTTAAAGTGAGGGGGTTAGGTTTAGGGTTAGGTTTAGGGGTTAATAGTTTCATTTAGGTTGTTGCGATGTCAGGGGCTGGTGGTTTAGGGGTTAATAGGTTTATTTAGTGGAAGTGATGTGGGAGGCCAGAGGTTTAGGGGTTAATAACTTTATTTAGTGGCGGAATTGGGGTTAATATCTTTATTATAGTGTGGATGAGGGTTGGGGTGCAGGGGAATAGGGGTTAATAACTTTTGTATAGTGGCGGCGATATCGGGAGCGGCAGATTAGGGGTTAATAACTTTATTTTGGTGGCGACTATATCGGGAGTGGCAGATTAGGGGTTAATAACATCATGTTGGTATCGGCAATGTCGAGTATAGCAGATTAGGGGTGTTTAGATTCAGGGTTTATGTTAGGGTGTTAGGTTTAAACATAACCTTTTTTTTCCTCATAGACTTCAAGGGGGTTGCTTTTCAAAACTCGCAATGCCAGCGCTATGGAGGGTCAAATAATGCAATGTTTGTTGCATTCGTTTCGAACCCTGTATAACGCACAAATCGTAATCTACCTGATTTTGATTACATCATGAACATGGTGGATGTGATCAGTAGATTTCAAACAAACAATGGTTAAAGAGCACTTGCATTTCCTCGTTTTATACTAATATATATCCAGTGCGGATGCGAAAAGTATTTTTTACATTATGATGTTCAATATTCCAGTTTGTAGATACATTAACATCCTGAAATTGCACATTTATATGCTGACATATATAGAGCACTTACACAGTGTGCACAAACTATTATCATTCTTCACAAACTACTATGTTTCATGACTCCACGGGGTGTTATTGCTTATTCCTTTTTAGATAACATTGTGTACATAACACTAAGAAGTGTGAACTATTTAAATACATAGCATCCAAGTGAAAACTGATTTTTATGTGTTTAACCCTTTAAGGACACAGCTTTCAGTTTGCTCAATTGTTTTATGATGGAAAAATTCCGTCATATGTCCTTAAGAGGTTAAAGGGACAATGTACTTTCTCAAATTAAAATTTGACCTTTAAAATATACATTTGTTTGTCACTTTAGTAAATGTGTACATTTACTTAAGTGGGTTAAAAATGTCTAAAGAGATTATGTAATATTGTGTAATACATACTTTTAGAAATATGTGATCTATTGTGATATGTTATTGTAACAAATGCTATTATATTTAGCACAACAAGCACATATGCTTATTTATCTGTAGATGTTTTAATGGAAGATAGGAAGTATTTGTATAATATTGTCCTGCCTTAAAAAACGTACAATACTTATTAAAGAACACACATTAATATTGGTTTATTTGTGAATAATGCGAAATATTCTCAAAATATTTATGTTGATGAGACACCACAGTCTGTTTCTTCATCTATGGCTAAGTCTCTATGGGAACCTCTTGTCAGTAAATAAAAATAAATAAAAAGAAGATCATTTACATTAATATATTCATATATGACTAATAAAAAAGATAAAAATAAATTAGAAATACAAATTTTGAAAGCACAATTCATGTCATTAATACAATTGCATGCAGGTTATACAATGATATTGTGAATTAGTGTATGTTGGTCGATGTAGGTATAGTTAAGACTCATTATTAGTGACAATGTCACAGAACTAGGTGTGCAATTTACCTGAAAAAGAACAATCATATCACTATAGTAGCTCAAAATCATGTGAATAGTTTTCCTATTGTGATTAAAGGGATGTTCTCATATGGTTTATGAAAGTTTCTCTTCATTGTTTTTTTAAAGGGTTAGAAATGTGTGACAAACCATACATTAATAAAACACATAATTATAATTTCTTATATGATTGTAATACAATCTGCCTACTGTGCACTTTGAACGAAGCTGACACCCACAGGAAAAATAACTTTTATTTTTGTATAAAACAAGTAACAAAGACCACCCATATTTGTAGGCAGAACATATGCAAAAAGATTAAATGTGCCCCAGCCAATCACAAATGAGTTTCACACACTTGTTATAAATATTCATTGTACTGAGTTATATGGGATCCCATGCGCACTAATAGACTCGCATGCACACTAGTAATGTATAGGACTCGCATGTGCACTCGGCCAAAAATCCCTTTGCCTTGTTTTAATATAACTATATGCTCGTTAGTCTAGAGGAAGTTTGGATACTTATCTAGATTCATATTATCATATATGGTGATGCTGTTCCTTCCGATCACTGCTAGACTCCTGCACGCTAATCCGCCACGCCCCACGACATTGACGTCATCATCCGCTCTCTATCCGGCACTTGGATAGTGATGCACCTCAGGAGATAGGATGGAGGGGAGCTAATATGCGCATGCGTTAGCAAAAGGATTACAATGCGCATGCGGGATGAAGTTTTAAAAAAGAAAAAGAAAATTGTTGAGTTTACTATCCCTTTAAGTATGAAGAAGATCACCTTTTGAATATAATCCCATGACCCTATAGTGCATGGTGGTGTATGGCATCATTTCCTTATTTTTTAACTTTTATTGTTTGATTACACACTGTTATAATTTTACTATATACTGTTTTCAATCTGTTATAAATTATTCAGCTAGACTCATTCACCTATGTTGCAGATCTGCTCTGCTTTGCAAGTCTCTACAGTGGCTCCTAATACACTCCAGAATACAATATAAAGGGGCATATTTATCAAGCTCCGAATGGAGCTTGATGCCCCGTGTTTATGGCAAATCTGCAGGCTCGCCAGAAACAGCAGTTATGAAGCAGCGGTCACAAAGACTGCTGCTCCATAACCTGTCCGCCTGCTCTGAGCAGGCGGACTGACATCGCCGGAAATCAACCCAATCGAGTAAGATCGGGTTGATTGAGAGCTCCCTGCTGGCGGCCTATTGGCCGTGAGTCTGCAGGGGGCGGCATTGCACCAGCAGCTCTTGTGAGCTGCTGGTGCAATGCTGAATATGGCAAGCATATTGCTCGCCGTATTCAGCGAGGTCTGTCGGACCTGATCCGCAGTATCAGATCAGGTCCAACAGACCTTGATAAATAGGGGCCAAAGTATTAACCCTAACTTACAAAGCACTCAACAGTCTCACTCCCAACTATATTTCCTCTCATCTTCAAATACTCTCCCACTTGTCTTCTTTGATCATCCTCTGAACTATGTCTCTCCACTCTTATTATCTCTACGTCGCTCTTCCACCTACAAGACTGCTCCTATCCTCTGGCACTCTATACCCAGCTCCATAAAATTCTCTCCAACCTTGTATTACTTCACATACTCTTTAAAAACCCCATTTATGCAGAGAGGTTTATCATCTCTCCTCTGTTTTTCATCCTACCCAAAATATATCTTGAACTGCCTTGGCTCACTGCTGCATCTACAATCCACATGACAAGATAACTCTAACCTTATATCCCTGCACCCTCAATTTGTAAACTGTAAGCACTTTGGAGCCGGGCCCCCTTCCTCTATTACTAAATTTGTTTAGTCTGTTATGTTTTTGTATCTTATCACAAATCCTTGTCATTGTATGCCCCTTTCTGTGTACCCAGGACTACTGAATTTTGTGGAACTATACAAATAAATTATAATAGTAATAATAATATATGTGTTATAATAACATATTAATGGCCCAATGGTCCAATGATCTCTGTCTCATCAGGTCTGTGGGGGTCCCGCAAAGAATTTTAATAAGGACATTTTACCTTTTGAACGGTTTATCTCACTATACAGGGTTCTGGATATTAATCCTTTGGCTGCTAAGCCATTTCCCACATAGGTGCTAATATTTTCTTTTTATTTTTTAACTTTTTGATTTTTTTTTTTTTACTTTTTGAATTTTTTTGCAGACCCCCAATACTTATACTGTTGGAAAGGTTATGTGATTACCTTTCCAACAGTGGGTTCAGGGGGTCTGTAGCTGCTTAGATGCCTGAGATACAGGCTTCTAAGCAGCATGCCCGCCTCCTCCTATACTTAACATTGTTAAGTATAAATAAAGTTGCGCGGTGACGTCATCACGTAATTGCATGTGACGTCACCGCGCATCACGTGAAGCCCCGGCGATGCCTGTCACTCTACAGGCACGATCGCCGGGGTAGCAGCATTAAGGAGCCCCCGCCCCCCAGATCTCCCTCAAGGTGGGAGTGTGCTCATGACGGCTCTGATTAGCACCAGAGTGAGAAACTCTGTGATGGCTCAGAGCCGTCATTAGCACTCAAAGGGTTAAAGAGAAAACATTTCATTATGATATAATGCTTAAAATAGCCCTCCAAAAATATGCATTATTTCATTCCATGCCGGTGAGTTCTTGATCATCAGGCATGTAGTGAACAAGAATTTCATTGTAGGTTTCTACAATCATTATAAAAACAATCATTGGAGAGCTTGTATTACCTCTGGTTCCCTACTCGGGAGCTGATCCGAGACCTGTTATTAGTATAATGAAGCTTGTATCTAAGGGTATCTTAGTCACATGTTTGTCTATCTAGTTTCTCTAATGAATCATATATTTAAGAAAATATTACATTTATGTGATGTATATAAATGTTTTGTGTTTCAGTAGTTATGGAATGAGAGAAAGTCCTAAGCAGTGTATGTTATGATGGCAATGCCATTAAGTCTGCAGTGTTCTTTAAACAGCTGACAAGTAGAGTTCTCAGTTGACAACCTAAATTTAGTACTAAGTCTCCCAGTTCTTTACTGGGCAACCTACAATTCTAGTTATCTGTAAAGTAACCACATATCTGGCACTAATGCCTTAAACAGTCCTGTATCTATTATTCAGTAACTGAACAGCAAATGTTATATTTAACAACTGATTGCCTCTTCGTTTTGTCTAAAACCACTTTTCCTCCCTGTCTGTGCTGAAAACACAATAGCTGCTTTCTTACTACAATTCATGACTTGTTCAAGCTTTGACTTGGGAGTAGTATGTTTTATTGAAGGGATAATGTTGTTGCTTTAGCTTGCTTGTCAATTTATTTGTGAATGACAGAGTGGGCTGCAACACTTACAAAGTGCAATCCACTTGTTTCCTGCATGAACTGCTTTATGAAAATGCATTCTGCAATGCTCAAAAAGTCTGAGCAAGTATGGTATGTTACAAAAATAGGATTCATTCTTTTACATCAGAAAAGTTAGTTATGTTGTACAAAGTATAAATATAAAAAAGAAGGATAATTGAAAGAAACAGTTATAAAAATGTTAAATACAAATAGTCTATTATTTACTAGTCTTTTTTTTTTACTTACCAGATGTTCATTTTGATTCTTTGAACATTTCCAAACTTTTATTTTTCTAAGAAGCTGTCTTATATACACACCTGAATTTAACAGCATTTTAATAATGCTTCTATAAAGAATGTAAAGAAAAATGTATGTGTCTTGTAAAGAGGTAACAGTGACAGAAAGTTTTTTTTTTAATCATGACCTTTACAACATTTTTCAGCCCTGTGATAATTCATATATAACAATGTTCTAATGCATTCAGTCCATGTAAACACCTTCTATGGTCCACCTTCTATAGTCCATGTAAACACCTTCTATGGTGGCTCTGGTGGAGCCACATATACGTACTTTAGTAGGGAAAAGAAATGCAGGCAAGGGCCAGAAAGGAGTAGATAATGAGTTGTAGATACAGAGAGGGTTAAGGAGCAGACAGGTTTTTGAGAGGGGCATGAATACAGATGTCAGAAGGGTGGATGCAGGTGTAAGTATACACAAGGACTAGTAAACCACCCAGAATGACCCAAAACAATGGCCATTAATTCCTTGACATATTATATCTCACAATCTGAAGATTCAATTTTAAAGAAATATGTAGGTCATATAACCTCTTTTCTAAGAGGTTCCACACAGTTTTATTAAATGTATTCACTGACCTTATATGGAATACAAGGTATATTTTAGTTACCTGTGATGTGAGTACACTCCACACCAACATAGATCATGGATTGGGGCTGGAAGCATTAAATTATGTTTTTGGATGTATTCAGTTTATCCTAAAGAATGACTATTTCTATTTCAATGGCAATTACTATATACAAAGTAAAAGTACTTCAATGGGCACCAGGTTCATCCCCAAGCCATTTTAAATAAGAGCATGGTTCCATTGAGCAGGCATCAATACTCTGCCCACATTTAACAATGCAATATTGGCTGATTATGCAACACTGCCCCTCCTCCAATGCAGACAATCGCACATGAACAGGGGCTGTCAAACCCCCCGGTCAAACTAGTCTGGAGTGATAGCAAATCACTAGCTCAGAGCTGGTGTATCGGTTAGGAAGCAGTGGTCTTAACTATAAGCTGAGCTATCAATAGTGCACCCTGCACTATTGAATGTACTTCAATTGTAATCTAGGCATTTGTGTTAATAGCATGCATTCCACTATGTGTATTAAACTCACAATTATAAAAAAAGCTTGATTGTCATATGTCTATTGAGTCCCAGTACCATATCCTGCAAATCTAACTGTTTTATGATGATATCCCCCTCTGTGCAACTCTCTTTTGCTAAAAAAAAACTACCTTTTTACATCTGCTGAAGGAATGAGTATGTGATTGTATGTTAAATCCGTTAGTTTTGCAATGCTATTTTTAATGTCTTATTTCTAATGTCTTGTAATTTTCTATAAATGTGCAAATCTTGTCAATACTTGCTATTACTTCAATGTATAGCTGACTTACGGCATAACTTCAACCTCCTCCAAATTCTATTGTTTGTTTATTTTAACTTATCTCTACCTGACCTGGTCTAAATCAAATTTCCCAAATGGCCTTTTTCCCTGTTCTTTCATTGGCTTATTTAGTGCACCCAGATGACTGCTCTGCAGTGGAGGTTGGTCCATTGGGACAGCATGGGCAATGCCCCATTAGAATATTTAGAGTAAAAAATAAAATAGTGTATTCAAGAAAAAAAAAAGTTTACTAAAAAACAAAATTGCATTGTAAAACTTACGGCAAAGATTGGTAATATTTTTTTTTTTCAGGGACAGAGGGGGATGGGACAAATATATCTTGACATTTTAATATAATAAAAAAAAGGAGGCTAAAAGCATTGATATGTAAAGGATGGGCGTTTTTTCAATGTGCCCTGTTTTGAGAGCACTTTACACATGCGCATTGTGATGCCTTAATATGTTAATTAGGCCACCTCTTTTATTTCCAAAACGGATGGTTAAGCATAGACGTCCATTTAAAAAAAAAAAAGAGAGTCCTAAACTCCCATTGGCTGACACTGTATGGGGGCAGGGTTTACACTAGAGGACTTCACCCATGTTTAAAAATCAAGAAAAGAAGTACGTGCACCATTGTGAAGAGACTTAAGTGAGGAAGAGATTTCAGATTCCTTCTACTATCACTTAGTAACCTGCTTTACGTGGGCTAGGACACAGCACACTGCACAGGGCAGAATGGTAAGCATGTGACTCCTCATTCAATGCTGGATCCCCTATGGTTTGCACATTACTTTTTTATACACCAGACTGTGAAACCCTGCATATGCCATAGCAATTCCAAGCTCTCGAACATGCCCTCTCAGTTCTCCTGCTCACAGCATTTTTCCATTTTTTTTTGAGCAGTGCTAAAAAATCTTTGAGCAGAACTACTGATTGCTAGAGAGCTGGGAAGGGCATTAACACAGTGCCAACAGCTGCAGCCTTTCCTTATACAGTATGCTCTGGAAGCTCACTGCTGGCTGACAGGGATGAGAACTGGCAGCTGTAAAGGGGGAAGCTGGGGCCGTATTAGTTGCAGTTCACTTAACGGTGGTGTGGAAGGAAATACCCTCTCCTGTCAAACTGCAAAGTTTTTTATGGACAGACTCAGGACAAAGGAGAAGGGTAGTCATTGGCAGCTGACCTCTGCTGCTGCTGCATATAAATATTGTAACTTAGCAGTGCACTATTCTTCCTTCATCCCTCCCCCGTGGTGACCCTGCAGACCCACAGCCAGAACTTCTACTAAAGCAAGTCTGCCTCTCTCTTTAAAATATGCCAAACAAATCTTTCGGCCAGATTACGAGTTTTGCGTTATGGCGTTATGGCTGGCTCGGTACAAACTTGCAAGTTATTTCCACGCTCACCTTTAATAGCGCTGCTATTAAACTTTTTCCAAAAAACGGCGTTAGCAGGCAATATGGCAGCACACAAATACCAGCGCTGCTTTGAGCTGCTTTTAGGTGCTTGTGCACGATTTCCCCATAGACATCAATGGGGAGAGCCTACTAAAAAAAAAAGCCTAATACCTGCAATAATGGAGCGTAAAGCTCCGTAACGCAGCCCCATTGATTCCTATTGGGAAAGAAATTGTATGTTTAAACCTAACACCCTAACATAAACCCCGAGTCTAAACACCCCTAATCTGCCCCCCTCGACATCGCCGCCACCTACCTACACTTATAACCACTAATCTGCTGCCCCCAATGTCGCCGCCACCTACATTACACTTATTAACCCCTAATCTGCCACCACCAATGTTGCCGTCACCTACCTACACTTATTAACTCCTAATCTTCCTCCCCCAATGTCTCACCCGCCACTTTACTAAAGTTATTAACCCCTAAACCTCTGGCCTCCCACATCACTAACACTAAATAAATATATTAACCCCTAAACCTAAGTCTAACCCTAACACCCTTAACTTTAATATAATTAAAATAAATATAAATATAAATTACTATTATTACCTAAATAATTCATATTTAAGACTAAATACTTACCTGTAAAATAAATCCTAAGCTAGCTACAATATAACTAATAGTTACATTGTAGCTATCTTAGGTTTTATTTTTATTTTTCAGGTAAGTTTGTATTTATTTTAACTAGGTAGACTAGTTAGTAAATAGTTATTAACTATTTACTAGCTACCTAGCTAAAATAAATACAAATTTACCTGTAAAATAAAACCTAACCTGAGTTACACTAACACCTAACCTTACACTAAAATTAAATAAATTAAATTACAAAAAACATTTATCTAAATTACAAAACATAATAAACACTAAATGACACAAAATAAAAAAGAAATTATCAAATATTTAAACTAATTACACCTAATCCAATAGCCCTATCAAAATAAAAAAGCCCCCCCCCCCCAAAAAAAACCCCCTAGCCTACACTAAACTGCCAATGGCCCTTAAAAGGGCCTTTTGTGGGACATTGCCCGAAAGAAATCAGCTCTTTTACCTGTAAAAGAAAATACAAACAACCCCCCAACAGTAAAACCCACCACTTACACAACCAGCCCCCCCCCCAATAAAAACCTACCTAAAAAAACTAAGCTCCCCATTGCCCTGAAAATGGCATTTGGATGGGCATTGCCCTTAAAAGACATTTGTCACTTTTACATTGCCCAAACCCTAATCTACAAATAAAACCCACCAAATAAACCCTTAAAAAACCTAAATCTAACCCCCGAAGATCCACTTACAGTTTTTAAAGACCGGACATCCATCCTCATCCAGCCAGGAGAAGTCTTCATCCAAGCGGAAAGAAGTCCTTAACAAAGGCGGGAGAAGTTTCCATGCAAGCGGCAAGAAGTCGTCCTCCAGGCGGGCAGAAGTCTTCATCTAAATGGCATCTTCTATCTTCATCCTTCCGATGCGGAGCGGCTCCATCTTCAAGAAATCTGGCGCGGAGCATCCTCTTCTTTCGCTGGCTATTGAAGAATGAAGTTTCCTTTAAATGACGTCATCCAAGATGGAGTCCCTTGAATTCTGATTGGCTGATAGAATTCTATCAGCCAATTGGAATTAAAGGGTAAAAAATCCTATTGGCTGATGCAATCAGCCAATAGGATTGAGCTTCAATCCTAATGGCCGATCCAATCATCCAATAGGATTGAGCTTGCATTATATTGGCTGATTGGAACAGCCAATAGAATGCAAGCTCAATCCTAATGGCTGTTTGGATCAGCCAATAGGATTAAAGCTCAATCCTATTGGCTGATTGCATCAGCCAATAGGATTGTTTACCCATTTATTCCGATTGGCTGATAGAATTCTATCAGCCAATTAGAATTCAAGGGAAGCCATCTTTAATGACATCATTTAAAGGAAACTTCATTCTTCAACAGCCAGTGAAAGAAGAGGATGCTCTGCACCAGATTACTTGAAGATGGAGCCGCTCCACGTCGGAAGGATGAAGATAGAAGATGGCGTCTGGATGAAGACTTCTGCCCGCCTGGAGGACGACTTCTTGCCGCTTGGATGAAGACTTCTCCCGGCTTCATTGAGGACTTCTTTCTGCTTGGATGAAGACTTCTCCCGGCTGAATGAGGATGGATGTCCGGTCTTCAAAAACTATAAGTAGATCTTCGGGGGTTAGTGTTTTTTTAAGGGTTTTTTGGGTGGGTTTTATTTTTAGATTAGGGTTTGGGCAATGTAAAAGAGCTACATGCCCTTTTAAGGGCAATGCCCATCCAAATGCCCTTTTCAGGGCAATGTAGAGCTTAGGTTTTTATTTGGGGGGTTGATTGTGTGGGTGGTGGGTTTTACTTTTGGGGGGTGTTTGTAATTTTTTTTACAGGTAAAAGAGCTGATTTCTTTGGGGCAATGCCCCGCAAAAGGCCCTTTTAAGGGCCATTGGCAGTTTAGTGTAGGCTAGGGTTTTTTTTTTATTTTGAGGGGGGGTATTTTGATAGGGCTATTTGATTAGGTGTAATTAGTTTACATATTTGATCATTTCTTTTTTATTTTGTGTAATTTAGTGTTTATTATTTTTTGTAATTTAGATAAATGTTTTTTTGTAATTTAATTTATTTAATTTTAGTGTAATGGTAGGTTTTTGTGTAACACAGATTAGGTTTTATTTTATAGGTAACTTTGTATTTATTTTAACTAGGTAGTTAGTAAATAGTTAATAACTATTTACTAACTAGTCTACCTTGTTAAAATAAATACAAACTTACCTGTGAAATAAAAATAAAACCTAAGCTAGATACAATATAACTATTAGTTATATTGTAGCTAGCTTAGGTTTTATTTTACAGGTAAGTATTTAGTTTTAAATAGGAATTATTTAGGTATTAATTGTAAGCATAGACATTCACAGAAACTTACACACACACACACACTTACTACACATACACACACTACACAAACCTACACATTCACACAAACTTACAGACACTAACATTATTATTATATGATTACAACTAACTGAATTAGATTACAAATTAATTTTTTCCCATATTTTTAAACTGAACCAAAAATAAATCTGTGTATATATATATATATATATATATATATTACATTATATTGGACACATACTCAGAAGCAGCTGGCTTTTCTCTCCAAGGGTTATATACCTGTTAGATTTCTTGTGGAAAAGTAATGGTGTGTGGGTTAAGCAGGAGTAGGAAGGCTGTATACCCTCTGATCTCAGGTAATGATGATCTCTAACCCCTGGTAGTGATGACGTCTGGTGATAATACTAGCATGCCTTCAGTTTTATACGATGAGCAGTGCTAACACCAAGGTAACAAACAGTGGCAGCTGCAGACTGCCAGCTAATAAGCTTGCCAACCCCAGGACCCTATACAATTAGTTACAGATACCCATATATATGATATAGTGTGTGTCTATATGTATCTATAGGTGTGTATGTGTGTGTATCTGCATGTATAAGTGTAAGCTGTGAAGTGTGTGTGTGTGTATTTGTATGTATAAGTGTGTGTGTATCTGCATGTATAAGTGTATGCTATGTAGTGTGTGTGTCTGTATGAATAAATGTAAGCTATGAAGTGTGTGTATCTGCATGTATAAGTGTATGCTATGTAGTGTGTGTGTGTATCTGCATGTGTAAGTGTATACTATGTAGTGTGTGTGTGTGTGTGTGTGTGTATCTGCATGTATAAGTGTAAACTATGTAGTGAGTGTGTGTATAATTGCATGTATAAGTGTATGCTATGTAGTGTGTGTGTGTATCTGTATGTATAAGCGTATGCTATGTAGTGTGTGTGTATCTGCCTTTATAAGTGTATGATATGTAGTGTATGTCTGCATGTATAAGTGTATGCAATGTAGTATGTGTGTATCTGCATGTGTAAGTGTATGCTATGTAGTGTGTGTGTATGTGCATATGTAAGTGTATGCTATGTAGTGTGTTACTGTGGATTTTTGCTAATTTTAAAGGCCAGAATCTAGAATATCAATGAGGATAGCAGAGAGCAGTTTTAAAGAATCTATTATTAAATGTCCAATTAAGATAAAAAATATTTAGCACTGTCTCTGCAAAGGTTAATTAAATACAGAGCTCACATAGCTATACCAGAGGTTTGCTGCCTAAGAGTATTAAAAGATAAGACTTTATTTAGAATTTTATTTATATTTCTTTGGTCTTGTGATTTTTTTAAGCCCCGCCCCTGCTCCTGCCCACCACATTTAAAAATTTTGCCACGGGGGGGTGTCCCTCTTTTGAATTTTGAAATGTTGAGAGGTATGTTATGGCCCCCTTTATATTTAGGAAAGTTCATTGCAGTAAAGACTCTTATTATAATCTATTTCTAGAATGTCTTATTTAAGTTGCTAGCTAGCTATCTAGATAAAAAAATATATATTTTCCAGTGCATGGGCAGAACCATATGGGGGTGGGTCTTAATTTAAAGGGGAGGGGTCTAGCGCCCCACCATTTTCAAAATTCACCAACCTGCTGCTCTGTCCTATAAATTTAACACAAGTTTGGGGAATGCATTGCAAGGATTTACATTGTAAGTGCAGTGAACACTATTGTAATAATATTTGTTTGCTTTTCTTAATTGAGCATTTTATAAGTGAAGCAAATTGAATTAGGCAATAGAATTGTACAAGAATTGAACAAGGAATGAACAAAGGATAAGACACAAGGCAAGTATTTTTGTAATATTGTGTTGTGTTTCACTGATTTCCTTTTTTGTAAAAATGCATTTCTGTCTACAGATTTCTCCAGATTGGGCTCAATCTTGTGGAACTCTTTGCCTCTCACTCCACAAGACTCTCCCATAGTTTTGGCAGTTTCAAGTGTTTCTTAAAGACTCTAAAGTTCAGGGATGCATGCAATATACATTATTATTTTCTGACCTCATTCCCTCTTCTCCTTTTTCAAACCGCTGAACCCCCTTAGCATGTAAGCCTACGAGCCGAGCTGTTCTGTAGATAACCTTCATGAAAGCTTATTTACAACAGTGAAATTTTTGGATGTGCCCTGTACCCATTTGTCTCCCATAAATGCTACCTAGCATATCATACCTCTGTTCACAGTGCTGCGGATTCTGCTGGCGCTCTAACAATAACTAATAATAATATTAATAATATAATAAGGCAGATACATGTTCCTTAACTCTTGACCCATAAATGGCCTGCATGTTTATATATATATATATAATATATAATATAATCCAGCATTTGTAAAAGAAACTGATTATTTTATCAAAATTTTGTATTATATTTTAATACTACATTTTTGTTTAAACAAATTGAGTGTACAGAATGGTGAAATATAAATCTACTTAAGAATAGGGATACATCGCTCTAAGTACCATCTCTTTTTATACAGATTGATCATACAGTTATCCAGTTTACAGGTTATCAATAATATTTAAAAAATTAGAATTATAAATGTTTAGGCAGTTTGTAACCAAAAGCTGCACGTAAGAATACATATTTAATAGTCTTGTGCAGCAGCAAAAAAATTGGTTCACCCGAATCTTTCGGAACAAATATTCTGGAGAATTACTTTTTCAGAATATTAATCTGCTTTACTATTAGGTATTTGTTTAATTTTAAACTAAACAAATACTGAATATTCGCTGAACATTTATATTTGTTTTTTAAACGAATGTAAATGTTCCTCTGCTACAGGGGAAAAACTCTTGCACACTGGAGAGCTGTGATAATCCTGAGTTTTCTTCACAGTGCCTGGGGCCACACTAATAGGAGGCTCAGCGCGACCTTCTGCCGCGCTAAGCTTCCTATTAGCGTGAACCTGGGCTCTGTGAAGAAAGGTTGAGATAAGTGCGACTCCCCAGCATGCTATAGGTATTTTACAGTTTAAAGCTAATTTAATGGAATCTAATATATTCTAATGAATTTCATTAGTATTTATTAATTTTCTTTAAATTTGTGCACTTATCCTTAATGTCGTCACGAATATGCGTTTGTAACAAAATTAATGCACGTCTAGTATTTAAATTTGTTTCTGTGTCATTTGTATCAGTATAATTATAATTAATTTATTGGGGTATTTCATAGGGATATTTATCTTGGTAAAGTTATAAATGTGCTGATTTTTATTTAGATTTTTTTTTTTTTTGTCAATTTAGAATTTTTCCAATGGTAAGAATTGATCAGGTATATAATTAATAATTCCTGTTTAACAAATAATAGTCATGTTCTGTAAATCCAATTATTGATCCCATACACAATCATATACTGCAGCCATATGGGTGCTGCTTTGTGGAAACTTAAGTTTCCCTTATAATAGTTAATGTGTTTTTCCAGGGTCCATTAAGAGACAGATAAAGTAGAAAAACTATAGCTATGGGGCGCAATCTGATATAGATCGTAGTTTGCGGCGCAAGCGAGGGAACGCCCGCCACCCGTAGTTTCAGCTCGCAATTCGAGCTATCCAATATACCCCGCCGTCAAATGCTAAAGTGCCGTAAGTCGGATAAACCAGCGATGTCCAGAAATCTGTGTAAGTACAAATTTCTGGAGTCGCCAGTGACTTACGGCACTTTAGAAACTGCTGGCGCCTACAAAACCTGACTGTTATTAAATCTCCTGTACTGTCTAACACGCCTCCCAAACATAGCCCGACACGTATACCCCTCTATCCGCTATCCCCGCTCACTCTCCTAATAATAAAAAATGTATTAAACTCTAAACCGCCGCTCCCGGACCCCGCAGCACCTAATAAAGTTATTAACCTCTAAACCGCCGCTCCTGGACCCCACCGCCACCTACATAACCTACCCCCTAATGTGAGACCCTTACAACGCCACCACCTACATTAACTACCCCATAATGTGAGCTCCTACCACGCCACCAGCTATATTACCTACCCCCTAATGTGAGCCCCTTACACCGCCACCAGCTATATTAACTACCCCCTAATGTGAGCTCCTACCCCACCGCCAGCTACATTAACTACCCCCTAATGTGAGCCCCTTACACCGCCGCCACCTACATTAACTACCCCCTAATGTGAGCTCCTACCCCGCCGCCAGCTATATTAAAATTATTAACCCCTAATCTAATCCCACTATACCGCCGCCAGCTATATTTAAATTATTAACCCCTAATTTAATCCCCCTACCCCGCCGACAGCTATATTAAATTAATTAACCCGTAATCTAATCACCCTCTACCGCCGCCACCTATATTAAATTAATTAACCCCTAAAATAATAAAATATCCCTACCACTAGGTAACTTGGCATTTATTTTAACTAGGTACAATAGCTATTAAATAGTTAATAACTATTTAATAGCTACCTAGTAAAATAATTACCAATTTACCTGTAAAATAAATCCTAACCTAAGTTACAAATACACCTACACTATCAATAAATTAAATAAACTACACATATCTAAACTAAAATACAATTAAATACACTAAACTAAATTACAAAAAAAAAAACCACTAAATTACAAAAAATAAAAAAACATTACAAGAATTTTAAGCTAATTGCACCTATTCTAAGCCCCCTAATAAAATAACAAATCCCCCAAAATAAAAAAAATTCCCTACCCTAAACTAAATTACAAAAGTTAACAGCTCTATTACCAGCCCTTAAAAGGGCTTTTTGCAGGGCATGCCCCAAAGAAATCAGCTCTTTTTCCTGTAAAAAAAAACACAATACCCCCCCCCCCAACTTTACAACCCACCACCCACATACCCCTACTCTAAACCCACCCAAACCCCCCTTAAAAAAACCTAACACTAAGCCCCAGAAGATCTCCCTACCTTGAGTCGTCTTCACCCAGCCGGGCTGAACTCTTCATCCAATCCGGGCGATGTATTCATCCAAGCGGCAAAGAAGAAGTCTTCCATCCGGCGATGTCTTCATCCAAGCGGCAAAGAAGAAGTCTTCCATCCGGCGATGTCTTCATCCAAGCGGCAAAGAAGAAGTCCTCCATCGGCGCAAAGTTTTCCTCCAAGCGGCATCTTCAATCTTCTTTCTTCCGACCTCCGACGTGGGAAATCCAGCTGGCCCGACAACTGAAAGACAAATGAAGTTTCCTTTAAATGACATCATACAAGATGGCGTCCCTCAAATTCCGATTGGCTGATTCTATTAGCCAATCGGAATTAAGGTAAGAAAATCTGATTGGCTGATTCAATCAGCCAATCAAATTCAAGTTCAACCTGATTGGCTGATCGGAACAGCCAATAGAATGCGAGCTCATTCTGAATGTAGCTATCTTAGGGTTTATTTTATAGGTAAGTATTTAGATTTAAATAGGAATATTTTAATTAATAATATTAATATTAATTAGATTTATTTTAATAAGAATTTAGTTAGGGGTGTTAGAGTTAGATAGGGTTATTATACTTAATATAAATATATATATATATATATATATATATATATATATATATATATATATATATATATAGCAAAAGGAAGAATTTTGCAGACAACGGTCAATATAGATAAAACTACATCTTTATTGTAGAAAACATTAAAACACTCCAGGGGTCATCACAAGTACACAACACGAGTGTCCGCTAACATGTTTCGGCCCTCAGGCCGTAATCATAGCTAAAGGACTGTGCACCTGTGTTTCTTAAAAAGCAACAGGAACTCTTTGATTGGTTTAAAATTGAAGGCGTGTTGTGTAAAGGTTAACCCTTTGGGAACCAACTTTAATTTACATACATATATGAATGTGTATATTGCCCTTCTAAGAATTAAATCAAATGAATACTAGGTAACCGACGTTATTGCATAAATTACTATACTACTTGCTCATATACAATGTAGAGATTTAAGATGAACTTAGTAAATAAAACATTAGATATTACAATAATAATGTTGATGTTAACCCTTTAAGTTCATAGTAGAATACAATAGAATAAATAATTCTATAGTTCCTATACGATATTTATCGACAGGTTAATCTCACTAGTATACACTTTAAAAAAAAATTCAAGAAGTATGTTTCTTAGTCGTCTATTGGTATAACCTAAAGAATTGGGAAGAATAATAATAATAATAATCTAAACTGTACTCAACTAGATTATTATCCTAGACTGTACTTGACTAATGTGACTAAGAAATGTGAACAAAGATTTATATCTAGAACATTCCATATAAAATCCGAAAAATTAATTAAGTGTTTAAATTTATCAGACAAAGAGGATAGAGATCAGAAAGCTGTTGGTATTGGATTTATTATAGGTAGACCTTTTATGGTGAACCTAATGTGGTGTAATACAGGGAACCAGGGGCTCTTAAAGATGTTTAAAGATGCTGTAATATGAACTGAAACATGGGCATTTACTGAACACATTATTAGGAGAGCATAGACAGACCACTGCAGAAGAGGGAAGGGATATTACTCCCAAAAATTGATCAAAACATATTCCGAATTTAGACCCTTCGGTACACGCGTTTGTAATTTAAAAATCCAGAACATTTCCCTCTTCTGCAGTAGTCTGTCTCTATTGCCCCCTCTAGGCGGACAAAACACTCTCTCAATGGCCTGCCACCTAAGTGTTTCCACACTTTTTTGGTGGTATTTCGCAAAGTGCTGCACCAAGGGGGTAGACGCAACACCTGCCTGGATTGTGGACAAGTGATTTCGGATACGTACTTTTAGCTCGGTGGTCGTGAGCCCAACGTATTGTAGGTGGCAACTAGTGCAACTCAGGGCATAAACTACATACGTGGAGGTACATTTGAGGCAAGACTGTATGGAATAAACCTCTCCAGTAACTTCAGATCTGACACTATCAGACTGTATTACATATTCACACACCCTACATTTATTTAGGCACTTGAAGGTGCCTTTATGGGTCAGCCAGGAACTTTGTCCCCTGTCAGTTTTAGGGAGAACAGAGGGAGACAGTAAGTTACCAAGTGTAGTTGTTTTTCTATAGGAACAGCGCAGACCTTGAGCAATACAATGCTCCAGTTTGTCATCAGCCGCCAAAAATGAAACATGTTTTTTAATAATTTTACATATATCGGCATATTCCTGACTGTATTCAGTGACAAAGGTCACTCCCTTATGTTCAGCTTTAGACTTAATACCATCCCTGTTTAGAACCGCAGACCTTTCTAGAGGATCCACTTGGCTTCTAGCCTTTCTAATTACATTTGTATTATATCCTCTGTTCTTCAACCTTTTGGTTAAATCGTCACACTGTTCAGCACATTTTTCTGGCAATGAACAGTTACGTTTAACCCGAATGAACTGGCCTTTAGCCACAGCAAAAGGTACATGTCTAGGGTGGCAGCTACTTGCGTGCAAGAGGGTGTTACCCGTTATGGGCTTCCTATATATTTCTGTCTCAACCTTTCCATCCGTTGTACCTATAATAGTGATGTCCAAGTAATTTATCACATTATCCTGTAGATCACAGGTGAACTCAATTCCAATGTTATTGGAATTCAAGTATGTGACAAAGGACATGAACTGTGACTCACTTCCACTCCACACGAGGAGTAGGTCATCTATATAGCGGCCGTAAAAATAAATATATTCTCTGAAGGGGTTTCCATCCCCATAGACGTGGGACAGCTCCCACCAACCCATGAACAGGTTGGCGTAAGAAGGGGCAAACTTCGCCCCCATCGCTGTCCCACGTCTCTGGAGAAAGAAACCACCCTCAAAAGAGAAATAGTTATGAGTGAGCAAGAACTTAAGAACTCTAAGAATAAATTTTCTGAATTCAAAAGAAAAATCTGAAAAAAACTCCAAAAAGTAATTGACCGCTATTAGACCCTCCTCGTGTGGAAAGGAGGAATATAGTGCCACTACATCAATAGTGGCCCACCTAAAGCTGGATTGCCAGTCCAGTTGTTCCACTATACATATAATGTCTTTGGTGTCTCGGATATAGCTATGCAGCCTTTGCACTAAAGGCTGCAACAAACTGTCTACCCACTGTGAGACGTGTTCCATTAGTGACCCTATACCACTAACAATAGGGCGCCCCCGAACATCCTTAAGGGATTTGTGGACTTTGGGCAAGTGGTGGAAAATGGGCACTACCGGGTGATCAACCACCAAATACTCAAACGTTTTACGATCATAGTGTCAGGGGAAGAAACTGGTGCGTCTAGTGGAGATGAACTCCCCAGAACTGAACTCCCCAGAAGTATTCTCAAAAATGGTCAGTCAACTATAACACATAACACTAATGCTCCAATTTCCTTTGAACATCACCATATGCAGGTGGCCACTAATGGAATACACTATGCAGAATCCAATAACTCTGCCTCCAATTATGTTGAAGATAATAGTAGTATGGTGGCAATTCAAGCACATGCATCTGTAGATGATCAGAGGAAACTGGAACAGGTTTTTTCTCTTCCTCCCCAACGCACCGGGATAGGTCAGGTGAACCAGGGGCATTATCAGTTGAGAGGTCGGAGAGGAAAGCAGAAGTACAAATAAATAATGTTATAAATCTGTCTAAATTCACACTGACAGACTCCCAAATTTCCCTTTTGAGCCGAGGTCTTAATTTTGCACCCACAAATCACTTTAATGTTTTTAACACCATTCTGGATGTAAACAAACTAATACGTAATATGACACTGCAGAAACATTTTTTCAATGAATCATATGAACCTGTAGGTAATAGAATGGCTTCTGATTTGAATGTACCCACTCAAGATCAGTATTCTAGTAAATTGACATTTAATGAGACTTGTGATGTAATCAATATGGAAAATTTGTCTAGGGAGGCTCTGACTGACACTAATAAAGAGAGTGTAAATGCATCTGGTAGCTTCCAGAATAAATCCTTGTTTTACCCTATCCAGTCAAGGGGTAATACCCTGGAAACCTTTTTCAAACGTGTGGAGCGTGATCTAGTTAGACTCAAGAATAGCACTAAGTACCAAACACCCAATCTGTCCAGTCGCGAGAGGGCCGCCCTTAAAGAGCTACAAGACAATCATGACATAGTCATACGCTCAGCAGATAAGGGGGGCTCTGTCGTTGTGCTGGACAGGGTGGATTATGTCAATGAAGCCTTACGCCAGTTGAACAATACTGAAGACTATATTCCTCTTCCTAGGGACCCTACAATTGGATTTAAAAGGGAACTTTTGGACATTTTGGATGATGGGTTGGAGAGTGGGCACTATGATCGTAAAACGTTTGAGTATTTGGTGGTTGATCACCCGGTAGTGCCCATTTTCCACCACTTGCCCAAAGTCCACAAATCCCTTAAGGATGTTCGGGGGCGCCCTATTGTTAGTGGTATAGGGTCACTAATGGAACACGTCTCACAGTGGGTAGACAGTTTGTTGCAGCCTTTAGTGCAAAGGCTGCATAGCTATATCCGAGACACCAAAGACATTATATGTATAGTGGAACAACTGGACTGGCAATCCAGCTTTAGGTGGGCCACTATTGATGTAGTGGCACTATATTCCTCCATTCCACACGAGGAGGGTCTAATAGCGGTCAATTACTTTTTGGAGTTTTTTTCAGATTTTTCTTTTGAATTCAGAAAATTTATTCTTAGAGTTCTTAAGTTCTTGCTCACTCATAACTATTTCTCTTTTGAGGGTGGTTTCTTTCTCCAGAGACGTGGGACAGCGATGGGGGCGAAGTTTGCCCCTTCTTACGCCAACCTGTTCATGGGTTGGTGGGAGCTGTCCCACGTCTATGGGGATGGAAACCCCTTCAGAGAATATATTTATTTTTACGGCCGCTATATAGATGACCTACTCCTCGTGTGGAGTGGAAGTGAGTCACAGTTCATGTCCTTTGTCACATACTTGAATTCCAATAACATTGGAATTGAGTTCACCTGTGATCTACAGGATAATGTGATAAATTACTTGGACATCACTATTATAGGTACAACGGATGGAAAGGTTGAGACAGAAATATATAGGAAGCCCATAACGGGTAACACCCTCTTGCACGCAAGTAGCTGCCACCCTAGACATGTACCTTTTGCTGTGGCTAAAGGCCAGTTCATTCGGGTTAAACGTAACTGTTCATTGCCAGAAAAATGTGCTGAACAGTGTGACGATTTAACCAAAAGGTTGAAGAACAGAGGATATAATACAAATGTAATTAGAAAGGCTAGAAGCCAAGTGGATCCTCTAGAAAGGTCTGCGGTTCTAAACAGGGATGGTATTAAGTCTAAAGCTGAACATAAGGGAGTGACCTTTGTCACTGAATACAGTCAGGAATATGCCGATATATGTAAAATTATTAAAAAACATTTTTCATTTTTGGCGGCTGATGACAAACTGGAGCATTGTATTGCTCAAGGTCTGCGCTGTTCCTATAGAAAAACAACTACACTTGGTAACTTACTGTCTCCCTCTGTTCTCCCTAAAACTGACAGGGGACAAAGTTCCTGGCTGACCCATAAAGGCACCTTCAAGTGCCTAAATAAATGTAGGGTGTGTGAATATGTAATACAGTCTGATAGTGTCAGATCTGAAGTTACTGGAGAGGTTTATTCCATACAGTCTTGCCTCAAATGTACCTCCACGTATGTAGTTTATGCCCTGAGTTGCACTAGTTGCCACCTACAATACGTTGGGCTCACGACCACCGAGCTAAAAGTACGTATCCGAAATCACTTGTCCACAATCCAGGCAGGTGTTGCGTCTACCCCCTTGGTGCAGCACTTTGCGAAATACCACCAAAAAAGTGTGGAAACACTTAGGTGGCAGGCCATTGAGAGAGTGTTTTGTCCGCCTAGAGGGGGCAATAGAGACAGACTACTGCAGAAGAGGGAAATGTTCTGGATTTTTAAATTACAAACGCGTGTACCGAAGGGTCTAAATTCGGAATATGATTTGATCAATTTTTGGGAGTAATATCCCTTCCCTCTTCTGCAGTGGTCTGTCTATGCTCTCCTAATAATGTGTTCAGTAAATGCCCATGTTTCAGTTCATATTACAGCATCTTTAAACATCTTTAAGAGCCCCTGGTTCCCTGTATTACACCACATTAGGTTCACCATAAAAGGTCTACCTATAATAAATCCAATACCAACAGCTTTCTGATCTCTATCCTCTTTGTCTGATAAATTTAAACACTTAATTAATTTTTCGGATTTTATATGGAATGTTCTAGATATAAATCTTTGTTCACATTTCTTAGTCACATTAGTCAAGTACAGTCTAGGATAATAATCTAGTTGAGTACAGTTTAGATTATTATTATTATTATTCTTCCCAATTCTTTAGGTTATACCAATAGACGACTAAGAAACATACTTCTTGAATTTTTTTTTAAAGTGTATACTAGTGAGATTAACCTGTCGATAAATATCGTATAGGAACTATAGAATTATTTATTCTATTGTATTCTACTATGAACTTAAAGGGTTAACATCAACATTATTATTGTAATATCTAATGTTTTATTTACTAAGTTCATCTTAAATCTCTACATTGTATATGAGCAAGTAGTATAGTAATTTATGCAATAACGTCGGTTACCTAGTATTCATTTGATTTAATTCTTAGAAGGGCAATATACACATTCATATATGTATGTAAATTAAAGTTGGTTCCCAAAGGGTTAACCTTTACACAACACGCCTTCAATTTTAAACCAATCAAAGAGTTCCTGTTGCTTTTTAAGAAACACAGGTGCACAGTCCTTTAGCTATGATTACGGCCTGAGGGCCGAAACATGTTAGCGGACACTCGTGTTGTGTACTTGTGATGACCCCTGGAGTGTTTTAATGTTTTCTACAATAAAGATGAAGTTTTATCTATATTGACCGTTGTCTGCAAAATTCTTCCTTTTGCTGAGCACTTTACTGGGCTGCAGTAACGGTCTAAGGACTCTAAGCTCCAAAGTTCACGGAGGCCTTTTCAAGTAATACAGATCTCTTCTCCAATTGGTTTACGGAAACCACATGATGTCAGAGGATCGGAACACACCCCCTCCCGCATAGTGGGACGCTCTGCCGAAGACGCCACAGCTGTTTGGATAAGCCAGCTCTAGAGTTTTGATGCCTAAGGGACGCTGAATATACACACCAGACAAGAGGTCAATCGGTGCACCCGTGGGGTGGTGAGTTGAGGCGGTAGTGCCTCCTGGGAACACGGTTTCCCCCTGATTGTTTACCTTATACCTGTGTGTAGTTTAAATATACATAAACCTGCTATGCTCTATAGCTGTGAAACACTGCATTACTGGGCTGTTACCTGCTGTCTTCTATTAAATGCACAGGGCGTGTGTAGGGGGAACCTCTATTGGATCAGTACTTTTGTTTCATATTGGTTAATGAATACTGTACCCTCCGGAATCAGAACTTTGTTTCAATATTTAAAGGCTTAAACAATTTACTTTGAAACATTTTGGATGTTGCAGTTATTTCTACTTTACTGTTTCTATATATATATATATATATATATATATATTAAAATTATGGGGGGGGAGATAAAAAACTAAAATTAAAATCCTCCATGTCTCAAAATTAATTCAATGTAAATATTTGCATAGGAAATTAGTACATCTAAGCAAGTATCCCCGTTTGCTGTCATATTCCTGTTTAAAAGGATCGCTGTGTTAAAACAGTATTTTTGAAGCAAAAAAACTGAGAATTTGCATACCTAATTTGCATATCTTACCCACAATTCTCATGTGCATTGGAAACATTGCATATTAAGAATTTCTGGGAATAGCAAACGGGGATACTTGCTTAGATGTACTAATTTCCTATGCAAATATTTACATTGAATTAATTTTGAGACATGGAGGATTTTAATTTCAGTTTTTTATCTCCCCCCCCCATAATTTTAATGAATTTTGGTTTAAGCATGAAAATAGCTTTTCCAATGCAGCAACCAGAAATCTATCTCCTACTAATGAGTTCTAAAAAGAACGAAACAGGCTTGTCTAGTGAGTGATTTCTGGTTTGCTGTCATATTCCTGTTTAAAAGGATCGCTGTGTTAAAACAGTATTCTTGAAGCAAAAAAACTGAGAATTTGCATACCTAATTTGCATATCTTACCCACAATTCTCATGTGCATTGGAAACATTGCATATTAAGAATTTCTGGGAGAAAGCAAATGGGGATACTTGCTTAGATGTACTAATTTCCTATGCAAATATTTACATTATATATATATATATATATATATATATATATATATATATATATATATATATATATATATATATATATATAATATAATATAATAGCTATATTAACTATATTAACCTTAATATAATTAGGGTTAATATAGTTAATATAGGTGGCGGCAGTGCAGGGGGATTAGATTAGGGGTAATACATTTGTTTATAGGTGGCGGCGGTGTAGGGGGATTAGATTAGGGGGTAATACATTTATTATAGGTGGCAGCGGTATAGGGGGATTTAGATTATAGGCAAAAGAGCTGATTACCTTGTGACAATGCCCCGCCAAAAGCCCTTTTAAGGGCTGGCAATAGAGCTGTTTACTTTGGGGTAATGCCATGCAAAAAGCCCTTTTCAGGGCTATTTGTAGGGTTAGACTTAGGATTAGTGGTAGGGATAGTTTAGTATTTTAGGGGTTAATTAATTTAATATAGGTGGCGGCGGTATAGTGGGATTAGATTAGGGGTTAATAATTTTAATATAGCTGGCGGCGGGGTAGGAGCTCACATTAGGGGTTAGTTAATGTAGGTGGCGGCCGTGTAAGGGGCTCACATTAGGGGGTAGTTAATGTAGGTAGCGGCGGTGTAAGGGGCTCACATTAGGGGGTAGGTAATGTAGATGGCGGCGGTGTAGGGGCTCACATTAGGGGGTAGGTAATGTAGATGGTGGCGGTGTAGGGGCTCACATTAGGGGGTAAGTAATGTAGATGGCGGCGGTGTAGGGGCTCACATTAGGGGGTTATACATTTAATGTAGGTGGCGGTGGGGTCCGGGAGTGGTGATTTAGGGGTTAAATACTTTATTAGGGATTGCGGCGGGGGATCACGGTTGACAGGTAGATAGACATTGCACATGCGTTAGGTGTTAGGTTTTATTTTGCAGGTAGTTTAGGGAGTTACGGGGCTCCAATAGACAGCGTAAGGCTTACTACGCCTGCAATTTGTGGCGAGGTGAAAATGGAGTAGGATTTCTCCATTTTCGCCACTTAAGTCCTTACGCTGTATATTGGATACCAAACTGTGCTGGTTTTCTATACCTGTGTATAGGCCAAAAAACTACGGCCGAAGGCAGAAATATACGAGCGTAACTTCTAGGTTACGCCATATATGTGATACCAAACCAGCGCAAAATTTGGCATCGCCGACTTTGATGTTTCTATATTTTAAACAGTGATTGTTTGCACAAGTATTTGTCCATGATTGTAAACAGCAGAATAGAATATGTAAAGGAAACTAGGGTTTTAACATTATTGTACCCATTGCTTTATATAAACTAAACTTTACACTTATTTCTTCAATATTTCTTTATTTATCTATATGTACAATATAATTTTAAATGCATATACATATTATTTTCAGGTTAAGTTTGCTTTTAAAATATCATTATATGCAGCATTTAGTTACTGTTTAATATCCCTATAATAAAAAAATGGCTATATTTCAAACTAAAAAAGTTAATGTACGTCTTATGTTATATGTGATGTTGTATGTTGTATGTGTCATATGTATAAAAAGCGTAAAAAAATCCTCTGTTTTGTTGCTTGCTCATCTGTCTTGTACAATACTTGGTTTTAGCAAATATACCAGGAAAGTCAACATTGTTCAGCACCTACTAAAATATTTGCAGTGCACGCGGTAGGTACCTGCATAAACTCTCATATTAGATAAACCATTCAAAAAGCACCATCTTCTTCAAATAATTACAATTTTTTTCAGTGGCGTCACTAGGGTTGGTGCTACCCGGTGCGGTAAGTCATGGTGTCACCCCCCCCCCCAGAAAGCAGACACACACAAAAACACAGGCAAACACACATACAAATACTCAGACACACTTAAAAACATGCTCAGATGCACACACAAACACTCGGAAACACACTCAGGCGCACACACAAAAACACACACACAAAAACACTGAGACACACAAAAACTCAGACACACACATACAAAATATGTAAACTGCACTGCATTAATTATGAAGCTCATGCCTAGAGCTGCTCCCTGGCTCAGCAGAGCATCAAATGAAAGATAAACAGAGCACTCTAAAATAAATCACTGAAGAAAAGGTTTAGGCGCGCAAACTATGAAAATTCTGCTCTCTGACTCTGTTCCAAGTCTGTCAGTGCACATCCCTGGGCCGCATGTCACTGAGCAGTGAGCACAGATAGGCAGGCAGGTTTAGGCTAGCAGCGCAACTTTGCAAGCCCCACGGCACACCCACAACATTCATAGTGAAATTGGGCAGGGGAGGAGCAAAGTACAAACAAGCAAAAGCAGCCGGGAAAACTATTTGTTGAAATTGCAGCACTGGCTCAAGGGGCAAAAAAATTGTGTGTCTACAACTTCCCCAGTCCCACTAATGTTCACAAATGCCAGCCTCTAATAAAATAATCTATGCATCTCAACATTGTATTTCTTTGAATTTTTTTTTTTTTTGGTGTCACCCCGTGGAGGGTGTCACCCGGGTGCGGCCCGCCCCCCCCCCCCGCCCCCCCCCTAGTGACGCCACTGAATTTTTTATTGAAACATGCCAACAAAAATACAGCAACATTTTGGTCTACATGACCTTATTCATGCTGTGTAAATGTAACATTGACAATCTACATTTTTAAATGGGGGGTCTCAACTGATCCATTAGCTCCATTAACACTTTCAATACATATTAGTTTGAATATCTTCTACTTTTATTGTTGCAGTATTACATACACTTATATCTGGATGTATCACTAAAATTACAAACAATCGTTCTACCCAAAACATCAATTTATAATAAAAGTTTATAAAAATATAAACATAGTATTACCAATAGTATTTAATAAAGCACGGTCTAGTCCATATCTCTATTTATTTCTATTGGCTATAATGTGTCTAATTTATAGATCCGACATATTTCCCTACACTTCAATCATTTAATCCTATAACCTCCCTCTCTTGCGGCTAGATTTAGAGTTTTGTCGGTAAAGACCCGCGTAGCTAACGCAGCTTTTTTTCCCAACGCATCCTTAAGACAACGCTGGTATTGAGAGTTGTCTGAAGGGCTGCGTTAGGCTCCAAAAAGGGAGCGTTGAGCATAATTTACCACCACTTCAACCCTCAATACCATTGTTGCTTACGGTAGCGGTAAGCTGGAAAAACGTGCTCGTGCACGATATCCCCATAGGAAACAATGGGGCTGTTTAAGCTGAAAAAAACCTAACACCTGCAAAAAAGCAGCGTTAAGCTCCCAACGCAGCACCATTGTTTCCTATGGGGATACACTTTCTAAGTCTGCACCTAACACCCTAACATGAACCCTGAGTCTAAACACCCCTAACCTTACACTTATTAACCCCTAATCTGCCGCCCCCGCTATCGCTGAGACCTGCATTACACAATTATCCCCTAATCTGCCGCTCCGGACACTACCGCAACCTACATTATCCCTATGTACCCCTAATCTGCTGCCCCTAACATCGCCGACACCTATATTATATTTATTAACCCCTAATCTGCCCCCCAACGTCACCGCTACCTTACCTACACTTATTAACCCCTAATCTGCCGACCGGACCTCGCCGCTACTCTAATAACGTTATTAACGCCTAAACCGCCGCACTCCCGCCTTGCAAACCCTATAATATATAATATTAACCCCTAATCTGCCCTCCCTAACATCGCCGCCACCTAACTTCAAGTATTAACCCCTAATCTGCCGACCGGAACTCGCCACTACTCTAATAAATGTATTAACCCATAAAGCTATTTTAGGATATATATTTATTTTACAGGCAACTTTGTATTTATTTTAACTAGGTACAATAGCTATTAAATAGTTATTTACTATTTAATAGATACCTAGTTAAAATAATTACAAAATTACCTGTAAAATAAATCCTAACCTAAGTTACAATTAAACCTAACACTACACTATCAATAAATTAATTAAATAAATTACCTACAATTACATACAATTAAATACACTAAACTAAATTACAAAAAATAAACACTAAATTACAAAAAATAAAAAAAGATTACAAGAATTTAAAACTAATTACACCTACTCTAAGCCCCCTAATAAAATAAAAAAGCCCCCCAAAATAATAAAGGTCCCTACCCTATTCTAAATTAAAAAGTAACCAGCTCTTTTACCAGCCCTTTAAAGGGCTTTTTGCGGGGCATTCCCCAAAGTCAACATGCCCCGCAAAAAGTCCTTTAAATCGGAAAAGCCAATAGAATGCAAACTCAATCTGATTGGCTGATTGGATCAGCCAATCAGATTGAACTTGAATCTGATTGGCTGATTCAATCAGCCAATCAGATTTTTCCTACCTTAATTCCGATTGGCTGATAGAATCCTATCAGCCAATCAGAATTCGAGGGATGCCATCTTGGATGACGTCACTTAAAGGAATCGTCATTCGTCGTCTAGTCGTCGGGGAAGGAGGATGTTCCGCGCCGGAGGTCTTGAAGATGGAGCCGCTCCTCGTCGGATAGATGAAGATAGAAGATGCTTCTTGGATGAAGATGTCTGCCGGTCCAGATGTCCTCTTAAACCCGGATAGGATGAAGACTTCTGCTACTCCGGATGCCCATTTTTGGTCCATCGGTGCCCGGCTGAGTGAACACGGCTCAAGGTAGGGAGATCTTCAGGGGGTAGTGTTAGGTTTATTTAAGGGGGGTTTGGGTTTGAGTAGGGGTATGTGGGTGGTGGGTTTTAATGTTGGGGGGGTTTGTATTTTTTTTACAGGCAAAAGAGCTGTTGACTTTGGGGCATGCCCCGCAAAAAGCCCTTTTAAGGGCTGGTAAAAGAGCTGGTTACTTTTTAATTTAGAATAGGGTAGGGACCTTTATTATATTGGGGGCTTTTTTATTTTATTAGGGGGCTTAGAGTAGGTGTAATAAGTTTAAAATTCTTGTAATATTTTTTTATTTTTTGCAATTTAGTGTTTTGTTTTTTTTGTAATTTAGTTTAGTGTATTTAATTGTATGTAATTGTAGGTAATTTATTTAATTAATTTATTGATAGTGTAGTGTTAGGTTTAATTGTAACTTAGGTTAGGATTTATTTTACAGGTAATTTTGTAATTATTTTAACTAGGTAGCTATTAAATAGTAAATAACTATTTAATAGCTATGCTACATAGTTAAAATAAATACAAAGTTGCCTGTAAAATAAATATAAATCCTAAAAAAGCTACGATATAATTATTTGTTATATTGTAGCTATATTAGGGTTTATTTTACAGGTAAGTATTTAGTTTTAAATAGGAATACTTTAGTTAATAAGAGTTAATTTATTTTGTTAAATTAAAATTATATTTAATTTAGGGGGGTGTTAGGGTTAGGGTTAGACTTAGCTTTAGGGGATAATACATTTATTAGAGTAGCGGCGAGGTCCGGTCAGCAGATTAGGGGTTAATACTTGAAGTTAGGTGGCAGCGATGTTAGGGAGGGCAGATTAGGGGTTAATACTATTTATTATAGGGTTTGTGAGGCAGCAGTGCAGCGGTTTAGGGGTTAATAACTTTATTAGAGTAGCGGCGAGGTCCGGGTTGGTAGATTAGGGGTTAATAAGTGTTGGTAGGTAGCGGCAACATTTGGGGGGGCAGATTAGGGGTTAATAAATATTATATAGGTGTCGGCGATGTTAGGGGCAGCAGATTAGGGGTTCATAGGGATAATGTAGGTGGCGGCGGTTTGGTCGGCAGCTTAGGGGTTAAAAAAATGTATTTGAGTGGCGGCGATGTGGGGGGACCTCGGTTTAGGGGTACATAGGTAGTTTATGGGTGTTAGTGTACTTTATAGCACAGTAGTTAAGAGCTTTATAAACCGGCGTTAGCCCAGAAAGCTCTTAAAGGGACACTGTACCCAAAATTGTTCTTTCGTGATTCAGGTTGAGCATGAAATTTTAAGCAACTTTCTAATTTACTCCTATTATCAATTTTTCTTCGTTCTCTTGCTATCATTATTTGAAAAAGAAGGCATCTAAGCTTTTTTTTTGGTTTCAGTACTCTGGACAGCACTTTTTTTATTGGTGGATGAATTTATCCACCAATCAGCAAGGACAACCCAGGTTGTTCACCAAAAATGGGCCAGCATTTAAACTTACATTCTTGCATTTCAAATAAAGATGCCAAGAGAATGAAGACAATTTGATAATAGGAGTAAATTAGAAAGTTGCTTAAAATTTCATGCTCAACCTGAATCATGAAAGAAAAATTTTGGGTACAGTGTCCCTTTAACTACTGACTTTTTCCTGCGGCTGGAGTCTTCTCGGTAGAGGGTCTACTGCTCACTTCAGCCAAGACTCTAAATACCGGCGTTAGGAAGATCCCATTAAAAAGATAGGATACGCAATTGGCGTAAGGGGATCTGCGGTTTGGAAAAGTTGTGGCTTGAAAGTGAGCGTTAGACCCTTTCCTGCCTGACTCTAAATACCAGCAGGCGGCCAAAAGCAGCATTAGGACCCCTTAACGCTGCTTTTGACGGCTAACGCAGAATCTAGGCGAGTGTCTTTTAATGTTATTGATTATTTGGAATCTCAGTTTAGCTTCTTTATGTCCAGCCTCCAAAAAATTGCAAGCCACTAGTGTCTGTATATTTGTATTTTGTATATTAGATTTATGTGCAATAAGCCTATGCCAGATACGGTAACTCCTTTCTACAGACGATTGACCCATTTCAAGAAGTCTTTTTTTAAATTTGTCTTCTTCAGATTTTTATAACCCTCAATAATTCCACTCTTGGGTAAACTCTTAATTAAATACATACAGAAAGATTAACGCTCTCTCAGAAACAAATAACAGCTCAACAACGTGTTCTATCATGATATGCCTCCTGGGAGCAGCCTCTTTTAGCTCAATAATGCTTCCCTGAGCAAGGAACATGGCAACCCCAGACAATTGTTTCAGCCTTCTTTAGGCCTAGTCAGTGAGGTGAACTGTACCTTAAAGGGACATGAAACACAACAAATATTTCATGATTCAGACAGAGCATGTGATTTTAAACAACTTTCCAATTTGCTTCCATTACCTAATTTGCTTTGTTCTCTTGGTATGCTTATTTGTAAAGGATACCTACATAGGCACAGGAGCAGCAATGCATTACTTGGCACTAGCAGCTGATTGGTAGCTGGACACAAAAGCCTCTTTTCATTGGTTAAACATACATGTTCACTTAGCTCCCAGGAGTGCATAGCTGCTCCTTCAACAAAGGATACCAAGACTTTGATTCAAATTTGATAGTATTTGATAATAGAAGTAAATTGGAAATGTGTTTAAAATCAAATGCTCTTTCTGAATCTTCATCCGTCCGTCGCAGAGCGGCTCCATATTCAAGACATCCGGCGTGGAACATTCTCTTCAAACAACGTCTTCTTCGGAATGAATATCTCTTTAAGTGACGTCCTCCAAGATTGCGTCCCTTAGATTCCGATTGGCTGATAGAATTCTATCAGCCAATCGGAATTAAGGTAGAAAAAATCCAGTCAGCCAATAGAATGCGTGCTCAATCCTATTGACTGATTGGATAAGCTAATAGGATTTTGTCTACCTTAATTCCAATTGGCTGATAGAATTCTATTAGCCAATCAGAATCTAAGGGATGGCATCTTGGATGATTCACTTAAAGAGATATTCATTCTGAAGAAGATGCCGTTTGAAGAGGATGCTCCGCGCCGGATGTCTTGAAGATGGAGCCGCTCCGTGTTGGAAGGATGAATATAGAAGATGCCGTCTGGATGAAGACTTCTGCCCATCTGGAGGACCACTTCTGCCCTTCTGGAGGACCGCTTCATTGGGGGCCGCTTGGATGAAGACTTCTCCCGGTAAGTGAATCTTCGGAGGGTTAGTGTTAGGATTTTTTAAAGATGAATTGGGTGGGTTTATTTGTTTAGGTTAGGGCTTTGGGCAGCAATAGAGCTAAATGCTCTTTTAAGGGCAATGCCCATCCAAATGCCCATTTCAGGGCAATGGGGAGCTTAGTTTTTTCAGTTAGGCTTTCATTTGGGGGGTTGGTTGTGTGGGTGGTGGGTTTTACTGTTGGGGGTGTGTTTGTATATTTTTTTTACAGGTAAAAGAGCTGATGTATTTGGGGCAATGCCCCACAAAAGGCCCTTTAAAGGGCTATTGGTAGTTTAGTTTAGGCTATGTTTTTTTTTAATTTTGGGTGGGCTTTTTTATTTTGATAGGGCTATTAGATTAGGTGTAATTAGTTTAAAGATCTGTAATTTGTTTTTTATTTTCTGTAATTTAGTGGGGGTTTTTGTGATTTAGCTAATTTAATTTATTTAATTGTATTTAGTGTAGGGAATTGATTTAATTGTAGTGTAGTGTTAGGTGTTATTGTAACATAGGTTAGGTTTTATTTACAGGTAAATTTGTATTTATTTTAGCTAGGTAGCTAGTAAATAGTTAATAACTATTTAGTAACTATTCTACCTAGTTAAAAATACAAACTTGCCTGTAAAAAAAACATGCTAGATACAATGTAACTATTAGTTGTATTGTAGCTATCATACGGCTAGATTTAGAGTTCTGCGGCCAAAGGGGTGCGTTAGCTACGCATGCTTTTTTTCTCCCGCACCTTTTAAATACCGCTGGTATTTAGAGTTCACAGAAGGGCTGCATTAGGCTCCAAAAAGGGAGCGTAGAGCATATTTACCGCCACTGCAACTCTCGATACCAGCGGTGCTTACGGACGCGGCCAGCTTCAAAAACGTGCTTGTGCACGATTCCCCCATAGGAAACAATAGGGCTGTTTGAGCTGAAAAAAAACATAACACCTGCAAAAAAGCAGCGTTCATCTCCTAACGCAGCTACATTGTTTCCTATGGGGAAACACTTCCTACATCTGCACCTAACACCCTAACATGTACCCCGAGTCTAAACACCCCTAACCTTACACTTATTAACCGATAAATTGACGCCCCCGCTATCGCTGACCCCTGCATATTATTATTAACCCCTAATCTACCGCTCCGTACACCGCCGCCAGCTACGTTATCCCTATGTACCCCTAACATCGCCGACCATTATGTTATATTTATTAACCCCTAATCTGCCGCCCCCGCTATCGCTGACACCTGCATATTATTATTAACCCCTAATCTGCCGCTCCGTACACAGCCACAACATACATTATAGTTATGTACGCCTAATCTGCTGCCCCTAACACCGCCGACCCCTATATTATATTTATTAACCCCTAATCTGCCCCCCACAACGTCGCCGCCAGCTACCTACAATAATTAACCCCTAATCTGCCGACCGGAGCTCACCGCTACTATAATAAATGTATTAACCCCTAAAGCTAAGTCTAACCCTAACACTAACACCCCCCTAAGTTAAATATAATTTAAATCTAATAAAATAAATTAACTCTTATAAAATAAATTATTCCTATTTAAAGCTAAATACTTACCTGTAAAATAAACCCTAATATAGCTACAATATAAATAATAATTATATTGTAGCTATTTTAGGATTAATATTTATTTTACCGGCAACTTTGTAATTATTTTAACCAGGTACAATAGCTATTAAATAGTTAATAACTATTAAATAGTTACCTAGTTAAAATAATTACAAAATTACCTGTAAAATAAATCCTAACCTATGTTACAATTAAATCTAACACTACACTATCAATAAATTAATTAAATACAATACCTACAATTATCTACAATTAAACCTAACACTACACTATCAATAAATAAATTAAATAAACTACCTACAATTATCTACAATTAAACAGCCAATAGAATGCGAGCTCAATCTGATTGGCTGATGGGATCAGCCAATCGGATTGAACTTGATTCTGATTGGCTGATTCCATCAGCCAATCAGAATTTTCCTACCTTAATTCCGATTGACTGATAGAATCCTATCAGCCAATCGGAATTCGACGGACGCCATCTTGGATGACGTCATTTAAAGGAACCGTCATTCGGCGAGTAGGCGTCGGTAGAAGAGGTTGGATCCGCGTCGGCTGGAAGATGATGGCTCCGGAAGAAAGAAGATTGAAGATGCCGTTGATAGAAGACTTCAGCCGGATCATGGACCTCTTCAGCTCCCGCTTGGATGAAGACTTCAGCCGGATCATGGACATCTTCAGCCCCCCGCTTGGTCTTGGATCAAGACATCGGAGCCAGGACGGATCAGTGTGATACCCGGCGAGGTGAAGATAAGGTAGGAAGATCTTCAGGGGCTTAGTGTTAGGTTTATTTAAGGGGGTTTTGGGTTAGATTAGGGGTATGTGGGTGGTGGGTTGTAATGTTGGGGGGGTATTGTATGTGTTTTTTTTACAGTCAAAAGAGCTGAATTCTTTAGGGCATGCCCCGCAAAGGGCCCTTTTCAGGGCTGGTAAGGTAAAAGAGCTTTGAACTTTTTTAATTTAGAATAGGGTAGGGCATTTTTTTATTTTGGGGGTCTTAGTTATTTTATTAGGGGGCTTAGAGTAGGTGTAATTAGTTTAAAATTGTTGTAATATTTTTCTAATGTTTGTAAATATTTTTTTATTTTTTGTAACTTAGTTCTTTTTTATTTTTTGTACTTTAGTTAGTTTATTTCATTGTATTTATTTGTAGATATCGTATTTAATTAATTTATTGATAGTGTAGTGTTAGGTTTAATTGTAGATAATTGTAGGTAGTTTATTTAATTTATTTATTGATAGTGTAGTGTTAGGTTTAATTGTAGATAATTGTAGGTATTGTATTTAATTAATTTATTGATAGTGTAATGTTAGGTTTAATTGTAACATAGGTTAGGATTTATTTTACAGGTAATTTTGTAATTATTTTAACTAGGTAACTATTTAATAGTTATTAACTATTTAATAGCTATTGTACCTGGTTAAAATAATTACAAAGTTGCCTGTAAAATAAATATTAATCCTAAAATAGCTACAATATAATTATTATTTATATTGTAGCTATATTAGGGTTTATTTTACAGGTAAGTATTTAGCTTTAAATAGGAATAATTTATTTAATAAGAGTTAATTTATTTCATTAGATTTAAATTATATTTAATTTAGGGGGGTGTTAGGGTTAGGGTTAGACTTAGCTTTGGGGGTTAATACATTTATTATAGTAGCGGTGAGATCCGGTCGGCAGATTAGGGGTTAATAATTGTAGGTAGGTGGAGGCGACGTTGGGGGCGGCAGATTAGGGGTTAATAAATATAATATAGGGGTCGGCGGTGTTAGGGGCAGCAGATTAGGGGTACATAGGGATAATGTAGCTGGCGGCGGTGTACGGAGCGGCAGATTAGGTGTTAAAAAAAATATGCAGGTGTCAGCGATAGCGGGGGCGGCAGATTAGGGGTTAATAAATATAATATATGGGTCGGCGATGTTAGGGGCAGCAGATTAGGGGTACATAGGGATAACGTAGCTGGAGCGGCAGATTAGGGGTTAAAAATTTTTAATAGAGTGGCGGCGATGTGGGGGGACCGCGGTTTAGGGGTACATAGGTAGTTTATGGGTGTTAGTGTACTTTAGAGCACAGTAGTTAAGAGCTTTATAAACCGGCATTAGCCCAGAAAGCTCTTAACTCCTGTTTTTTTTCTGCGGCTGGAGTTTTGTCGTTAGATTTCTAACGCTCACTTCAGCCACGACTCTAAATACCGGCGTTAGAAAGATCCCATTGAAAAGAAAGGATACGCAAATGGCGTAGGGGGATCTGCGGTATGGAAAAGTCGTGGCTGCAAAATGATCGTTAGACCCTTTCCTGACTGACTCCAAATACCAGCGGGTGGTAAAAACCAGCGTTAGGAGCCTCTAACGCTGGTTTTGACGGCTACCGCCCAACTCTAAATGTAGGCCTTAGAGTTTATTTTATAGGTAAGTATTTAGTTTTAAATAGGAATAATTTAGTTAATGATAGTAATTTTATTTAGATTTATTTAAATTATGTTTTAGTTAGGGGGGGTTAGTGTTAGACTTAGGTTTAGGGGTTAATAAAATTAATATAGTGGCGGTGACATTGGGGGCTGCAGATTAGGGGTTACTAATATTTAACTAGTGTTTGCGAGGCGGGAGTACGGCAGTTTAGGGGTTAATATGTTTATTATAGTGGCGGCGACATTGGGGGCGGCAGATTAGGGGTTTATAAGTGTAGGTAGGTTGCGGCGACATTGGGGGAGGGAGATTAGGGGTTCATAAGTTTAATGTAGGTGGCGCCGATGTCCGGAGCAGCAGATTAGGGGTTAATAAGTATAATGCAGGTGGCGGCGATGTCGGGGGTGGCAGTTTAGGGGTTAATAAGTGTAAGATTAGGGGTGTTTAGACTCGGGGTTCATTTTAGGGTGTTAGGTGTAAACATAAAATGTGCTTCCCCATAGGAATCAATGGGGCTGCATTACAGAGTTTTACGCTGCTTTATTGCAGGTGTTAGACTTTTTCTCAGGCGGCTCTCCCCATTGATGTCTATGGGGAAATCGTGCACAAGCACGTACGACCAGCTCACCGCTGACTTAAGCAGCAATTTTATTGGAGTGCAGTGTGGAGTACAATTTTGCTCTACGCTCAATTCTTGTGTTTTAACAGCGGGTTTGTAAAAACCTGTAATACCAGCGCTGCAGGTAAGTGAGCAGTGAGAAAAAAATGCTCGTTAGCACCGCACAGCTCATAATGCAAAACTTGTAATCTAGGCAAATTTTATCTAGATAGAATGCAATAGATCCCACAGTTGCCAATAAGCTCTGTAGTTGTATGATTTTTTGTCAATGTGTAGAGCACTGATATCATATAATGTTCACTTATAAAAGTGAATGTAAATTTTGATGCTAAAGTGGCCAGTTTTTAAAAATTAGATTAAAAACAGGGGCATTTTAAATCATCAAAATTTACATTTCATTCCTGTTGTGAAAAGAACTTACCTTTTAATCTTCACAGCAGCTCCAGCTTCCTCCGGTCGACGCAAGCCATTTCTTATGTCAGAAATGATGGATAGGTCATCCTCCAATCACAGCGTCCCCCGCCCCGGGGGAATCAGTATCTGATTCAACACCGTGATTGGAGAAAGCCAGATTCTTCATTTTAGACGCAGGAATAGGCTTTACAACGGGTGGAGGAAGCTGGAGCTTTTGTGAAGACTAAAAGGTAAGTTGTTTTATTTTTTTTATAACAGGAGTGAAATGTAAACTTTGATGAATTAAAGTGCCCCTGTTTTTAATCGAATTTTTAATAACCGGGCACTTTAAAAATTTACATTCACTTTAAAAAACGTCAACTCATCTTTGAAATCACACCATTCATAACCATGAGGGATATTTATCTAAAGTTCTAAATATTTCCTAATCTTTTAACTAGACATGTGCACGGCGAAAAAAATTGTTTAGTTTTGTTTCGTTTTCATTAGTTAAATAAATAATTTTGTTTTGGAAAACTAGTTCAGTTAAAAAAATAATTTCATTTCGGCAAATTAGTTAAATTGTTTTTTTTATCCATTCGTTATTTCGGATCCATTTTTTATTTCAGATCCATTCCTTATTCATTATTCTATTCTATAATTTACATGAATATGAATAAAGAAGCGATCTGAAAAACAATTTAACTTAACAAAACAAAATTATCTAAACCGCCATTCCCAGACATTGCCGAAACTAAATAAAAACCTGATAACCTCTAAACCGCCACCCCCCTACATCACCAACACTAACTAAACCTATTAACCTCTAAACTGCCACCCACAAACATTGCCAACACTACCTAAAACTATTAGCCTCTAAACCGCCACCCCCTACATTGCCAACACTAAATAAACCTATTAACCCTTAAACTGCCACCCCCCACATCACCAACACTAAATAAAATCCTATTAACCTCTAAACCACTGCCCCCCACATTGCAACTAGCTAAATTAAACTATTAACTCCTAAACCTAAGACCCCCTTAACTTTAACATAATTAAAATATACCTAAAGTAAAGTTACAATTACTAACTACCTATTCAAAAACAAATACAAACTTACCTGTGAAATAAAAATAAAACCTAGGCTAGTTACAATTAGTGATGTCCTGAACTATTCACCCACGAATGGTTCACAGCGAACATAGCTTGTTCGCGTTTGTGGGCGAACACATGGCGATGTTCGATCCGCCCCTATGTGTCATCATTGAGGAAACTTTGACCCTGTATGTCACAGCCGTCTGACACATTAGAGCCAATCAACATCAGACACTCCCTCACAGACCCTCCCAGCTACTCGGGAATCCGCCATTTTAGACTCATAATGACCTTGCTTTCTTAATGAGAGGACGTGTTGTGTTTTTGCTCCTGACATTAATAGGAAAAACATAGCTAGGCTAGTGTATTTAGTGTCCACTACAGTCAAGAAGGACTCCACTCATCTCTGCTGCAAGCACAGCACCCCAAAAAGCCCTTTTTAGGGCTATATTTTGTGCCATTTTTTTTTTATTAGCATTTGCCTGGTTTTCAGGCTGTTTGTTTAAGGCTCACAGCATATGCTGTGATTACTGCCACCACTGATATCTCCCTAACAACATTAGTTTAAATTTAACTTACCAAAAATTTTAATTATTTTGCTAGTGTAATTTTTTTCATTTTCTATCAGGCCTGTGTCACACAGCATATACTCTGGTTCATTGCTCTGTGCCAGCCACCAGTGCTAATATCCGTTTATAACATTATTTTAAATTAAAAAAATAAATAAAAATTGCTAGTGTAATCTAATTACATTTACTATCAGGCCTCATTTTTTTTCATTCTTTTGGTTAATTGGTCTGTGCCAGGCAGCCACCCAGCACTCATAACTTCTTCACCTTAATTTAAATATAAAAAAAAAAGTTTAAATTTGTTTGATAGTGTAATCTAATATAATTTTCTCTCAGGCCTGTGTGTTTTACTGACATACAGAGCCTACTGTGTTTATTTGCTGCCCTCCCTAGTCTATGAGCCACAACTCATATGTTTTTAACCTTTTTTTTAATCCCCCCCAAAAAAATCATTTAAATTATTTTTCTAGTGTAATCTAATAGTGTTTTCTATCAGGCGTGTGTGTATTTGACTTACAGAGCCTACTGTTTTTAATAGCTATCAGCTACGACTGCTTAACCTTTTTCTTTAAATTCCCCCAAAAAAGTCTTTAAATCATTATGCTAGTGTAATCTAATTTTATTTTCTATCAGGCCTGTGTCTAACTGTCTATCTGACTTACACAGCATACTGTTGTTAATTGCTGCCCTACGTAGCTGCCAGCCAGTGCGACCACTCATATGTGCATTGCACTTCTTAACATAATTTTAATATTAAAATCTAAAATTTTAAAATATTTTGCTAGTGTAATCTAACTTAATTTTCTATTAGGCCTGTGTTTTTGAAAACTTTTTGTCACTTACACAACATACTGTGTTAAATTGCTGCCCTACCTACCATCCACGACTCATATCTGCCAGCCTGTGTGCCAGGCCCAACTAGCCAATTAGTGGCACCAATAATAATTCTTGTAACAGTATCCCAAAAATAAAAAATCATAATTTTTTGTACTTCAAATATTCAGTCTACTAGTGCCATTGAATTGCAGTTTCCTCCTGCCTGGCAGCCTGTGTGCCAGGAACAAACTAGCCAATTAGTGCCACCAATCCTAGTTTTTGTAAAAGTATTGTTAATCTTTAAAATTCCAAACTGATCGCTTGTGATTCCTCAGTTTGCTCGTGCCATTGAATTGCACTTTCCTACTGCCTGCCAGCGTGTTTTCCAGGCCCAACTAGCCAATCAGTGGAAAAAATCATAATTCTTGTAACAGTATATAAAAAATAAAAATCATAATTTTTTGGACTGCAAATATTCAGTCTCCTAGTGTCATTGAATTGCATTTACCTCCTGCCTGCCAGCCTTTTGTGCCAGGCCGTCTAGCCAACTATTTACACCAATCATAATTGTTGTCACAGTACAGTTACTAATTAAAATTAAAACATTTTTGATTTTTGATCTTAATCCTCAGTTTGCTCATGCCATAGAATTGCACTTTTCTACTGCCTTCCAAGCCTGTGTGCCAGGCCTACTTTCAAAATATTTACACCAATCATATTTGTTGTCACAGTATTCTTAATAATTAAAAATTAAAAATTTTGGTAATAGTTGTTGTGAATCCTCAATTTGCTGGTGCCATTGAATTGCACTTTCCTCCTGCCTTGAAGCCTGCTGTGTGCCAGGCCCACCTAGCCAATTATTGCCAGCAATCATATTTCTTTTAACAGTATTGCAAAAATTGTCAATCATCACTGTTTTGACTGTCAGTAATCATTCTCCTAGTGTCCTTGAATTGCATCTACCTCCTGCCTGCCAGCCTTTTGTGCCAGTCCGTATTGCCAACTATTTACACCAATCATAATTGTTGTCACAGTATAGTTACTAATTAAAATTAAAAAATTCTTGATTGTTGATCTTAATCCTCAGTTTGCTCGTGCCATAGAATTGCACTTTTCTACTGCCTTCCAAGCCTGTGTGCCAGGCCTACTTTCAAAATATTTACACCAATCATATTTGTTGTCACAGTATTCTTAATAATTAAAAATTTAAATTTTTGGTAATAGTTGTTGTGAATCCTCAGTTTGCTGGTGCCATTGAATTGCACTTTCCTCCTGCCTTGCAGCCTGCTGTGTGCCAGGCCCACCTAGCCAATTATTGCCAGCAATCATATTTCTTTTAACAGTATTGCAAAAATTGTCAATCATCACTGTTTTGACTGTCAGTAATCAGTCTCCTAGTGTCCTTGAATTGCATCTACCTCCTGCCTGCCAGCCTTTTGTGCCAGGCCGTCTTGCCAACTATTTACACCAATCATAATTGTTGTCACAGTATAGTTACTAATTAAAATTAAAAAATTCTTGATTGTTGATCTTAATCCTCAGTTTGCTCGTGCCATAGAATTGCACTTTTCTACTGCCTTCCAAGCCTGTGTGCCAGGCCTACTTTCAAAATATTTACACCAATCATATTTGTTGTCACAGTATTCTTAATAATTAAAAATTAAATTTTTTGGTAATTGTTGTTGTGAATCCTCAGTTTGCTGGTGCCATTGAATTGCACTTTCCTCCTGCCTTGCAGCCTGCTGTGTGCCAGGCCCACCTAGCCAATTATTGCCAGCAATCATATTTCTTTTAACAGTATTGCAAAAATTGTCAATCATCACTGTTTTGACTGTCAGTAATCAGTCTCCTAGTGTCCTTGAATTGCATCTACCTCCTGCCTGCCAGCCTTTTGTGCCAGGCCGTCTTGCCAACTATTTACACCAATCATAATTGTTGTCACAGTATAGTTATTAATTAAAATTAAAAAAATCTTGATTGTTGATCTTAATCCTCAGTTTGCTCGTGCCATAGAATTGCACTTTTCTACTGCCTTCCAAGCCTGTGTGCCAGGCCTACTTTCAAAATATTTACACCAATCATATTTGTTGTCACAGTATTCTTAATAATTAAAAATTAAATTTTTTGGTAATTGTTGTTGTGAATCCTCAGTTTGCTGGTGCCATTGAATTGCACTTTCCTCCTGCCTTGCAGCCTGCTGTGTGCCAGGCCCACCTAGCCAATTATTGCCAGCAATCATATTTCTTTTAACAGTATTGCAAAAATTGTCAATCATCACTGTTTTGACTGTCAGTAATCAGTCTCCTAGTGTCCTTGAATTGCATCTACCTCCTGCCTGCCAGCCTTTTGTGCCAGGCCGTCTTGCCAACTATTTACACCAATCATAATTGTTGTCACAGTATAGTTATTAATTAAAATTAAAAAATTCTTGATTGTTGATCTTAATCCTCAATTTGCTCGTGCCATAGAATTGCACTTTTCTACTGCCTTCCAAGCCTGTGTGCCAGGCCTACTTTCAAAATATTTACACCAATCATATTTGTTGTCACAGTATTCTTAATAATTAAAAATTAAAATTTTTGGTAATAGTTGTTGTGAATCCTCAGCTTGCTGGTTCCATTGAATTGCACTTTCCTCTTGCCTTGCAGCCTGCTGTGTGCTAGGCCCACCTAGCCATTTATTGCCAGCAATCATATTTCTTTTAACAGTATTGCAAAAATTGTCAATCATCACTGTTTTGACTGTCAGTATTCAGTCTCCTAGTGTCCTTGAATTGCATTTACCTCCTGCCTGCCAGCCTTTTGTGCCAGGCCGTCTTGCTAACTATTTACACCAATCATAATTGTTGTCACAGTATAGTTACTAATTAAAATTTAAAAAAATTGGATTGTTGATCTTAATCCTCAGTTTGCTTGTGCCATTGAATTGCACTTTTCTACTGCCTGCCATCCTGTGTGCCAGGCCCAAATATCCAATTAGTGCCAGCAATCATATTTCTTTTAACAGTATTGCAAAATTTGTCAATCATCACTGTTTTGACTGTCAATCTGCAGTCTACTAGTGCCCTTGAATTGCATTTTCCTCCTGCCTGCCTGCCTGTGTGCCAGTCCCAACTAGCCAATTAGTGCCACCAATCATATTTATTATAACAGGATTGGAATTTTTGTTTATCATAACTGTTTTGACTGTGATTCTTCAGTCTCCTAGTGCCATTGAATTGCAGTTTCCTTTCTCCCATTGTGTGTGCCAGACAGGCCCATTTGCCAACTAGTTCTAAACAATCATATTTGTTGTCACAGTACTTGTAATATTTTAAAAAATTAACAATTTGTGATTTTTAAAACATCTGTCTTTTTTGTTGTTGTCAGTCTCACAGCGTATACTGTGCCCACTTTCACAGTGCCACCACTGAATTGGTGTAATAGTATTGTTAGTGTCCATTTAAAAAAAATGACAGGCAGAGGCAGGCCACCCCGCAGGTTCCGTGGTCCTGGTTGTGGTGCTGTGATTCCTTTAGACCCTACAAATATGCACATTGTTCAGACGCCGGGTGCCAGGGGGGATGCGAAAACTTCTGAGGAGGACCTAGTTGAATGGCTAACACAGGACACCCAATCTTCTTCAGCTTCCGCTGCTAGTCCTCCTAACCTTGACGCACCATCTAAGTCCAGCTGTGCTTTGGGCAGGTCTCAAGTGTCCAATGCCACTCCCTCGCCTGTCGCCACCACCAACACTAGCACTCACTTGATCTGTCACAGGAGTTATTGACACTTCATTTGGAAGAAATGAGTGATGCGCAACCATCATTGACAGAGGATGTAGATAATAGTGATCAATTTCAGTCAGGCAGCATTACCAACATGGAGGTACGGTGTGATGATGATGATGATGATGATGTTGTACCTGCTGCTGCTTCCTTTCTTGATGTTTCAGATACAAGTGAAGCGGTTGATGATGATGTGTCGGTGGATGTCACGTGGGTGCCTGCTAGAAGAGAAGAAGAAGAGGGGGAAAGTTCAATGGGGAGACAGAGAGGAGGAGGAGATGATTTGGAAGCATGGGGAGGTCATCTCAAGGAGCTAGTGGCGCAGTCAGACAGCATGCATCGTCACCAGGGGTCAGCCAGACAGCACGCCGACGCCCATCAACGCATGCTGTTGCCACCACCAGAATGCCGTCATCGCAGAGCTCAGCAGTGTGGCATTTTTTTTGTGTGTCTGCCTCTGACAACAGTGATGCCATTTGCAACCTGTGCCAAAAGAAATTGAGTCGTGGGAAGTCCAACACCCACCTAGGTACAACTGCTTTGCGAAGGCACATGGTCTCCCATCACAAACGCCGATGGGAAGAACACATGAGTAGAAGCAGCACACAAAGTGAAAGCTGCCCTCCTCCTCCTGGTCCAGCATCTTCAGCCACGTCAACCAGTGCTGTCCTCCTTGCCCCCTCTCAACCATCCTCCACTCAGTCTCTCTTACGTAGCAGTTCCTGGTCATCTGCCCACAGTCAGGTGTCTGTCAAGGACATGTTTGAGCGTAAGAAGCCAATTTCTCAAAGTCACCCCCTTGCCCGGCGTCTGACAGCTGGCTTGTCTGAACTCTTAGCCCGCCAGCTTTTACCATACAAGCTGCTGGAGTCTGATGCTTTCAAAAAATTTGTATCTATTGGGACACCTCAGTGGAAGGTACCTGGCAGAAATTTCTTTTCACAAAAGGCAATCACAAACCTGTACTCTGTTATGAGAAAGGAAGTTATGGCATGTCTGGCACACAGTATTGGGGCAAGGGTCCATATGACCACGGATAGCTGGTCTGCAAAGCATGGTCAGGGCAGGTATATCACCTACACTGCGCATTGGGTAAACCAGCTGACTTCTGACAAGCATGGAATGCGTGGCTCTGCAGAAGAGTTGGTGACACCGCCACGACTTGCAGGCAGGCCTGCTGCTACCTCCTTTACTCATCCTACTCCATCCTCTTCCATAACCTCTTCCTCGGCTGAGTCCTCTTCAACTTCTGCATCTTGCTCCACATCTATGGCACCCCCCCAGCTTCCCAGGTACTATGCTACATCCCGGGTACGGCAGAGTCACGCCGTCTTGAGGTTGACTTGCCTGAAAGCGGAGAGTCACAACGCACCAGCACTCCTGACCGCCCTGAACGCACAGGTGGATCAGTGGCTGACTCCGCACCAACTGGAGATTGGCAAGGTTGTTTCTGACAATGGAAGTAATTTGGTGGCGGCATTGAAATTGGGCAAGTTGACACATGTGCCGTGCATGGCACATATGTGTAATCTAATTGTACAACAATTTGTCCATAAGTACCCAGGCTTACAGGATGTCCTGAAGCAAGCCAGGAAGGTGTGTGGCCATTTCAGGCATTCCTACATGGCCATGGCGCACTTATCCGATATCCAGCATCAAAACAACCTGCCAGTGAGGCGCTTGATTTGCGACAGCCCGACACGGTGGAATTCAACACTCCTAATGTTTGACCACCTGCTACAACAAAAAAAAAGCTGTTAATGAGTATTTGTATGACCGGGGTGAAAGGCCAGCCTCTGGGGAGCTGTTGATATTTTTTCCAAATTACTGGACGCTCATGCGCAATGCCTTAAGGCTCATGCGTCCTTTTGAGGAGGTGACAAACCTTGTTATTCGCACCGAAGGCACATTCAGCGACATGATACCATTTATTTTCTTCCTGGAGCATGCCCTGCGAAGAGTGCTGGATCAGGCAGTAGATGAGCGTAAAAAGGAAGAGGAAGAGTTGTGGTGTCCATCACCCCCACAAACAACCGAATTCGCATCGCTTGCTGGACCTGCGGCAACGCAGGAAGAGGATTGTGAGGAAGAGGAGTCAGAGGAGGAATGTGGCTTTGAGGAGGAGGAGGAAGACCGAGCACAACAGGCATCCCAGGGTGCTCGTTGTTGTCACCTCTCTGGTACCAGTGGTGTTGTACGTGGCTGGGGGGAAGAAGATACCATCAGTGAGATCAGTGAGGAGGAGGAACGGGACATGATTAGCTCAGCATCCAACCTTGTTCAAATGGGTTCTTTCATGCTGTCTTGCCTGTTGAGGGACCCTCGTATAAAAAAGCTGAAGGAGAACGACCTGTACTGGGTGTACACGCTCCTCGACCCCCGGTATAAGCATAAAGTGCCTGAAATGTTAACAAATTCCCGCAAGTCGGAAAGGATGGAGCATTTTAAGAATAAATTAAAAACTATGCTTTACACAGCGTATAAGGGTGATGTCACAGCACCATGGGAATGTAACAGGGGAAGAGATGAAAGTAATCCTCCTCCTCCTCCCAAGACCACGGTGGCAAGGACAGGACGCTTTCCTGAAGTCTTGCTGATGGAGGACATGTGTACCTTTTTAACTCCCATGCACCATCAGAGCCTTTCGGGATACAGCCTTAGAGAAAGACTCAACCGACAGGTAGCAGACTACCTAGCTTTAACTGCAGATCTCGACACTCTCAGGAGCGATGGACCCCTTGACTACTGGGTGTGCAGGCTGGACTTGTGGCCTGAGCTATCCCAATTTGCAATGGAACTTCTGGCCTGCCCTGCTTCAAGTATCCTGTCCGAAAGGACTGTCAGTGCAGCAGGAGGTTTTGTCACTGAGAAGAGAAGACACCTAGGTCAAAAAAGCCTTGACTATCTCACTTTTATAAAAATGAATGAGGGCTGGATCCCGAAGGGACTGACATTGGGCGATACATTTGAATAAAAAAGGCCTGATGATGAGATGAGGTGGCTTGGGCTACAACTGGTACACAGGCTGGCCTTTTTTTTGTTATAAAGCCGGAGGACTTGCTTGACTTATTCGGCAACAACTAGTGTTCAAGCCACAAGCTTTTAGGGCACTTTATAAATGTTTTACAAACATCAATTTTTCTGGCCGCTGCTACAGCAGTTGCTACAACAATACCCACATTTTTCAGTCATTTGTACATTCCTAATATTTCTGGCCTCTGCTGCAGCTCTGTGGGTACAAAACTCAAATAAAAAAAATAAGGCACATAACACTAGTGATTAAACTGTTACGAATAGTAAAACTTAGCACACCACTCATATCTGGTGGACCATTAAATTGAACGCAAAATGCCACAAATTTGAAGGAGGAGGAACGACCAAGCATCTTTATCCGTATCTTGGTTGCTCTAAATTATCTCCGTGTTCCATCTATGCCATACCTGTACTCTATTGTGCAAAAGGGTGGCATATGTGATGTTTCATGCTGTTGTGCCTGTTGCGGGTCGTGGCCCATGGTATAAAAAGGCTGAAGGAGAACGACCTTAATGGGTGCCCCAGCAAATTTTTAGAAAAATGTTCCTGGTTCCTCTCAATTATCTCCGGGTTTCTAAAATGTATGCCATACCTGTACTCGCTTCTGCAAAAGGATGGCATATGTGGTGGTGTTTCCTGCAGTTGTTTCTGTTGAGGGTGCTGGACCCTCTTATAAAAAGGCTGAAGGAGAACAACCTGGAGTGGGAGTCCAAGCATGGTTTTTGGGGCAATTTCACTTTTCCAAACAATTATCTGTGGGTTTCTAAAATAAATGCCGTACCAGTACTCTATTGTTCAAAAGGATGCCATATGTTCTCTTTCCTGCAGGTATTTTGTTTGAGAGTCCTGGACCCTCTTATAAAAAGACCTAAGGAGAAAGAGGTGTACTGGGTGTCCACTCAATTTTTTTTTCTATTTCACATTTGCCCAAAATTATCTCTGGGTTTGTAAAATCAATGCTGTTCCTGTACTCTGTTGTTCAAAAGGATGCCATACGTCCTCATTCCTGCTGGTGTTTTGTTTGAGGGTCCTGGACCCTCTTATAAAAAGGGCTAAGGAGAAAGAAGTGTACTGGGTGTCCATCGAATCATTTGTTTGATTCAAATTTCCGGTTGCAACAAATTATCTCCGGGTTTCTAAAATCAATGCCTTTCCTGTAATCTAATTTTCAAAAGGATGCCATATGTCCTCTTTCCTTCTGCTGGTTTTGTTGATGGTCCTGGAGCCTCTGCTAAAAAGGCCTAAGGATAAATAAGTGTACTGGGTGTCTAATCAATGTTCTTTTAGATTTCCCTGTTGAAGCAAATTATCCCCGGGTTTCTAAAATCAATGCCTTTCCAGTAATCTATTATTCACAAGGATGCCATATGTCCTCTTTCATGCTGTTGTTTCTGTTGAGGCTCCGGGAGCCTCTCATAAAAAGGCCTAAGGATAAAGAAGTGTACTGGGTGTCCAATCAATGTTTTTTTTCTATTTCCAGGGTCATATAAATTATCTCTGGGATTCTAAAATCAATGCCTTAACTGTAATCAATTGTTCACAAGGATGCCATATGTCCTCTTTCATGCTGTTGTTTCTGTTGAGGCTCCGGGAGCCTCTCATAAAAAGGCCTAAGGATAAAGAAGTGTACTGGGTGTCCAATCAATGTTTTTTTTCTATTTCCAGGGTCATATAAATTATCTCTGGGATTCTAAAATCAATGCCTTAACTGTAATCAATTGTTCACAAGGATGTCATATGTCCTCTTTCATGCTGTTGTTTCTGTTGAGGGTTCTGGAGCCTCTGCTATAAAGGCCTAAGGATAAATATGTGTACTGGGTGTCTAATCAATGTTTTTTTAGATTTCCAGGTTGAAACAAATTATCCCCGGGTTTCTAAAATCAATGCCTTTCCAGAAATCTATTTTTCTAAAGGATGCCATATGTCCTCTTTCCTGCTGCTGGTTTTGTTGAGGGTCCTGGAGTCTCTGCTAATAAGGCCTAAGGATAAATAAGTGTACTGGGTATCTAATCAAGGTTTTTTTTAGATTTCACGGTTGCAACAAATTTTCTCTGGGTTTCTCAAATCAATGCCTTAAATGTAATCTATTGTTCAAAAGGATGCCATATGTCCTCTTTCTTTTTTTTTTTCTCTCTATGTATTTTTGTTTATTTTAGAAAATGTAATGCACTTATAGGTTCACTAAGATTATGACTTTGCACACTGCCATTTTCCATGCAGCATTTTGACATGTCGTGTGATCAGACTAGAAGAATGGTATGTTTTGAATCTGCTGAGCATAATAATAATAAAAAAAAATAATTTAACTTGAGTTACTAACTGAAGCATGACTTCAGGAGTCAGGTGTGGTCCTAGGTAGTGGTTGTTAGCAGATTCTTTTTAATGCAAATTGCCACAGCGTGCATAAAATGTGCGTTACTAGTCTCCAAATCTTACCTTTTTAATGCCAATTGATATTGCCACAGCTGGAACAACAGTAAATAACATGTGCATCACCACAGTCTCCAAAGCTGTTGTCAGATGTATACAAAAACACTGATAAAGTATTCCTTTCAGGGCGCAAAGAGATGGCTACCGGAAACCTCCAGGAACTTCCCAAGAGTCACTGTCTTGTGTTTCTGGTGATGTTGGAGACATCTGGGAAGTGTACATGGAGGCCCAAAATCCTCTCCATCTCTGTGCACCACAGGACAGGAAGTCCTTGTCATCCATAAGCACATGAAATTGCTGGCATTTTCCTTGCTTCAAGAAGTTCAGCTTTTGTGGTGATAGTACAGAATTTAATAAACTTTGGTTTCCTACCATACTCAAGACAATCTTGTAGTTCAAGCTTCGGACTTGCTGTGGGAAACAGTGGCCTGTCCATACCAGGAAGATGATTTAGACAGAAGTTGGGAGCTCTGCTTGCAGGTGACACATTTATCGTCAATCATCAAAGGGGTTGCGTGCAGAATATGGCAGATGGCCCCTTATTCACATGTTTGTCCAGAGCCACAACATTTGCAGACAGCCAGAAGAAAGGTCGGTTCTCACCAGCCTTAAGTTGAGCTTCAATTACCAAATACTGATATTCAAAAAATAGACAAACAGTGCCTTAAAAAAGACATTTGCGATATGGATTCACCAGAGCAAGGTCATTGCAAGTACTTCCCACGATAACAAAATTAAAATTCCACAACTCCGCAATCTTCCCCTTCACATTATTATTGTCACACTCCCTTGTACTCCTATGCCCAGCTCCCTGCTCTTGTTTTTGTTGACGGTCCTGGAGCCTCTGCTAAAAGGCCTATGGATAAATAAGTGTACTGGGTGTCTATTCAATGTTTTTTTAGATTTCCTGGTTGCCACTAATGATCTCTGGGTTTCTAAAATCTATGCCTTTTCTGTAATCTATTATTCAAAAGGATGCCATATGTCCTCTTTCATGCTGTTGTTTCGGTTGAGGCTCCGGGACCCTCTTATTAAAAAGGCCTAAGGATAAATAAGTGTACTGTGTGTCTAATCAATGTTTTTTTCTATTTCCCGTGTCATATAAATGATCTCTGGGATTCTAAAATCAATGCCTTTCCTGTAATCTGCTGTTGTTTCGGTTGAGGCTCCGGGACCCTCTTATTAAAAAGGCCTAAGGATAAAGAAGTGTGCTGGGTGTCCAATCAATGTTTTTTTTTTATTTCACAGTTGCAAAAAAATTATCTATGGCTTTCTAAAATATATGCCTTACCTGTCATCTATTGTTCAAAAGGATGCCATATGTCCTCTTTCCACTATTCTAAAAAGGCTGAAGGAGAACGACCTGTACTGTACTGGGTGTCCAATCATGTTTTTGTTTTCAATTTCATGGTTTATAATAAATATCGCCGTGTAACTAAAATCAATGCCATACCTGTACTCTGTTGTTCAAAAGGATGGCATATGTGGTGTTTCATTCTGTTGTGGTTGTTGAGGGTCGTGGCCATGGGACAGCATATAAAACGGCTGAAGGAGAACAACCTGTACAGCCTTGCTCCTCTTTTTAGGCAGGTCAGCTCTTTGCATACATGCCCACAGACTCTGTAACACATGTCTCTTTTAGGGAGAGGTGCAGCCATAATGCAGGGTCAGAACCTGTGCCTGCAACTGTTATACTCGATTTTGCGAAAGGAAGTAAGCTTACCATGGTTCCCTGCACGCACGTATTGTTGTTATATTTTGGTGAGGGTAATCATGATGGCCATGTAGACCACCACCGAGAGTACTGGAAGTAACAGGGATGAGATGAAAGTGCTAAGAATAGTACAACTTGAAACAACAGAGTTAGCCATGGGTGTTAGTGCAAGACTGCTTGGCTTTTTTTTGGCTTTGGGTGCGGCTAATCAACCAGGCCATATAGAGCTGCCATCATTCGGTGTTGTATCAGGTATTAAACTAATAAGAACAGTACTACCAAAATACAGCCAATGAAGGGCCTTATGAAGACTGAGCCAAGGTTGGATTGTAGTATTTGGTTAGGCTAATCATGATGGCCATGTAGACGACCACCGAGAGTCCTGGAAGTAACAGGGATGATGAGATGAAAGTGCTAAGAATAGTACTACTTGAAACAACAGAGTTAGCCATGGGTGTTAGTGCAAGACCGCTTGGCTTTTTTTTGGCTTTGGGTGCGGCTAATCATGCAGGCCATATAGAGCTGCCACCATTCGATGTTGTTTCAGGTATTAAACTAATAAGAACATTACTACCAAAATACAGCCAATGAAGGGCCTTATGAAAACTGAGCCAAGGTTGGATTGTAGTATTTGGTTAGGCTAATCATGATGGCCATGTAGACCACCACAGAGAGTCCTGGAAGTAACAGGGATGATGAGATGAAAGTGCTACGTATAGTACTACTTGAAACAACAGAGTTAGCCATGGGTATTAGTGCAAGACCGCTTGGCTTTTTTTTGGCTTTGGGTGTGGCTAATCATGCAGGCCATATAGAGCTGCCACCATTCGGTGTTGTATCAGGTATTAAACTAATAAGAACAGTACTACCAAAATACAGCCAATGAAGGGCCTTATGAAGACTGAGCCAAGGTTGGATTGTAGTATTTGGTTAGGCTAATCATGATGGCCATGTAGACCACCACAGAGATTCCTGGAAGTAACAGGGATGATGAGATGAAAGTGCTAAGAATAGTACTACTTGAAACAACAGAGTTAGCCATGGGTGTTAATCCAAGACCGCTTGGATTTATTTTTGTTTTGGGTGCGGCTAATCATGCAGGCCATATAGAGCTGCCACCATTCGGTGTTGTATCAGCTATAAAAATAATAAGAACTGTACTATCAAAATACAGCCAATGAAGGGCCTATGAAGACTGAGCAAAGGTTAGATTGCAGTATTTTGTTCGGCTAATCATGATGGCCATGTAGACTACCCGTAACAGGGATGAAAGTGCTAAGAATAGTACTAATTGAAACAACTGAGTTAGCCATGGGTGTTGGTCTAAGACCACTCGGCTTTTTTGGGGGTTTGGGTGCAGCTAATCATGAAGGCCAGATAGACCTGCCACCATTTGGTGTTGTAACAGGTATTAACCTGTAAAGAACAGTACTACTTAACACAACCTACTTACCATGGGTCCCAGAGCATATGTTTGGTTATTATATTTTGTAAGGGTAATCATGCAGGCCATAGAGACCTCCACCGATAGGGTGAGTATGAGTAACAGCTATTAAACTGCGGACATTACTAATTAACACAACATAGTTACCATGGGTCGCAGACCAAGAGCAGATGTCTTATTATATTTTGTATGGGTAATCATCCAGGCCGTATAGACCTCACCAAATAGGGGGAGTTACAGAGATTAAAGTGCTAAGAATGGTAGTACTTAAAACACAACCTAGTTAAAATGGGTACCAGACCGCATGTCTTATTATTATATTTTTTCAGGGTAATCAGGCAGGCCATATAGACCACCCCCGATAGGGGGGGTAACAGGGATTAAAGTGCTAAGTAAAGTACTAATTAACACAAGCTAGTTATCATGGGTCCAACACCGTGTGTCTTGATGTTATACTTTGTCAGGGTAATCATGCAGGCCATATAGACCTCCCTTGATAGGGGTAGTAACAGGGATTACAGTTATAAGAATAGTACTACTTAAACACAACCTAATTACCATCGGTCCAAGACCAGATGTTTTATTATTATACTTTGTCAGGCTAATCATGCAGGCCATATAGAGCTCCAACAAAAGGGGGGGTAAGAGGGATTCAAGTGATAAGAAAAGTTTTACTTAACACAACAAAATTACCATGGGTCCCAGACCGCGTGTCTTGTTGTTATACTTTGTCAGGGTAATCATAACCGCCATATAGACCTCCACCAATAGGGGGAGTTACAGGGCTGAAATTGCGAAGAATAGTACTACTTAACACAACCTAGTTGGGTCCAAGAATGCATGTTTAATTATTAGACTTTATCAGGATAATTATATATCTAACAAATCTATCTATCTATCAATCTATATCTAACAAATCTATCTATCAATCTGTCTTCTGTCCGGGATGTTTTGAGACAGCCACTTGTGTTTCTGACAAATTTGAAGTAGGAGGACAGTACAATCATCTTCTTCCATCTCCCGGTTCCACAAATGAAGGCCATATAGACCTCATCTGATAGGGGAGTAACATGTTGTAGTAAAATGTTAAGAATATTACTACGTAACACACCACGGGTTACAGACCACATGTCTTATTGTTATACTCTGTCAGGGAAATTATATATATTTCAAATCCTTTTATTTATATATCAAATCAATCGAACTATCAAACGTATCGATCAAATGTAGATTGCATCTATTGATCGATGTTATTCGTATCTATAAAATGTATATTACATATTTTGGTTGATGTCATTCGTATCTATAAAATGTATATTGCATCTTTGATTCGATAACATTCTTATCTATCAAATGTATATTGCATCTATTGATCGATGTAATTCGTATTGATCAAATGTATATTGCATCGATTGAGCTATGTTATCTATGTATCTATCTATCAAATCTATCTCGTGGTTGTGCAAGTGGACTGTTTGCAGTTGATTGCGGTGCGTAACACTTGAAGTTTGCTCTGTCACTGTGATGTGGCCGTAACCCTTACACTACCTGATAGATACGACATCATAACTGATGTTTTAAAGCATGTTATTGCAAACAATTTGGTATTGTTAGTTGATTTAGGCACATTATGGGTTAAAAGCAGACTCTGCATAAACTATGTAATTTTCCATGGGAGTTTTGCCAGGGATCCCCCTCCAGCATGCCACAGTCCAGGTTTTAGTACCCTTGAAACAACTTTTCCATCACTATTGTGGCCAGAAAGAGTCCTTGTAGGTTTTAAAGTTCGCCTGCCTATTGAATTCAATGGCGGTTTGCGACATCACTAGTTACAATATTACCATTTACTAACTATCTAGTTAAACTAAATACAAACTTATCTATGAAATAAAAATAAACCTAAGTTTAAACTAAAAAAAACTAAAATTACTAAAAATAATAAAACCTAACATTACAAAAAAATAAACACTAAAATTACAAAAAATAAAAAAATTACCATTAGAAAAATTAACAAACAAAATTATCCAAAATATTAAAAATTATTCCTATTCTACTACCCCGTAGTAGAATAGCCAATAGGATTTAAGCAGCTCTCATCCTATTGTCTGATTTAAATTTTTCAGTCAATAGAAATGCAAGGGTACCCCAATATAAAAGGGGTACCTTGCATTCAATCTTCAGTGTGCGGTGGTCGATCTCATGAAGAGAACCTTGACGTCAGACCGATGGACCTCCGCCTCGACATCCGTGTGGACCTCCGCGTTGACCTCCGTGCATCCACCAACTGCTCCGCCTCCACTTGGATAAAGATAGAAGATGCCAGTCCCACGATGGATGCAGATGGAGCCGCCTGGATGAAGATGTTCCACCCCTGGGATGATTTTTTTGGGGTGTTTTTTTTTTAAATTAGGGCTTTTTTATTTTTAATGGACCGTAAGAGCTGAATTCTCTTTTAAGGGCAATGTCCATACAAATGCCCTTTTCGGGGCAATGGGTAGATTAGGTTTGTTTTTTTTAGTTGTTTTTTTTATTTTGGGAGGCATGGGTTTGTAATGTTAGGGGGTATTTGTTTTAATTTTTCGGCAAAAGAGCTGGTAACTTTAGGGCAATGCCCCGCAAAAGGCCCTTTTAAGAGCTATTGATAGTTTAATATAGATTAGGGTTTTTTTATTTTGGGGTGGTTTTTTTTTAAAATGGGGTATTAGAATAGGAATATTTCTTTCATGTAATTGGCAAGAGTCCATGAGCTAGTGACGTATGGGATATACAATCCTACCAGGAGGGGCAAAGTTTCCCAAACCTCAAAATGCCTATAAATACACCCCTCACCAAACCCACAATTCAGTTTTACAAACTTTGCCTCCTATGGAGGTGGTGAAGTAAGTTTGTGCTAAGATTTCTACGTTGACATGCGCTTCTCAGCATTTTTAAGCCCGATTCCTCTCAGAGTACAGCGAATGTCAGAGGGATGTGAAGGGAGTATCACCTATTGAATGCAATGGTTTTCCTCACGGGAAATCTATTTAATAAGTTCTCTGTTATTGGTCGAAGAGATTCATCTCGTACCTCCCTTTTCAGATTGACGATATACTCTCATATACCATTACCTCTACTGATAACTGTTTCAGTACTGGTTTGGCTATCTGCTATATGTGGATGGGTGTCTTTCGGTAAGTATGTTTTTATTTCTTAAGACACCTCAGCTATGGTTTGGCAATTTATGTATTAATATAAAGTTCTAAATATATGTATTGTACTTATATTTGCCATGAGTCAGGTTCATGTATTTCCTTTTGCAGACTGTCAGTTTCATATTTGGGGAAATTTATCATATTAAGAAATATTTTTTCTTACCTGGGGTTTAGTCTTTTTTCAAATTGTCTACATTTTTCTTGCAAATTGCAGGCAGGATTAGGCCCGCGGGTGCGCCAAATACTAGACTTTATTGCGTCATTCTTGGCGCGAGAATTTTTTTGCACGAAGGTACGTCCGTTGACGCAAGTTTGTCATTTCTAGCGTTGTAGTTGACGCTGAGTTCCTTACACAGGGTTGCGTCGTTAGTGACGGATGTTGTTGGCGCCAAAAAAGTTTCAGTCACGTTGTGCGTCATACTTGGCGCTAAATTTTTTCTTTAATTTAATACCCCATTGCTATTTGCCTCTTGCCTTTTTCTATATCAGACAATGCTATTTGCATTTTTTTCCCATTCCTGAAACTGTCATATAAGGAAATTGACAAATTTTGCTTTATATGTTGTTTTTTATTTTACATTTTGCAAGATGTCTCAATCTGATCCTGCCTCAGAAGTATCTGTTGGAACTTTGCTGCCTAATGTAGGTTCTACTAAAGTTAAGTGCATTATATTTCCGAATGTCATTTGTAATGGTTATCATGATAAACTTTTACATGCAGATATTGTATTTACCACATCCTGCCTACAAATGCATGGGTTTTATATGTAAGATGTCAGTTATAAATGACCCCCCTAGAGGTTATCTCTTTAACCCTGCATAGATCGCACATTAGGTTGCCAAAGAAGATCTGTTGTCCCCTACCATCCTGGATATTTTTAGGGGCTTGGATGTCTGCGGCCGGGACGTCTGAGCCTCCCACTTCTACTTATATAGACATGTTAGGCAACTTATATGCTGATAGAAGACCACATGGCTAGTTGGACAGAATCAACACTCCTCATTAGATTCATACATATGCCTTAGAGATAGTACCAGATTTTTGTTTCATAACAACGCCTATATATTACTATGTGCAACCTATCCTGTTGGAGTGGAGCTGCCCTCAGATCCACCTTAATTATTATATAGTGACTACCATATATTATTAAATTTACTATCCCACCTAGTTAGAACTTAGCTGATCTGGAAAGAGATTAGAAGTTATCAATAACTTGTCCTTAGGCTTGGCAGCTTAGCTCACAAGCGTCCTACTAGGTGCTCCCCCGGTTTAACCTAAGATTTAGTGTGAAGTCCCACAACTTGTTAGGGGGCACATAGCTATACTACGATGCACAGATATAGCCAGAAGATTATCACACTGTCTTTGGTGTAGGCAGGTCCTGCACTATTATCAGCATTTACGCCCTTATTATACACAGCATCTTGACTAAGCTCCATAAACTAGGTTAGCCCTTTGAATATAGTACTTGAGGCCCTCCGGACCAGACATACCCTTAGCCCAATACTTATTTAGAATATAAGACGTTTACCACACTTCAGATAACCACCTCCCCCCCCCCTCGCTACTATTCTCTAATGTATCTCCTAGATAAGGAAGCCTCTCTATGCGGTCTTTCTAACCAGTACCGCAACCTACCCCATCTATTTTCTATGTTTCTATGTGCAGCTTTTCACTCTACCATAAAATTGACTCTATTTCTCCTATCTAGTCAAGCAAAACTGTTAAGCTTCACTTACAAATTGAGTTACAAGTTTTAAGTTTAATATTTTCAATTTTATCATACTACTTTTCTATTACAGAAACTTGTTTTACTGTGTTATAAAAAAATAAGGAAGACACATGAAGACCATTCGCTATTTACATATTGTGAAATATATGCCATAACTAATGTTTATATTTGACTTACTTTGAGAATTCTGAATACATTTCAATGGCAAGTTTGTGTATTATAAACATTCCTACAGATCTAGCTTCTGTATAATTTTACATTCCTGTATACTCTCATGTTTATATGGCTTTGTGATAATATGCATGTAACCTTATTGCTTTTTCTTTGTCTTCAATAAAAAGAATATTTAAAAAAAAAAAAAAAAAAAATGTTCATATCCATTTATACTATCTACGTATGAGCTGCATAACTAAGTATCTGAGCTTGTGTACGTGGTAACATAATTCTATACGTAAACTACTGCACAGTTAGACATGAGGCGATGTAATCATGCACTGGATAAAGTAGTTTATATTAGTACTACCTCAATACCCCTGTGCGGTTGTCTCCTGTAGATCACACCAATACCGTACTACTTAAGCGGGGTAGCAGTGTGATATGCTCAAAATATACAGTTGCGATATTTGCATATAGGTCAGGCTGAGATCTGCATGTCTCTGTTGTTATTTCTGATATAATATTACTTATATAATCCTTAAATTAAAAATTACATGTATGCTTGATTGTATATACTTTCCAAAACATCTATATCTAACTAGAAAGTACGCAGATAGCAAACATAATTCATGTTTACGCCTATATTATATATGCCTGTCTTCTATAGTGATATACTGGTAGGCCATTGACGGAGTCCTTAGAGTATAAGCTTTTAATTCAGGTGGCAGTATACCAAATAGCCTTAACAGAGGAATAATTTGACAGTTATATTTCACATGGAGCATTAAGCACAGCTCTTATTTAGACCCTTAGACACAGATGCATACATAGGAGTCTACGGAATATTATGCGCTATAGATATATCCTATTCTGTTCCACACTGCACCCTGAGGGACTTATGTCCCTACCTATTTACTGTATATACAACAGGTTGTCCCTCTGAAGTTTGCCTCTTTGTTTGTTTGTTTATATAATATGATTCTTGCTTAACTCTCCCACTTCACTAGTCTAGTACGTTATAAGACTCCGCCCCCCCATCTCCCCCCCCCTACTCCACTTCGAGCGGCTCTTGCCCGCTGAACTCCTTTCTCCCTCCCTGCTAACTTGGTCCAAAAAGTGGCCAAACAAGATCTGACCCCCAATTTCCTTAAATGTTGTCTCCTCTTCAGATTAATTAACTATATGAACAGCAATTGGAGGACCATTTCCAGCTTTATTATATATAAAAATGAGGGTCCATTCCCATCTGTCTCTACACAGGTTACACATATCTCTTAACTATATTCTTGTTTGTTAGACTTTAGTTGTAAATCTCATTATTCACAATATATGTAAAGTGGATACCTGACACTGTTCTATATTATATAGCTTTGGTTCTGATATTCTCCCAGAGACGTTTAAATCTCATGCCCAGAATGTTTTTATCTCTATTCCCTTGCTATGTTTTTGGGTACCTAATGTATGTCTTATTGATATATTTTCATTGTCACTGGATGAATATGTCCTGTCATGTTCTTTATAACCTCAATAAAAAAAAGAACAAAAAAAAAACTTGTATCCTTTACCAGCAATTTCTATAGAGTTTTGGGAAAAGATCCTCAAAGTTGATGGGGCTATTTCTACTCTTGCTGAACGTACCTTTATTCCTATGGAAGATAGTACTTACGTTCCTTTAGATAGGAAACTTGAATCTTATCTAAGAAAAGCTTATTTATATTCAGGTCGTTTCAGGCCTGTAATTGCTTTGGCTGATGTTGTAGCTGCATCAACATTTTTGTTGGAGAATTAGCGCAACAAGAATTGTATTCTGATTTATCTAGCATTGTTCACTTACTGCAACATACTAATCATTTCTGATGCCATTTTTTTATATCATCAAGATGGATATTAGATATATGTCTTTAGCTATTTTTAGCTAGAAGAGTTTTGTGGCTTAAATCTTGGAATGCTGATATGACTTTTTAAGTCTAGATTGCTATCTCTTTCTTTCCAAGGTAATAAAAGACCTAATGGTAAATCTAAAGCTTTTAATAGTTTTTGTTCTTTTTGTCAAATAAGGAACAAAAACCTAATCCTTCCCTATGGAATATGTTACCAATTGGAAATCTTCATTAAATGGATTAAATCCAAGCCATTTAAGAAACCAAAAGCTAGCCCCTAAGTCCGCATGAAGGTGCGACTCTCATTCCAGCTCAGCTGGTTCAGGGCAGATTAAGGTTTTTTCAAGGATGTTTGGATAAATTCTGTCCAAAATAAATAGTTTCAGAGTATTGTCTCTCAGGGGCGAATAGGATTCTGAGTAAGTCCTCCTGTGAGAAGATTTTTTTTCTCTCATGTATCCCAGCAAATACAGTTAAAGCTCAGGCTTTCCTGAAGTGTGTTTCAGACCTGGAGTTTCAGGGGTAGTCATGCCAGTTCCTTTTCAGGGACAGGGTCTGGGGTTTTATTCAAATCTATTCATTGTCCCAAAAAAAAGAAAATTTAATTCAGACCAATTCTGGATCTGAAAATTTTGAACTTTTATGTAAGAGTATCAACTTTCAAATGGTGACTATAAGGACTATTCTGCCTTTTGTTCAGCAAGGACATTTTATGTCCACAATGGACTTGCAGGATGTATACCTTCATATTCCGATTCATTTAGGTCATTATTCAGTTCCTGAGATTCTCTTTTTTAGACAAGCATTACCAATGTGTTGCTCTTCCTTTTGGACTAGCAATCGCTCAAATAATCTTTTTAAAGGTTATAGGTGCCCTGCTTTATGGAAACCAGAGAGCAGGGTATTGCAGTGTTTCCTTATTTGGACGGTATTTTGGTACTAGCTCAGTCTTTACGTTCTGCAGAATCTCCCACAAATCAAATAGTATTTTTTCTTCGAAACATGGTTGGAGGATCAATTTACCAAAAAGTTTCTTGATTCCTCAGACAACGGTCACCTTTTTTAGGTTTCCAGATAGAATCAGTGTCCATGACTCTGTTTCTAACAGACAAGAGACGTTTGAAATTGATTGCAGCCTGTTGGCACCTTCAGTCTCAGTCCTTCCCTTCAGTGGCTATGTGCATGGAAATTTTATGTCTCATGACTGCAGCATCGGATGCGATTCACTTTGCTTGTTTTTCACATGAGACCACTCCAGCTTTGTTTGCTGAATCCATGGTGCAGAGATTATACAAAGATATCACAATTAATATCCTTAAATCCCAATGTTTGACACTCTCTGACGTGGTGGTTAAATCACCAGCTTTTCATGCAAGTGCTTCAGGTTGGGGGGCTGTTTGGGGATCTCTGACAACACAAGGGGTTTGGAAATCTCAAGAGGCGAGATTACCAATAAATATTTGCGATTCTCAGAGCTCTTTAGTTTTGGCCTCTGTTGAAGAGAGAACTGTTTATTTGTTTTCAGACAGACAATATCACAAACAGTGGCATTTGTCAATCAGCAGGGTGGGACTCACAGTCCACAAGCTATGAAAGAAGTATCTCGGATACTTGCTTGGGCGGAATCTAGCTCCTATCTAATTTCTGCGGTGCATATCGCAGGTGTAGACATTGGGAGGCTGATTATCTCAGCCGTTAGACTTTACATCCAGGGGAGTGGACCCTCCATCCAGATGTGTTTTCTCATATTGTTCAGATATGGGGTCTTCCAGAGTTAGATCTGATGGCCTCTCATCTAAACAAGAGACTTCCCAGATGCCTGTCCAGGTCCAGGGATTTTCAGGCAGAAGCAGTGGGTGCGCTGACACTTCTTTGGTATTATCAACCTGCTTATATTTTCCTGTCTCTAGTTCTTCTTCCAAAAGTGATCTACAAAATCATCATGGAACAATCGTTTGTGTTGCTGGTGGCTCCAGCATGGCCTCACAGGTTTTGGTATGCGGATCTTGTTCGGATGTCCAGTTGACAACCTTGGCCACTTCCGTTAAGGTCCGTTTTTCCATCAGGATCTCAAATCATTAAATTTGAAGGTATGGAAATTGATCGCTTAGTGTTAAGTCATAGAGGTTTCTCTGACTCAGTGATTAATACTATGTTACAAGCTCGTAAATCTGTCTCTAGAAAGATTTATTATCGAGTTTTGAAGACTTACATTTTATGGTGTTCTCAAAAATTCTCTTGGCATTCTTTTAGAATTCCTAGAATTTTACAGTTTCTTCAGGATGGTTTGGATAAGGTTTTGTCTGCAAGTTCCTTGAAGGGACAAATCTTTGCTCTTTCTGTTTTATTTCAGAGAAAGGTTGCTAAACTTCCTGATATTTACTATTTTGTACAGGCTTTAGTTCGTATTAAGCCTGTCATTAAATTAATCTCTCCTCCTTGGAGTCTTAATTTGGTTTTGAGGGCTTTACAGGCTCCTCCATTTGAGCCTATGCATTCTTTGGACATTAATCTACTTTCTTGGAAAGTGTTTTTCCTTTTGGCCATCTCTTCTGCTAGAAGAGTTTCTGAGCTATCTGCCTCTTTCTTTTAAATCTCATTTTCTGATTTTTTACCAGGATAAGGCGGTTTTGCAGATTTCATTTAAATTTTTTCCTAAGGTTGTGAATTCTAACAACGTTAGTAGAGAAATTGTTGTCCCTTCCTTGTGTCCTAATCCTAAGAATTATTTGGAAAGATCCTTACATTCTTTGGATGTGGTGAGAGCTTTGAAATATTATATTGAAGCTACTAAGATTTCAGGAAGACTTCTAGTCTATTTGTTATATTTTCTGGTCCTAAGAAAGGTCAGAAGCCTTCTGCTATTTCCTTGGCTTCTTGGTTAAAGCTTTTGATTTATAAAGCTTATTGGAGTCGGGTTAGGCCCCGCCTCAGAGAATTACAGCTCATTCTACTAGATCAGTCTCCACTTTGTGGGCTTTTAAGAATGAAGCTTCAGTTGATCAAATTTGCAAAGCGGCAACTTGGTCTTCTTTACATACATTTACTAAATTCTACCGTTTTGATGTATTTTCTTCTTCAGAAGCAGTTTTTGGTAGAAAAACTTGTCATTTTAAGAATAAACTTATATTTTGGGTTGTGGATTATTTTTTCAGCGGAAAATGGCTGTTGTTTATTTTTATCCCTCCCTCTCTAGTGACTCTTGAGTGGAGTTCCACATCTTGGGTATTGATATCCCATACATCACTAGCTCATGGACTCTTGCCAATTACATGAAAGAAAACATAATTTATGTAAGAATTTACCTGATAAATTCATTTCTTTCATATTGGCAAGAGTCCATGAGGCCCACCCTTTTTCTGGTGGTTATGATTTTTTTTGTATAAAGCACAATTATTTTCAAAATCCTTTGTTGATGCTTTTTACTCCTTTCTTTTTCACCCCACTACTTGGCTATTCGTTAAACTGAATTGTGGGTGTGGTGAGGGGTGCATTTATAGGCATTTTGAGGTTTGGGAAACTGTGCCCCTCCTGGTAGGATTGTATATTCCATACGTCATTAGCTCATGGACTCTTGCCAATATGAAAGAAATGAATTTATCAGGTAAATTCTTACATAAATTATGTTTTTTTTTATTATTTTGGATAATTTTGTTTGTTATTTTCTGTAATGGTAGTTTTTTAGTGTTTATTATTTTTTGCAGTTGTAATTTGAATTATTTGTAATGTTAGGTTTTATTAGTAATGTTAGGATTTTTAATTTTTGTATTATTATTTTTTTTTTTAAATGTACTGTAGGTTTTTTAGTTTAAGCTTGGGTTTTATTTTTATTTCACTGGTAAGTTTGTATTTATTTTTAAATAGGTAGTTAGTTAATAAGTAGCTGCAACCCACAGATTGGATCTGTGACGATTTGGGACCATTTGACCTCACATTGATTTTTTGTTCATCAACTACATATAATTGCATGTGGTATAAGAAGTATCTAAGTATTAATTATTTATTTGTTTATTTATTTACTTCTCTGTGTGGTTCTAAGTAACCCTTGTATAGATTATTAATTTTGAATTCTGAACATTTTATTTATAATAATAACATGTCCTTGAGTGAGACAAGAGTATATGGTATATAAGTGTATTCTCAGCATTAACTGTTTAACCCCTTATAACATCACTTAGTCAATTTCTAGTTGCTCTGTAAATATTTTGTGTTTTAGTTAATAATTGTAACTTTACTTTAGGTCTATTTTAATCATATTAAAGTTAGGGGGTGTTAGGTTTAGGGGTTAACTTTAATTTAGCTAGTTGCGATGTTGGGGGATGGCGGTTTAGGGGTTAATAGTTTTATTTGGCTTGTAGCGATGTGGGGGGACAGCGGTTAAGGGGTTATTATTTTTATTTAGGGAGTCGCAATGTGGATGGATGGCGGTTTAGGTGTTAATAGGTTTATTTAGTGTTGGCGATTTGGGGGGGAAGTGATTTAGAGGTTAATAGGATTTTATTTAGTGTTCGCAATATGGGGGGACGGCAGTTTAGAGGTTAATAAGATTTTACTTATTGTTGACAATATGGGGGGTGGCAGTTTAGAGGTTAATCGGTTTAGTTAGTGTTGGCGCTGTGAGGGGATGGCAGCTTAGAGGTTAATAGTTTTTTTTAGTTTTGGCAATGTGAGGGGACGGAGGTTCAGGGGTTAATAGCTTTATGTAGTGTTTTATTTAGTGTTGGCGATGTGGGGGGCGGCAGGTTTAGAGATTAATAGGTTTAGTTAGTGTTGGTGATATAAGTGGACAGCAGTTTAGAAGTTAATAGCTCCAATTTTCACCCTATGATTAAGTGCTCAACAGAGCACGAAACTAGTCAGGGAGTTTGTTTGCCCTGTACTGCCTGCATTTTTATATGATTTAATAAAGGATTTTTCTTTTAAAACCTTTTTTTCTATAGCCCTTGAATTTCACACTCCTTGTGAGCAGCTGCCTTCCTTCGTTCTTTTGTGTGCCTGCACGGCCCCACCAGCCGTTTCTGGCAGCTTGCTCCCCTGTAGCCTGTGTAAGTGGTTTGCTCCGCCAATCCCCCGGATCTCACTGACGCTTCCGTGTCTGTAGCGGCCCAAGCCTTGGATAGCTCCAATTTTCTCCAATTTTTTTTTTAAGCTAAAACAGATGCATCAAAGGCATCAAAACACTCCATATACAATACAATGGGGTTTAAACTTTTCAAATATATGCGCATTCATGGCAAGTAAATAAATTGGGGTAAGTTAAAAGGCCACCAAAATGAAGATAGGCAAAAAAGATATGTTAAATGTGAAAAAAAAAATCACAAACACATGTCAGAAGTTTGGCAATGCACTCCCCAAGCAAGCCAACAAACCTATGCATAGGTGATATCACTGTACTCAGGAGATGTTGTTGAACACATATTGAGGTGTTTTGTGTCATTAACACATGACATGAACTGAGAATCCATGTCTAAAATACAATGTGTGTGAAAAATAACCCCAAAAAAATGACTACACATATTTTGACAAAGACTGGTGGCTGAATTAGTGCATGGAAAGTGTTAAAATACCAGCATTTCAAATACCCATGGGTGTCTTCTTTTAAAAAAAATATGGTTTGATGGGGGTAAATTACATTGGACAAATCCACAATGAGTAGCAGCAAAACGTGTTTTATTATATTAACACAGAAACATACAGCAGCGATGTTTCGGTATTGCTACCTTAATCATGCTCATTTGCTGCTACTCATTGTGGATTTGTCTTATGGATTCAGAGACTTGAGTGGGTCTTTGGAGTAGCGTGCAGGGATCGTTGAGTGCTGGATTGATCTGTGTTGCTATAGGTAAATTACATTGGCCAGTTTCAAAAATTTCCCAAATAGAACATGGGTGTATGGGATGTGAAAATTCCAAGTTGGAAAACTGGAATGTGCCCCTAAAAAATAAGGCCTTTTAGCCCCCTGGGAACCCAACAAACCTATTCATTGGTGGTATCACTGTACTCAAGATCAATTGTTGAACACATATTGAGGTGTTTTTTGTCAGTAACACATAACAGGAACTGAGAATCCATGTCTAAAGTAAAATGTGTGTGAAAAATAACACAAATAATATGACTACCCAAAAGTTTTGCAAAGACTGGTGTTTTAATTTGTGCATGGAAAGTGTCAAAATACCAGCATTTCAAATACTCTAGGGTGTCTACTTTTCAACAATATATGTTTTGATGGGGGTAAATTAAAGTGGCCAGCTTCAGAAATGTCCCAAATAGGACATGGGTGCATGATGACAGATGTGAAAATTCCATGTTATAAAACTGGAATGTGTCCCCTAAAAATAAGGACTTTTAGCCTTGTTGAACAAATGTTGAGGTGTTTTTTTGTCAGTAACACATAACAAGAACTAAAAATCCATTCCTAAAGTACGTGTGTGAAAAATAACACAAAAAATAACTACCCAAAATTCTGACAAAGACTGGTGGTTAATTTAATGCATGGAAATTGTAAAAATACCAACATTTCAAATGCCCTAGGGTGTCTACTTTTCAGAAATATACAGTTTGATGGGGGTAAATTACATTGGACGGCTTCAGAAATGTCCCAAATAGGACATGGGTGCATGATGACAGATGTGAAAATTCCAAGTTGGAAAACTGGAATGCACCTCCTAAATATAAGACCTTTTAGCCCCCTGAGAACACGACAAACCTATTCATGGGTGGTATGACTGTATTCAGTAGATGTTGTTGAACACTGACACCTAGATTACGAGTCTTGCGTTAGCCTTAAAAAGCAGCGTTGAGGGGTCACTTTTTTCCGCGATTTTAGGTTACCGCAAATCCCCTTATGTCAATTGCATATCCTATCTTTTTAATGGGATTTGCCTAACGCCGGTATTATGATCATCTAAAAAAGTGAGCGGTAGACCCTCTCCTGTCCAGACTCCTACTGCATTTAAAAGTCAGTAGTTAGGAGTTTTATGGGCTAATGTCGTAACATAAAACTCTTAACTAAAGTGCTAAAAGTATACTAACACCCATAAACTACCTATTAACCCCTAAACCGAGGTCCCCCCCCCCACATCGGAAACACTTAACTAAAATGTTTAACCCCTAATCTGCCGACCGGACATCGCCGCCACTTTAATAAATATATTAACCCCTAAACCGCCGCGCTCCCGCCTCGCAAACACTAGTTAAATTTTATTAACCCCTAATCTGCCATCCCTAACATCGCCGACATCTACCTACATTTAAGTTAGGAAAAATCCTATTGGCTGATGCAATCAGCCAATACGATTGAGCTCTCATTCTATTGGCTGTTCCAATCAGCCAATAGAATGCAAGGTCAATACTATTGGCTGATTGCATCAGCCAGTAGGATTTTTCCTACCTTAATTCTGATTGGCTGATAGGATTCTATCAGCCAATCGGAATTCAAGGGACGCCATCTTGGATGACATCACTTAAAGGACCAGTCATTCAGTTGTCCGCCGTCGGATGAAGTGGATGCTCCGCGTCGGATGTCTTGAAGATGGACCCGCTCTGCTCTGGAAGGATGAAGATAGAAGATGCCGCCTGGATGAAGCCTTCTACCGGTCTGGATGTCCTCTTCTGGCCGGATAGGATGAAGACTTCGGACCCTCTGGAGGACCACTTGTGCCCGGCTGGGTGAAGACGGCTCAAGGTAGGGTGATCTTCAAGGGGGTAGTGTTAGGTTTTTTAAAGGGGGATTGGGTGGGTTTTAGAGTAGGGTTGGGTGTGTGTGTGGTGGGTTTTAATGTTGGGGGGGTATTGTATTTTTTTTTACAGGTGAAAGAGTTGATTACTTTGGGGCAATGCCCCGCAAAAGGCCCTTTTGACCCTCTGGACACCGCGCCCACCTACATTATCCCTCTGAAACTCTAATCTACTGCCCCAACATCGCCAAACCCTACATTATATTTATTAACCCCTAATCTGCCTCCCACAACGTTGCCGCAACTATATTACATTTCTTAACCCCTAATCTGCCACCGCCAACGTTGCCGCCACTATAATAAATTTATTAACCCCTAAACCTAAGTCTAATTTTAACCCTAACACCCCCCTAACTTAAATATAATTTAAATACATCTAAATACATTTACTATAATTAATTAAATTATTCCTATTTAAAACTAAATACTTACCTGTAAAATAAACCCTAAAATAGCTACAATATAACTAATAGTTACATTTGTAGTTATTTTAGAATTTATATTTATTTTACAGGCAACTTTGTATTACTTTTAACTAGGTAGAATAGTTATTACATAGTTATTAACTATTTAATAACTTCCTAGTTAAAATAAGTACAAATTTACCTGTAAAATAAATCCTAACCTAAATTACAATTACACCTAACACTACACTATCATTAAATTAATTACATAAATTACCTACAATTAACTACAATTAAATTAAATAAACTAAAGTACAAAAAACCCCCACTAAATTACAGAAAATAAAAAATGAATTACAATTTTTTAATAACTAATTACACCTATCTAATCCCCCTAATAAAATAAAAAGCCCCCCCAAAATAATAAAATTCCCTACCCTATACTAAATTACAAATAGCCCTTAAAAGGGCATTTTGCAGGGTATTGCCCCAAAGTAATCAGCTCTTTTACCTGTAAAATAAAATACAATACCCCCCAAAATCAAACCCACCACCCACACACCCAACACTACTCTAAAACCCACCCAATCCCCCCTTAAAAAAAACTAACACTACCCCCTTGAAGATCACCCTACCTTGAGCTGTCTTCACCTAGCCGGGCACAAGTGGACATCCAGACAGGCAGAAGACTTCATCCAGACGGCATCTTCTTCCATCCGGAGCGGCTCCATCTTGAAGACATCCGATGCCGAGCATCCTCTTCCATCCGACAGCGACTGAAGAATGAAGGCTCCTTTAAGTGACCTTATCCAAGATGGTGTCCCTTCAATTCCGATTGGCTGATAGAATCCTATCAGCCAATCGGAATTAAGGTAGGAAAAATCATATTGGCTGATGCAATCAGCCAATAGAATTGAGCTTGCATTCTATTGGCTGATTGGAACAGCCAATAGAATGCGAGCTCAATCCTATTGGCTGATTGGATCAGCCAATAGGATTGAACTTCAATCCTATTGGCTAATTGCATCAGCCAATAGGATTTTGCTATCTTAATTCCGATTGATTCCTACCTTAATTCCGATTCAGCCAATAGGATTGAACTTCAATCCTATTGGCTGATTGCATTAGCCAATTGGAATTGAAGGGACGCCATCTTGGATGGCATCACTTAAAGGTACCTTCATTCTTCAGACACCGTCGGATGGAAAAGGATGCTCCTCGTCGGATGTCTTCAAGATGGACCCGCTCTGCTCCGGATGGAAGAAGATAGAAGATGCCGCCTGGATGAAGTCTTCTGCCGGTCTGGATGTCCTCTTCTGTCCGGATCGGATGAAGACTTCTGCCCCTCTGGAGGTCCACTTGTGCCCGGCAGGGTGAAGATGGCTCAAGGTAGGGTGATCTTCAAGGGGGTAGTGTTAGATTTTTTAAGGGGGATTGGGTGGGTTTTAGAGTAGTGTTGGATGTGTGGGTGGTGGGTTTAATGTTGGGGGTATTGTATTTTTTTTACAGGTAAAAGAGCTGATTACTTTGGGGCAATGCCCCGCAAAAGGCACCTTTATGGGCTATTTGTAATTTAGTATAGGGTAGGGAATTTTATTATTTTGGGGGGCTTTTTTATTTTATTAGGGGGATTAGATTAGGTGTAATTAGTTTTAAAAAATTGTAATTCTTTTTTTATGTTCTGTAATTTAGTGTTTGTTTTTTTGTACTTTAGTTTATTTAATTTAATTGTAGTTAATTGTAGGTAATTGTAGGTAATTTATTTAATTAATTTAATGATAGTGTAGTGTTAGATGTAATTGTAATTTAGGTTAGGATTTATTTTACAGGTAAATGTGTACTTATTTTAACTAGGAAGTTATGAAATAGTTAATAACTATTTAATAACTATTCTACCTAGTTAAAATAAATACAAAGTTGCCTGTAAAATAAAAATAAATCCTAAAATAGCTACAAATGTAACTATTAGTTATATTATAGCTAGCTTAGGGTTTATTTTATTGGTAAGTATTTAGTTTTAAATAGGATTAATGTATTTAATAGTAGTAATTTCATTTTGTGTTATTAAAATTATATTTAAGTTAGGGGGGTTAGACTTAGGGCTAGACTTAGGTTTAGGGGTTAATAAATTTAATATAGTAGCGGCATCGTTGGGGGCGGCAGATTAGGGGTTAATAAATGTAGGTAGGTGTCGGTAATGTTATGGATGGCAGATTAGGGGTTAATGCAATTTAACTAGTGTTTGCGAGGCAGGAGTGTGGTGGTTTAGGGTTTAATACATTTATTAAAGTGGTGGCGATGTCCGGTCGGCAGATTAGGGGTTAAGCATATTAGTTAAGTGTTTCCGATGTTGGAGGGCCTCGGTTTAGGAGTTAATAGGTAGTTTATGGGTGTTAGTTTACTTTTTAGCACTTTATTTAAGAGCTTTATGTTCCGGCGTTAGCCCATAAAACTCTGAACTACTGACTTTAAAATGCGTTAGGAGTCTGGACAGGAGAGGGTCTACCACTCATTTTTTCCAGCAATCGTAATACCGGCATTAGGAAAATCCCATTAAAAATATAGGATACGCAATTGACGTAAGGGGATTTGCGGTATGCTAAAATCGCGGAAAAAAAGTGAGCGGTACACCTGTACCTGCCAGACTTGTAATACAAGCGGGCGTTAAAAAGCAGCGTTGGGACCCCTCAACGCTGCTTTTTAAGGCTAACGCAAGACTCGTAATCTAGGCGTATTATACTAAATTACATTAAACTATATTAAACTAATAATTAATCTACCTTTACTATTATACTAAATTACATTAAACTATATTAAACTATTAATTGATCTACCCTAACTGTTATACAAAATTATATTAAACTATATTAAACTAATAATTAATCTACCCTATTATACTAAATTACATTAAACTATATTAACTATTAATTAATCTACCCTAACTATTATACTAAATTACACTAAACTATATTAAACTAATAATTAATCTACCCTAACTGTTATACTAAAACTACATTAAACTACAAATTAAATTAACTATATTATATATTTAAACACCTAACCCTACTCAAATAATTTAAATCTACAATAAAAAATTACAGTTACAAAAAACAACTAAGTTGCAAAAAATAACAAACACTAAGTTACACAAAATAAAAAATAAATTATCAAATATTTAAACTAATTACACCTAATCTAAGAGCCCTCTGAAAATAAAAAAGCCCCCCAAAATAAAAAAACCCTAACCTACAATAAACTACCAATGGTCCTTAAAAGGGCCTTTGCGGGACATTGCCCCAAAGAAATAAGCTCTTTTACCTGTAAATAAAAAATACAAATACCCCCCCAACAGTAAAACCCACCACCCACACAACCAACCACCCCAAATAAAAACCTAACTAAAAAAAACTAAGCTCCCCATTGCCCTGAAAAGGGCATTTGTATGGGAATTGCCCTTAAAAGGGCATTTTGCTCTATTGCTGCCCAAACCCTAACCTAAAAATAAAACCCTTCCAATAAACCCTTAAAAAACACTAACCCCCGAAGAGCCACTTACAGTTTCTGAAGAGCCGACATCCATCCTCAACGAAGCAGCAGAAGTCCTCATCGAAGCCGGCAGAAGTCTTCATCCAAGCGGCCGAAGTCTTCATCCAAGCCCACAGAAGTCTTCACCCAGACAGCATCTTCTATCTTCATCTATCTGGCGTGGAGCGGCTCCATATTCAAGACATCCGTCGCGGAGCATCTTCTACTTACAACTTCTCCTAGGAATGAAGGTTCCTTTAAATGATGTCATCCAAGATGGCGTCCCTTAGATTCTGATTGGCTGATAGAATTCTATCAGCCAATCGGAATTACGGTTGAAAAAATCCTATTGGCTATTGAAATCAGTCAATAGGATTGAGCTTTCATCCTATTGGCTGATCCAATCAGCCAATAGAATTAAGCTCGCATTCTATTGGCTGATTGGAATAGCCAATAGAATGCAAGCTCAATCCTATTGGCTGATTGGATCAGCCAATAGGATGAAAGCTCAATCCTATTGGCTGATTACAACAGCAAATAGGATTTTTTCAACCTTAATTCCGATTGGCTGATAGAATTCTATCAGCCAATCGGAATCTAAGGGACGCCATCTTGAATGACGTCATTTAAAGGAACATTCATTCAGAAAAAGACGTTGTAAGAAGAGGATGCTCCGTGTCGGATGTTTTGAAGATGGAGCCGCTCCGCGCCGGATGGATAAAGATAGAAGATGCCATCTGGGTGAAGGCTTCTGTGGGCTTGGATGAAGACTTCGGCCTCTTGGATGAATACTTCTGCCGGCTTCAATGAGGACTTCTGCCTCTTCGTTGAGGATGGATGTCAGCTCTTCAGAAACTGTAAGTGGATCTTCGGGGTTAGTGTTAGGATTTTTTAAGAACAAGGGGATATGGGAACGCGCTGTAAAAAACAGCATATGAGAGGTAAGAACTATACAAGGAATGTGGATTACACAAGAGTATAATAAAAAAGTTTATAATTGTATTACAATAAGCGATGCCAGCATCTGATACAAAGTAAAATAGTACAATTAAAATAGGATAAGAATCAACATAAATTGTAAAACATCAGTGTGTAGTGCTGTAAGTAACTGAAAAAAATAATAATACTATGTTGCAAAATAACACAATGTTAAAATTGAAACAGAGTCAATGTTACCGTCCTTTCACAATCAGGCCAGTGATTGGAGTGTCTGATCCAGTTGTTTATATGAATGCAGGTATAACTAGGATGATTCCCTCTGTGTTATTTATAAAACAGCGAAAAGCTTGCAGAATCTTCTGGCTTGTATCCAAAGACTGTGAGTTAAATTTCAAAGACACATTCACAGCCGTATTAGCGGGATGTCCCGTGCTGTGGGCCGGTTCCGGTCAGGAGGTCAAAGTGCAGGAGTAATGATAAACAGCGACAGACTTCGTTTCTTTGAATTTAAAATGAATCAAACTGCTTTTAACAAATGTGGGTCATGGGTGGGAATTTGTTAAAAGCAGTTTGATTCATTTTAAATTCAAAGAAACGAAGTCTGTCGCTGCTTATCATTACTCCTGCACTTTGACCTCCTGACCGGAACCGGCCCACAGCACGGGACATCCCGCAAATACGGCTGTGAATGTGTCTTTGAAATTTAACTCACAGTCATTGGATACAAGCCAGAAGATTCTGCAAGTTTTTCGCTGTTTTATAAACAACACAGAGGGAATCACCTAGTTATACCTGCATTCATATAAACAGCTGGATCAGACACTCCAATCACTGGCCTGATTGTGAAAGGACGGTAACATTGACTCTGTTTCAATTTTAACATTGTGTTATTTTGCAACATAGTATTATTATTTTTTTCAGTTACTTACAGCACTACACACTGATGTTTTCCAATTTATGTTGATTCTTATCCTACTTTAATTGTACTATTTTACTTTGTATCAGATGCCGGCAACGCTTATTGTAATACAATTATAAACTTTTTTATTATACTCTTGTGTAATCCACATTCCTTGTATAGTTCTTTACCTCTCATATGCTGTTTTTTACAGCGCGTTCCCATAACCCCTTGTTCTTTGTCTATTTTGGTTTGATGTTAGGAGGTGCACTTACCTTTTGGGAATAGCATTTGAGATTTGAGCGTTGTATCTTATACCTACCCTGTTGTTTTGATTAGGACTTTTTAAGGGTTTATTGGGTGGGTTTTATTTTTAGGTTAGGGTTTGGGCAGCAGTAGAGCTAAATGCCCTTTTAAGGGCAATGCTCATACAAATGCCCTTTTCAGGGCAATGGGGAGCTTAGGTTTTTTTAGTTAGGTTTTTATTTGGGGGTTGGTTGTGTGGGTGGTGGGTTTTACTGTTGGGGGGTATTTGTATTTTTTATTTACAGGTAAAAGAGCTGATTTCTTTTGGGCAATGCCCTGCAAAAAGGCCCCTTTAAGGGCCATTGGTAGTTTATTATATTTCAGGGTTTTTATTTTGGGGGGGCTTTTTTATTTTCATAGGGCTCTCTAGATTAGGTGTAATTAGTTTAAATCTTTGATAATTTATTTTTTATTTTGTGTAACAGTGTTTATTTTTTTTGTAACTTAGTGTTTGTTATTTTTTGTAACTTAGTTGTTAATTTTTTGTAACTTTGTAATTTTTTATTGTAGATTTAAATTATTTGAGTAGGGTTAGGTGTTTAAATATATAATATAGTTAATTTAATTTGTATTTTAATGTAGTTTTAGTATAACAGTCAGGGTAGATTAATTATTAGTTTAATATAGTTTAATGTAATTTAGTATAATAGTTAGGGTAGATTAATTATTAGTTTAATATATTTTAATGTAATTTAGTATAACAGTTAGAGTAGATTAATTAATAGTTTAATATAGTTTAATGTAATTTTAGTATAACAGTTATGGTAGATTAATTAATAATTTAATTTATAGCTAAAGGTAAGTTTAAATTTATTATAAGCTAGGATGATTTAATATTTAATGTAAAGTTAAGGGGTTGTTAGGGTTAGGGGTTAATAGGTTAATTAAGTTTATGGCAAAGTGGGGGGCTGGCGGTTTAGGCGTTAATAGGTTTATGTGGAAGGCCAGGGGTTAATACATTTAGTTAGTTGCGGTGGGCTCCAGGAGCGGCGGGATAGGGGTTAATAAGTTTATGTAGGTGACAGCTGTGTCCTAGAGTGGCGGGATAGGGGTTAATAACTTTATGTAGGTGGTGGCGGTGTCCGTGAGCAGCAGGATAGGGGTTAATAAGTTTATGTAGGTGGCGGCAGGGTCCGTGAGCGGCGGGATAGGGGTTAATAACTTTATGTAGGTGGCGGCAGTGCCGGGGCGGTAGATTAGGGGTTAATAAGTATAATGTAGGTTGCCGCGGTGGCGGGGCGGTAGATTAGGGGTTAATAAGTATAATGTAGGTGGCTGCGATGTCAGGGTGGCCGATTAGGGGTTAATAAGTATAATGCAGGTGGCGGCGGTGTAGGGGGCTGCAGATTAGAGGTGTTTAGACTCGGGGCTTATGTTAGGGTGTAAACATAACTTTTATTCTCCCATTGATTTTTATTTCCCTGTTTTTAAACTCCCATTGATTCCTATGGCATCCGCCACCTCCAGGGCGGCGGATTAAAAACCAGGTACGCTGGGCTGGAATAATGGCGAGCGTATCTGTTAAAAATTTGTTAACTAGCAAATGTAGTCAGATAGTGCTGAATTTGCATTCAGAACATCTGTAGTGATGTAAGCATAGATCTGTGTCTGAGACCGGCGGATTGTATGTTACGTCACAGATTTCAACTTTTGCCGGTCTGTAGGCTTTGATAGCTAAGGGGAATCAAGCTCTCCACAATTACGCTGTGGAATTCCAGCATATTTGCAGTTGACGGCTTGATAAGTTAGCCTCAATGTATGCAGTAAACACATATGCACATTAAATGATATTGATATGAGGAAGTATAAAGAAATATAATAACACTCTAGCCTTGATGTAATTTGCCTCCACATGACATAGTCATGTATTGGTTGAGGCAAAATACATGATATTTCTTTTCCCTGAGACACTTGGGGGACAATTCTTTACAGCTCTCTGGGGTTGTGAGATTCTATAACAAATATCTCTTGTACTATGAAGCCTCTGTTTAAAGGCATTTTTTACCTTCAGAACAGTGTGTCTCGCAAAGGAGCAATATTCCCTGCTTTTAAGTATGTGATGGTGATGTATACATTATAATAGGGCTCACAATAAATTGTAATTTTAAAGTTGTATAAAAAGAATAACTTACTTATTGAAATATTATGTAGTAACAGTTTGTATTGTTTAATTGAATTAAAAATTATAACAAAATTGTTCTGCAAAATTGTATTTTATGGAAAAATGTATATTTGTATTGAAATTGTGTAGGAGAGGAAGAATTTAAGGTGCACTGTAGAAATCATAACACTAAACTGCACATGCAAGAAAGGCTATGAAATTTGTATTTATAATATGAAATTCAAAGTGTATTATTCCCTTATTGTAAAATTAGTTTCCCACCTTTGATAGTGGGCTGAACAGGGGCATTCCATAGGTGTAGCTTAAATGTCTCCACTGGTTACATTGTATCCTGTAAACAGTTTCCCCCTGAAATTTTTGCTGTTTTATCTCACAAATTTAAAGGTGTAAAGGTGGATCAGCCAATAGGATTGAACTTCAATCCTATTGGCTGATCGCATCAGCCAATAGGATTTTTTTTCTACCTTAATTCCGATTGGCTGATAGAATTCTATCTGCCAATCGGAATTGAAGGGACGCCATCTTGGATGACGTCATTTAAAGGAACCTTCTTTCTGTGTTTAGCCGTCGGAAAAAGAGGATGCTCCGCGTCAGATGTCTTGAAGATGGACCCACTCCGTGACATATGGATGAAGATAGAAGATGCCGTCTGGATGAAGACTTCTGCCCATCTGGAGGACCATTTCGCCCGGCTTGGATGAAGACTTCTCCCGGCTTCGTTGAGGACTTCGGCCCGTTTGGGTGAAGTCGTCTCCCGGGAAGGTGATCTTCAGGGGGTTAGTGTTAGGTTTCTTTAAGAAGGGATTGGGTGGGTTTTAGAGTAGGGTTGGTTGTGTGGGTGGTGGGTTTTAATGTTGGGGGGAATTGTACTATTTTTTCAGGTAAAAGAGCTGATTACTTTGGGGCAATGCCCCGCAAAAGTCCCTATTTGTAATTTAGTGTAGGGTAGGGCTTTTTTTTATTTTGGGGGGCTTTTTTATTTTGTTAGGGGGATTAGATTAGGTGTAATTAGTTTTAAAATCTTGTAATTTGTTTATTATTTTCTGTAATTTAGTGGGGTTTTTTTGTACTTTAGATAGGTAATTAATTTAATTGTAGTGTTGTATTAGGTGTAATTGTAACTTAAGTTATGTTTTATTTTACAGGTAAATTTGTCTTTATTTTAACTACATAGTTATTAAATAGTTAATAACTATGTAATAACTATTGTACCTAGTTAAAATAAATATAAAGGTGCTTGTAAAATAAAAATAAACCCTAAGCTAGCTACAATGCAACTATTAGTTATATATTGTAGCTAGCTTAGAATTTATTTTATTGGTAAGTATTTAGTTTTAAAAAGGAATTATTTAGTTAATTTTAGTAATTTTACTTATATTTATTTAAATTATATTTAAGTTAGGTGGGGTTAGGGTTAAACTTAAATTTAGGGGTTAATAACTTTAATATAGTGGCGGCAATGCTGGGGGCGGCAGATTAGGGGTTAATAAATGTAGGTAGGTGTCGGCGATGTTAGGGCTGGCAGATTAGGGGTTAATACAATTTAACTAATGTTTGCAAGGCGGGAGTGTGGCGGTTTAGGGATTAATATATTTTTTATAGTGGCGGCGATGTCCGGTTCGGCAGATTAGGGATTAAACTTTTTATTTTAGTGTTTGCAATGTGGGAGGGTGTTAATAGGTAGTTTATGGGTGTTAGTGTACTTTTTAGCACTTTAGTTAAGAGTTTTATGCTACGGCGTTGTAGTGGAAAACTCTTAACTACTGACTAAAATGTGGTACCAGGCTTGACAGGAGAGGGTCTACCGCTCACTTTTTGGCAGACTCGTAATACCGTCGCTATTCAAGTCCCATTGAAAAAATAGGATATGCAATTGACGTAAGTGGATTTGCGGTATTTCCAAGTCTGGTCAAAAAAGTGAGCGGTACACCTGTACCTGCAAGACTCATAATACCAGCAGGCGTTAAAAAGCAGCGTTGGGACCGGCAAACACTGCTTTTTAAGCCTAACGCAAGACTTGTAATCTAGTCGAATATTAGTAAAAAATGATTTGTTAGCAGGATATTGGTAAACAAAAAAAAGATTTTGTCTGCAAGATACTGGTAAAAACATGTTTGTCAGCAGGCTACTGATGCACAGAAAAAGGTTACGGCTAGATTTAGAGTTTTGTCAGTAAAGACCCACGTAGCTAACGCTGTTTTTTTTCTCAACGCACCCTTAAGACAACGCTGGTATTTAGAGTTGTCTGAGGGGCTGCGTTAGGCTCAAAAAAGGGAGCGTTGAGCCTAACTTAGCTCCACTTCAAACATCAATACCAGCGTTGCTTACGTTAGCGGTAAGCAGCTAAAAGTTGCTTGTGCACTATTTCCCCATAGGAAACAATGGGGCAGTTTGGGATGAAAAAACAACTAACACCTGCAAAAAAGCAGCGTTCAGCTCCTAACGCAGCCCCATTGTTTCCTATGGCGAAACACTTTCTAAGTCTGCACCTAACACCCTAACATGAACCCCGAGTCTAAACACCCCTAACCTTACACTTATTAACCCCTAATCTGATGCCCCCGCTATCACTGACACCTGCATTATACTATTAACCCCTAATCTGCCGCTACGGACAAAGCCGCAACCTACATTATACCTATGTACCCCCTGGGGGGTAGTTGTCAACGTGTCAACTTTCCTGCCTTCGAAAGCCCAATACGCCCGCCTAAGCTCGCCTCACATCGCAGCCGCGGACTTGAAAAAATTTGCCTAAGTTATCAAGTAAAGCTGTCAAAAAGCCGCGGGGCGATGAGCAGCGGACTGTGAGAGTTATCACTCATCCGATCTCGCTGCTCTTCGGCTGTTTGACAGCTTTCTTGCTAGCCTGTCACTAAGCACTCACACTAAACTACACTTTTCTACCCCCTATACCGGTGCCCCCGGAGCCCCCCGCAACTAAATAAAGTTACTAACCCCTAAACCGCCGCTCCTAGACCCCGCCGCAAGTCTTATAAATGTATTAACCTCTAAACCGCCGCTCCCGGACACCGCTGCCACCTACATTATACCAAGTAACCCCTATCCTGCCCCCCTATACCGTCACCCTCTATAATAAAGTTATTAACCCCTATCCTGCTGATCCCGCACCTCGCCGCAAATAAATAAATAGTTTAACCCCTAAACCGCCGCTCCCTGAACCCGCCGCAACCTATATTAAATTTATTAACCCCTATCCTGCCCCCCTACACCGTCGCCACCTATAATAAATTTATTAACCCCTATCCTGCCCCCCACTACACCGCCGCCACTGTAATAAAATTATTAACCCCTAAACCTAAGTCTAACACTAACCCTAACACCCCCTTAACTTAAATATTAATTAAATAAATCTAAATAATATTTCTATTATTAACTAAGTTAATCCTATTTAAAACTAAATACTTACCTATAAAATAAACCCTAATATAGCTACAATATAAATAATAATTATATTGTAGCTATCTTAGGATTTATTTTTATTTTACAGGTGGATAGAAAAACAAGGGGCACCAACATAGTGTGAATCAGTTTGGAAAACTGGAAAACAGTAGTTATAATAAAATCTACTCACAAGTGGAGTGGCACCTAGAACCAACTGGGTGCATACAGGCAGGCTGACATTCAGGACCAGCAGTCAGTACGCTGGGGGTCTCACCCGGGAGACTTGTGGGTGGGTCAGATGAGGTAGATGGAGTCGGCTGTGTGTCGTCTGGTGAGCCGGATCGCCACTGTGGAAGTCCAAAGGGCTGTGTTGTTTATCCCAAAAGGTAGCTGCTCACACAATCAGCCTTGTTTCCAAACGAGTTTCCAATGTCAGTGTATGGAACAAATATACACTGACATTGGAAACTCGTTTGGAAACAAGGCTGATCGTGTGAGCAGCTACCTTTTGGGATAAACAACACAGCCCTTTGGACTTCCACAGTGGCGATCCGGCTCACCAGACGACACACAGCCGACTCCATCTACCTCATCTGACCCACCCACAGGTCTCCCGGGTGAGACCCCCAGCGTACTGACTGCTGGTTCTGAATGTCAGCCTGCCTGTATGCACCCAGTTGGTTCTAGGTGCCACTCCACTTGTGAGTAGATTTTATTATAACTACTGTTTTCCAGTTTTCCAAACTGATTCACACTATGTTGGCGCCCCTTGTTTTTCTATCCTCCTAGATTTCCTGATTCATCACACCTTGGATTCAAGCGGAGCAAGCCATTTGTTTTGATCCTTTGAACTTTTGTTCTTTATATATCCTTTACATTGAATTTGGACTTTTTATCTCTGAACACTTATCACATATTGGACTTTTCAGTTTTTTGAGTTTAATCAAATTCAACTGTTCACATATTTTGTTGCAAGTCTTTAGGTTTTTGCAATATTCCAACTGATTTTTTGTTTAGGTATCACAATTGTTTTATGATTCTTTGCTTATGTATCACAATTGTTCAAGATTTCACCCAATCATATACACATATACACCTCTACTCTCACATACTTATCTGTCACGGTTCAACTCACACGATACCAGAGGGATTTTCATTCACATCAACACATTTTTTATCAACACTACAGCGTGTCCCCTTAGTTTTTTCTTATAGAAAATACTTCTATACTTTATTTTACAGGTACCTTTCAATTTATTTTAACTAGGTACAATAGCTATTAAATAGTTATTAACTATTTAATAGCTTACCTAGCTAAAATAAAGAGAAATGTACCTGTAAACTAAAAACTAACCTAAGTTACAATTACACCTAACACTACACTATACTTTAATAAATTATTCCTATTTAAAACTAAATACTTACCTGTAAAATAAACCCTAAGATAGCTACAATATAATTAATAATTACATTGTAGCTATCTTAGGATTTATATTTATTTTACAGGTAACTTTGTATTTATTTTAGCTAGTTAGAATAGTTATTAAATAGTTATTAACTATTTAAAAACTACCTAGCTAAACGAAATACAAAATTACCTGTAAAATAAATATAAATCCTAAGATAGCTACTTACACCTAATCTAAGCCCCCTAATAAAATAACAAACCCCCCCAAAATAAAAAAATGCCCTACCCTATTCTACATTAAAAAAGTTCAAAGCTCTTTTACCTTACCAGCCCTTAAAAGGGCCTTTTGTGGGGGCATGCCCCAAAGAATTCAGCTCTTTTGCCTGTAAAAGAAAAATACAACCCCTCCCCAACATTAAAACCCACCACCCACATACCCCTAATCTAACCCAAACCCCCCTTAAAATAACCTAACACTAATCCCCTGAAGATCATCCTACCTTGAGTCGTCTTCACTCAACCGAGCAGCGATGGAACCGAAGAGGACATCCGGAGCGGCAGAAGTGATCATCCAAGGGGCGCTGAAGAAATCTTCCATCCGATGAAGTGATCCCCCAAGCGGCGCTGAAGAAATCTTCCATCCAGGCGATGTCATCTTCCAAGAGGTGCTGAAGAAGTCTTCTATCCGGGCGAGGTCATCTTCGAAGCCGGGTCTTGAATCTTCATCCCGCCGATGCGGAACATCCTTCTTTCCCGACGGACTACCAACGAATGAAGGCTCCTTTAAGGGACGTCATCCAAGATGGCGTCCCTTCAATTCCGATTGGCTGATAGGATTCTATCAGCAAATCGGAATTAAGGTAGGAAAAATCTGATTGGCTGATTGAATCAGCCAATCAGATTCAAGTTCAATCCTATTGGCTGATCCAGTCAGCCAATCAGATTGAGCTTGCATTCTATTGGCTGTTCTGATCAGCCAATAGAATGCGAGATGTTCCGTGTCGGCGGGATGAAGATTCAAGATCCGGCTTCGAAGATGACCTCGCCCGGATAGAAGACTTCTTCAGCGCCTCTTGGAAGATGACATCGCCCAGATGGAAGATTTCATCAGCGCCACTTGGAGGATCACTTCATCGGATGGAAGATTTCTTCAGCGCCCCTTGGATGATCACTTCTGCCGCTCCGGATGTCCTCTTCGGTTCCATCGCTGCTCGGTTGAGTGAAGACGACTCAAGGTAGGATGATCTTCAGGGGATTAGTGTTAGGTTATTTTAAGGGGGGTTTGGGTTAGATTAGGGGTATGTGGGTGGTGGGTTTTAATGTTGGGGGGGTTGTATTTTTCTTTTACAGGCAAAAGAGCTGTAATTATTAATTATATTGTAGCTATCTTAGGGTTTATTTTACAGGTAAGTATTTAGTTTTAAATAGGAATAATTTATTAAAGTATAGTGTAGTGTTAGGTGTAATTGTAACTTAGGTTAGTTTTTAGTTTACAGGTACATTTCTCTTTATTTTAGCTAGGTAAGCTATTAAATAGTTAATAACTATTTAATAGCTATTGTACCTAGTTAAAATAAATTGAAAGGTACCTGTAAAATAAAAATAAATCCTAAGATAGCTACAATATAATTATTATTTATATTGTAGCTATATTAGGGTTTATTTTAAAGGTAAGTATTTAGTTTTAAATAGGATTAATTTAGTTCATAATAGAAATATGATTTTGATTTATTTAATTAATATTTAAGTTAGGGGGGTGTTAGGGTTAGTGTTAGACTTAGGTTTAGGGGTTAATAATTTTATTACAGTGGCGGCGGTGTAGTGGGGGGCAGGATAGGGGTTCATAAATGTATTATAGGTGGTGACGGTGTAGGGAGGGCAGATTAGGGTTAATAAATTTAATATAGGTTGCGTCAGGGAGTGGCGGTTTAGGGGTTAAACTATTTATTTATTTGCGGCGAGGTACGGGATCGGCAGGATAGGGGTTAATAACTTTATTATAGAGGGCGGTGGTATAGGGGGGGCAGGATAAGGGGTTACTAGGTATCATGTAGGTGGTGGTGGGCTCCGGGAGCGGCGGTTTAGGGGTTAATATGTATAGAGTAGCTTGCGGTGGGCTCCGTGAGCGGCGGTTTAGGGGTTAATCATTTTATTTAGTTGCGGCGGTGTAGGGGGGGACAGATTAGAGGTGTTTAGACTCGGGGTACATGTTAGGGTGTTAGGTGTAGACAGCTCCCATAGGAATGAATGGGATGCCTGGCAGCAGCAAACTTGTACTTTCGCTATGGTCAGACTCCCATTGATTCCTATGGGATCCGCCGCCTCCAGGGTGGCGGTTTGAAATCCAGGTACGCTGGGCCGTAAAAGTGCCGAGCGTACCTGCTAGTTTTTTGATAACTAGAAAAATTAGTCAGATTGTGCCGCACTTGTGTGCGGAACATCTGGCGTGACGTAAGAATCGATCTGTGTCGGACTGAGTCCGGCGGATCGAAGTTTATGTCACAAAATTCTACTTTTGCTGGTCTCTAGCCTTTGATAACTAAGGCGAATCAGCCTCGCCACAAATACGCTGCGGAATTCCAGCGTATTTGAGGTTGACGGCTTGATAACTACCCCCCCTATTTTCTGCCCCTAACATCACTGACCCCTATATTATATTTATTAACCCCTAATCTGCCCCCTCCAACGTCGCCGCTACCTTACCTACACTTATTAACCCCTAATCTGCCGACCGGACCTCGCCACTACTCTAAAAAACTTATTAACCCCTAAACCGCCGCACTCCCGCCTTGCAAACCCTATAATAAATAGTATTAACCCCTAATCTGGCCCCCCCCTCAACGTGGCCGCCACCTAACTTCAAGTATTAATCCATAATCTGCCGACTGGACCTCGCTGCTACTCTAATAAATGTATTAACCCCTAAAGCAAAGTCTAACCCTAACACCCCCCCTAAGTTAAATGTGATTTTTATCTTATGAAATAACTTAAATCTTATTTAGTTTATTTAATTGTATGTAATTGTACGTAATTTATTTAATTAATTTATTGATAGTGTAGTGTTAGGTTTAATTGTAACTTAGGTTAGGATTTATTTTACAGGTAATTTTGTAATTATTTTAACTAGGTAGCTATTAAAAAGTTAATAACTATGTACCTAGTTAAAATAAATACAACGTTGCCTGTAAAATAAATATAAATCCTAAAATAGCTACAATATAATTATTCATTATATTGTAGCTATATTAGGGTTTATTTTACAGGTAAGTATTTAGTTTTAAATAGGAATACTTTAGTTAAAAAGATTTAATTTATTTTGTTAGATAAAAATTATATTTAATTTAGGGGGGTGTTAGGGTTAGCGTTAGACTTAGCTTTAGGGGTTAATACATTTATTAGAGTAGCGGCGAGGTCCGGTCGGCAGATTAGGGGTTAATAAGTATAGTTAGGTAGCGGCAACATTGGGGGGGGCAGATTAGGGGTTAATAAATATTATGTAGGTGTCGGCGATGTTAGGGGCAGCAGATTAGGGGTTCATAGGGATAATGCAGGTGGCGGCGGTGTGCGGTCGGCAGATTAGGGGTTAAAAAATTTTGTAATTATAGTGGCGGCGATGTGGGGGGGCCTCGGTTTAGTGGTACATAGGTAGTTTATGGGTGTTAGTGTACTTTAGAGCACTGTAGTTAAGAGCTTTATAAACCGACGTTAGCCCATAAAGCTCTTAACTACTGACTTTTTTTTCGGCTGGAGTCTTGTCGGTAGAGGCTCTACCGCTCACTTCAGCCAAGACTCTAAATACCGGCATTAGGAAGATCCCATTGAAAAGATAGGATACGCAATTGGCGTAAGGGGATCTGCGGTATGGAAAAGTCGCGGCTTGAAAGTGAGCGGTAGACCCTTTCCTGCCTGACTCTAAATACCAGAAGACAACCAAAAGCAGCGTTAGGACCCCTTAACGCTGCTTTTGAAGGCTGACGCAGAACTCTAAATCCAGGCGTTACTTTGCAAGTATCAAATATGCTTGACAAACAAAATAAAAAAATTTTTTGTGTTATGTCTACAGGCAGCGTCTAAATGATAAATACTTTTTTCAACAAAAGGAATTTTAAGAAAAACAAATCAACAAAAATATTCTTTGCCCTTGCCATTATTTTGTGTTTCAGTTTGTACTTTACAACCATCTATAATTTATCCGCTCAAAAAAGAGTAAATACATTTAAATAAAGAGATGAAGCTTTCAGTAAGGGCATGACTGTAGGACAAAGGTTTGAATGAAATAAAACATTTACATGGTAAACTTTAAAGCACAGTTTTAACATTTTATTTGTTATCTTCTTGGATAAAAATAGTATTTTCAGGTAATATTAACATACATAAGAAAATACTTAAATAAATTGTATACTATGGGCTACTTACAAAACTCAGCAATAAACAAGCCCTTTTGCTATCACTATGAGCAGCACAAGTACTACAGCAGCTATTGAAGAAAGCTAATATTTTCTATGGGAGGCACTATAACATAATAATGACTCAATCTTATTATAGTCTATGGGCTAGATTACAAGTGGCGTGCTATTTAGCACTTTTGCTCGAGTGTAAACTTTGCTAGATGAAGATTTTTGTTGAAAGTAAAAAGTGAAACTCAATGCACGCTAACTAAAGTACATAGAATATTGCAATTGCGTTAACTTACTCTCCCCTATAGCCTTCAATGGATAGCAGAGAAGAAAGAAATCTAATATTTCTTGCTCGCACATACCAATCAGGAGAATAAAATAGGCATAAGTCAATTTGTGTTTTTCGGGCTAGCACACACAATTAATAATCTTAAAGCACATTCTTGAAATATTAAATATAAAAAAAATGTTAATAACAATTATGAAAAATGATTATACATACTGTAAAATAATCCATGGAATATATATATATATATATATATATATATATATATATATAGTCATGACAAAAATATTGGCACCTCTGCATTTCTGTCAGATAATGTTACAAATGTTTAGGCATTTTCATGTTTATTTCTTTTGTTTGCATTGGTATGACACAAATAAGTGGAGAAAAAAAGCCAAAAGGACTCTCAGATTGGAAGGGTTAATTTTCCAAACTACTGTTTTGAGATTTCTCCACAGATGCTTTATGGGATTGAGATCTGGACTCATTGCAAGTTCATTGCTCTCCAGCCCTTTGTCCTAAACCATTTCTGTGTGCTTTTTGACGTGTGCTTTGGGTCATTGTCCTGCTGTAAGACCCATGACCTCTGACAGAGAGCCAACTTTCTTCACTCGGCCCTACATTGCACCACAGAATTCTTTGGTAGTCTTCATATTTTATAATGCCATGCTCACAGTCAAGACATTCAGTGCCTAAAGCAGTAAAGCTACCCCAAAACACCAGTGAACCTCCACCATGTTTAACTGTAGGAACTGTATTCTTGTCTTTAAAAGCCTCATTTTTTTTTCTGAAAACAGTAGAATGATAGGCCTTACCAAGCTGTAATTTTGTTTTGCCTGTCCACAGCACATTCTCCCAAAAGGATTTTGGCTTCCGCAGGTGCCTCCTATCTGGCTTTTTTTATGTTTCTGTGTCAGCAGTGGGGTCCTCCTGGGTCTCTTACCATAGCGTCCCTTTTCATTCAGATGGCGACGTATAGTGCAAGCTGACACATTTGTACCCTGTGCCTGAAGATCAGCTTGATTTTGTCTGGAAGTTGATCAAGGTTCTTTGTCCACCATTCAAACAAATCCTTTGTTGCAATCTTTGATCAATTTTTCTCTTTCGTCCATGTCCAGGGAGATTAGCTACAGTGCCATGGACTGTAAACATCTTGACAAGGTTGTGCACAGTGCTCTGGAGATGGACTTGTAACCTTGAGATTGTCCATGCTTTTCCACATTTTAGTTCTCAAATCCTCAGACAATTCTTTGCTGCTCTTTCTCTTCTCCATGCTCAGTGTGGAACACAGAGACACACAACAGACAGGTTGAGTACATTTTCCACCAATTTCACAGGTTGCCAGTGTGATTTCTATATTGCCAGCACCTGTTAATTGATACATGTGACTTTAATTACAAATTACAGGAGCATCACAAACTTGGAATGCAATTATTTCTTACAATTTTGATAAAGTGCCAATAATTTTGTCAAGTCCATTTTTGGAGTTTTGCATGGAATATGTCAGATTTGGCTTTTTTTCTCTCCATTTTTTTGTGTCATACCAATACAAACAAAAGAAATAAACATAAGAATGCCTAAACATTTGTAATTGCAACAGTTGTCTGGACGAAGTGGTGCATTATCTGTTAGAAATGCAGGGTTGCCAATATTTTTGTCTGTGACTATATATATATATATATATATATATATATATACACACACACACAAAGTAGAATACCTCTACAACTGGTGTAGCTGTAAGCTTTTTAGTATAGGGTGCGCAAAAACTGAGTATAGTGTATATATATATATATATATATATATATATATATATATGTGCATACACAATATTGATATAAATGTTACGTGTTATTATATATAAAAAAATATGTACACATATATATATATATATATATATATATATATAATCCAAAAGCGTGGGATAAAAAAATATATATAGATATAAAGATACAAATATATATATATATATATATATATATATATATATATATATATATATATATATATATATATATATATATATATATATATATATATATATATATGTGTGTGTGTATAATATATAAAAACAGCTGCTATGAATAAAACATCCAGGGTGCGGGATAACCTTTTCCTAGTGATCCCTAAAGTGAAGACATGAAAATGAAGGGTACTGGATGATATTCAGCGCTAGGTTTTAAGTCCAATAAAAATTTAATTGATTATATACAGTATACTATATGCTATAAGCAATTTGATAGTTGATGTTATAATTATATAATTGTATAAGAGTATAGTCAAATATATGTATAAACACGTAGTCCCAAATAACAGGTGGATAATAAATAGTAGATGAGTCAGGGTAATTCATACAGTCAATAAAAAACTGATATCCATAAAGTTCTTCTATTGTACTTACTAGACACCCCTCAATCATATGAGGTAAGTGGGATGCCTAGTAAATAAGGAGTGCCTGCGTGGACTGTGGTTATTCAGAACTTGATTGCACCATACATGAATCCTCCACTATATTATGAAAAAGATCCTCCATTCAATTTTAGGTGAGTGGTCCCACAATTTTAGGTGAGTGGTCCCACTGGTCCTCAGTATATATATATGCACACTCGATCCCCTCAAAGCACAGTGATGAATGTTCTCCTCAGATCATGGCTCAGGAATCAATAGTGCCCATGTGATGTGATATAAACAGAGAGAAAATAGCAAAAAATAGAGTAATCCTGTTTATTACTACGGATATATAACACAACAAATTGCACACTTACATTTATAAAATGGATAAAAAATCCTATATGGATCTGTGATTATATTCCATCCACTGAAAACGGATCAGATGAACTGGAAAAGTGAAACCTGTGATTTCAAAACTGCACCGGCCAGTTGCAGTTTATAGTAGGTAGCAGTTCTTAAATGAGATAATCAAATCCGACAACAATATGTGCCCCATATGTGTGCACTGGTAACCTGACACGTTTCAAAGGATTTGCTATATTAGCTCCTTCTTCAATAGAGGTATGATACCTCTGATGAAGGAGCTAATATAGCAAATCCTTAGCAAAACACCACACTTGTATTATGCCCAGCAGTGAATTGGTTAATTAGGTAGATTGTAGGTAGCTTGTAGGGTTAATTTTAGCTTTAGAGTAGAGATCAGCCTCCCAACTGACACATCCCACACCCTGATCCCACCCTGACCCCCTCAAACAGCTTTCTTCCCTGCCCCACCTCACAAGTGGCAAAACGTCTGCCAGTTCTAAAATAAAAGACATTTAATATATATTTATTATGCGCTGTTGGATCCCCCCTTTTCCCCCAACCTCCCTGATCCCCCCCAAACAGCTCTCCTACCCTCCCCCCTCTACCTATATGCTGCCATCTTGGTTACTGACAGCTGTCTGCCAGTACCCAGTTTGCTGAAAAATTGTAAATTTTATTTTTTTTATCTGAAAATCACTTTTCTGTAGTGTAGCTGCCTCCCTCAATTCCCTACCCCCTCCCAGATCCCTTTCCCTTTCAACATTTATTCCCCCCTCCCTCTCCCTCCTTCCCATCCTGTGTCTTGCACACTCCCACACAAGACACAGGACACAGGAACTGGAACCTACCAGCGATGGGCCGCCCACCCGCCTCCCTGCTATAGCTCCCACCCACCAATGATCGGCACCATCGCTGGCCGATGCAGAGAGGGCTACAGAGTGTCTCTCTCTGCATCAGTGGGTAAAAAAAGTATTGCAGTGATGCCTCAATATTGAGGCATCACTGCAATACCTTGAAAGCAGCTGGAAGAAATCATGATCGCTTCCACCGCTTGAAACCTCAGAGGATGTATCAGGAATGTCCTTGGTCCTTAACTGACACTTTTGTAGGACGTGCCTGATACGTCCTTGGTCATTAAGGAGTTAAACATTACCACCTAAAATGTCTTAACCTAAAACTAACTGAAGAAGCTAAGGTACTACACAAACGTATTCAACATTTCAAATGATGCCTTTTTATGTAGAATACATATTATTTAAATATTTGCATATGCATTAATGTTGATTGTTGTTTGTTTTTTTGTTGTTGTTAAAGACAGTATAATTAACATTATAGTTCTACATAACTGCATGCAGTAAAAGTATAATTTAATGCTACTGACTACTATAACATAAATATTTATATATATATATATATATATATATATACACAGTATATATATATATATTTATATATTTGTTATTACTAATAAACACAACAAGCTAACACAAATATATTTTAATGTATATGCAATACTTAAAGCATTATACATAAATAACAGTTTAAATATTAAATATCAGTGCAAGTCCTGACTACATTATATCTACAATGCAATGCATGGTCATGTAAAATTCATATTAGTTTATGTATTGGATATATAAATTAAAATGTAGATATTTTTGCTTGATGCATTTATTATTTTAAATATAAATATATTTTAAAAATATATCTATGTTATACAAGACAATTGCATTATAATTATAGTATTACATAACTGCATGCATGTTAAGTAATAATACAATTGTAATACTAAAGCCTTTTGTAACATAAATATGCATTTTAAAATATATATTTATGTTTACAATAAAAAAACACAAAAGAAAACATAAATACATATTAATTTATATACATTAGTTAAAAGAATATGCACCATACATAAGAATGCATAACATTTTAAAAATTGTACATAAAGGCACTATTAAAGGGACAGTCAACCATAGAATTCTTATTTTTTTAAAAGATAGACAATCCCTTTTTTACCCATTCCCCAGTTTTGCATAACCAACACTATTATAGAAATATACTTTTTACCTCTGTGATTACCTTGTATCTATGAACCTTCTTCCAGCCCCCTGATCACATGACTGTGACTGTTTATTATCTATTGTCTTAAATTTAGCATTGTATTGTGCTAGATCTTAAATAACTTTCTGTGCCTGAAAACAGTGTTTTCTATATGGCCCACGTGTACTTTCTGTCTCTTTGTGTTGAAAAGAGGTTTAAAAAGAATGTAATAAGAGGCAGCCCTCAAAGGCTTAGAAATTAGCATATGAGCCTACCTATGTTTAGTTGAAACTAAGAATACCAAGAGAAAAAAGCAAATTTGATGATAAAAGTAAATTGGAAAGTCAATTAAAATTAAAAGTCCTATCTGAATAATGAAAGTTTAATTTATACTTGACTGTCCCTTTAACCCCTAAGCTGCCCTAACCAAATCACCTAATCAACCCCCATACTGGCATGACAAGTGGTTAGGAAGCCCTCATAAATGGTAACAATCAATAATCACTTAATAGACCCTCATACAGGTATTGGGGGTGGTTAGGAGTTTAAAGCCTACTAAATACTAACCATCGATAATCACCTAATCAACCCCCATATAGGTATGGGGGTGGTTAGGAGATTAAACCTTAAACCACTGCTTCCCAACGTAAACTAGAACTACACTAACTACCTAACATCCAAAATAACAAAATCTACATAAAAAACTTGTCCTAGAAATGAAAAGTAAATATACAAAAGTCTGTTCTTAAAAATAAACCCTCACCCCAACAAAACCCTAACTAATCCCAAAAGTTATACTCACCGTTGAAAAATCTGGCTCCTTTTGTTCCAACATTGGGCCCTCTTTGTCCTGGCGCTGGAGGCCCTTCTTTGTAGTAGTTCACTTCCACAAGCCCTCATCTTCATGCGGTCGCCGGCGCACACTCAAATTCCTGGAAGCACGGAACTCCTATATATTGGGGTACCACTTAATCCAGTTTGGCTGATTTTATATCAGTCAATGCCTATTCGCTGATTTGAATCAGTCAATAGTAAGAATATTTTTAAATTTAGATCCTATTCATCCAATAGAAAAGAATAATTAGAATATAGGGGTTCCGCTTTTACAGGAATTTCAGTGTGCGGCAGCAACGGCATGAAGACAGTGGCTCATGGAAGAGAGCCAAAGAAAAGATGATGCACTTCGGAGGGGGCGGAAGAGGCTGCTGGAGTCCGCCTTTGCCACAGAGAAGATGGGCCCCAGCTCTAGGAACCGGGACAAAGTGGGACCCGCCATTGATGAAGATGTGAAGTAGAGGCGGAAGAAGAGGCCACCAAAGTCAGCCTCCACTGCCACGAAGATGGGTCCGAAGAGGGTCCAACGTCGGATCAAGAACCGCAGATTTTCCAATGGTTAGTACAACTTTTGGGGTTAGTTTTTTTTGGAGTATTTTTTTACTTTTAATAATAAGCTTTTTTATTTTATTTTTTATTTTCTAGGACAATTTTTTTTTAGCTAGATTTTGTTATTTTGGAGGGTTACCTGTATTGTAGAGGGGGGTTTGTATTTGTTTTTTCATGTAAAAGAGGTGAAATTACTGTAGGGCAATTTCTCTACAAAAGGCCCTTTTAAAGGCTATTATAATTTATTTTAATCCAAAAACAGAGAGGCGCCAATGTTTGGTAGTGCCTGGCTATATAAATCAGTGATATTAAAGGTTTAGTTATGCCTGATGAAACGGCCTGAGAGCCAAGAAACGCATTTCAAGATTGATATTTGCTTTTAATTGCTCATTGGAGTGATACAGTTTTATGGTATCTTTGATCTTTGTTGTTGTTTTTACATTAAACACTTTTTATATGATACCGTTGCCTGAACTTTCTACCTTGAGCTTTTCACTACCTAACAGACGGACTGTCGATTTGCCTGGTTCCAGTGTTGAGGAACAGCCAGCTGGTTAGCTGTGATAACCAGCCTGAGTCCACAAGCACATTGGTGTGCTCTTCGTAAATGTGAGTACCCTGTGCTTACTTATGTGGTATTCCCCTTCATGATCTACTGATATACACATGTTGGCGCCTCTCTGTTTTTTGATTACTTTTTAGAGCTGTCATCTGTGAAGAAGAAGGGAGAGTCCAGCCTGTACCATACTCCATATGCCCTGAATTTACAACCAGCAGCATTACAGCTCAATTTAGGATAATCAGATAGACTTTTGCATGGTTGTATTTGTAAAAACATTTTGACTGAACAATATTATTATTTTCTTTGTTTGAACATGGTTTATTGAGAGTCCATGGTTCATTTTTGAGATATTTTTATTTATTTGTTTTGATATTACTATCTAAGCGCACCCCAGTGATACAATTATCAATTTTTTTTCTCTTTTATCATTTTTTTTAAATGTTAGGGGTTATTTTTGTTTTGGGTGGGTTTTTTATTTTATGGGGCATGAGTGTTAGGTATAATAGTGTTTTTATTATATATTTTATAAATATATATATATATATATAAATATATATATATATATATATATTTATAAATATGTGTATAGATACATATTTTAACCAAAAAACATCATATGTATGTAGAAATATGTATTTATGAACATTGGAATGTGAAATATTCATTTTTCATGTTGGATTAGCGCAATTAAAAAAAAGCGATCATGTCTGTGCGCAAGTAAGGATGTTCGTTTTTTCCCACCTTTTCACGCTCCATTGAAGTCTATGGGAGAATACGTTTAAATGGTTTCAATGTTCTAAATTCAGCTTTTTGCCTATGTTGAGTTAGTGCGCAGGTAAATGTTTTTACTTTGAACACGCAGTACAAACAGCTGAAGTTGAGCTCAGTTAGCATGCGAGTGGGAACAATAAATAGCGATCCACTCATAATCTAGTGTTATAGCACACGTTACATCCCTGTTAACTAAATTACTTTACTAAATCAATACAGTAATATAGAAAATTAAAATATAATGGTATAACTAATGAACTGTAAGGGGCCTAGTTATCAAGCCGTCAACCTCAAATACGCTGGAATTCCGCAGCGTATTTGTGGCGAGGCTGATTTGCCTTAGTTATCAAAGGCTCGAGACCGGCAAAAGTAGAATTTTGTGACGTAAACTTCGATCCGCCGGACTCAGTCCGACACAGATCGATTCTTACGTCACTCCAGATGTTCCGCACACAAGTGCGGCACAATCTCACTACTTTTGCTAGTTATCAAAAAACTAGCAGGTACGCTCGGCACTTTTACGGCCCAGGGTACCTGGTTTTCAAAGCGCCAGCCTGGAGGCGGCGGATCCCATAGGAATCAATGGGAGTCTGACCATAGCGAAAGTACAAGTTCGCTGCTGACAGACATGCCATTGATTCCTATGGGAGCTGTCTACACCTAACACCCTAAAATGTACCCCGAGTCTAAACACCACTAATCTGTCCCCCCTACACCGCCGCAACTAAATAAAGTTATTACCCCCTAAACCGCCGCTCCCGGAGCCCACCGCAAGCTACTCTATACATATTAACCCCTAAACCGCCGCCTCCCGGAGCCCACCGCAACTATAATAAATGTATTAACCCCTAAACCGCCGCTCCCGGAGCCCACCGCCACCTACATTATACCTATTAACCCCTATCCTGCCCCTCTATACCGCCGCGCTCTATAATAACGTTATTAACCCCTAAACCTAAGTCTAACACTAACCCTAATGCCCCCTTTACTTAAATATTAATTAAATAAATCTAAATAATATTTCTATTATTAACTAAATTAATCCTATTTAAAACTAAATGCTTACCTGTAAAATAAACCCTAATATAGCTACAATATAAATAATAATTATATTGTAGCTATCTTAGGATTTATTTTTATTTTACAGGCAACTTTCAATTTATTTTAACTAGGTCCAATAGCTATTAAATAGTTATTAACTATTTAATAGCTTACCTAGCTAAAATAAAGAGAAATTTACCTGTAAAATAAAAACTAACCTAAGTTACAATTACACCTAACACTACACTATACTTTAATATATTATTCCTATTTAAAACTAAATACTTACCTATAAAATAAACCCTAAGATAGCTGCAATATAATTAATAATTACATTGTAGCTATCTTAAGATTTATATTTATTTTACAGGTAACTTTGTATTTATTTTAGCTAGTTAGAATAGTTATTAAATAGTTATTAACTATTTAATAACTACCTAGCTAAAAGAAATACAAAATTACCTGTAAAATAAATCCTAACCTAAGTTACAATTAAACCTAATACTACACTATCATTAAATTAATTAAATAAACTACCTACAAATAACTACAATTAAATACAATTACATAAACTAACTAAAGTACAAAAAATAAAAAAAGCTAAGTTACAGAAAATAAAAAAATAAGTTACAAACATTTTACAAATATTACAACAATTTTAAGCTACTTACACTTAATCTAAGCCCCCTAATAAAATAACAAACTTCCCCAAAATAAAAAAATGCCCTACCCTATTCTAAATTAAATAAAGTTCAAAGCTCATTTACCTTACCAGCCCTTAAAAGGGCCATTTGTGGGGGCATGCCCCCAAAAGTTCAGCTCTTTTGCCTGTAAATGAATACAACCCCCCCAACATTAAAACCCACCACCCACATACCCCTAATCTAACCCAAACCCCCCTTAAAATAACCTAACACTAATCCCCTGAAGATCATCCTACCTTGAGTCGTCTTCACTCAATCAGCCAATCAGCCAATCAGATTGAGCTCGCATTCTATTGGCTGTTCCGATCAGCCAATAGAATGCAAGCTCAATCTGATTGGCTGATTGGATCAGCCAATCGGATTGAACTTGAATCTGATTGGCTGATTCCATCAGCCAATCAGATTTTTCCTTCCTTAATTCCGGTTGGCTGATAGAATCCTATCAGCCAATCGGAATTGAGGGGACGCCATCTTGGATGACGTCCCTTAAAGGAGCCTTCATTCGTCGTAGTCCGTCGGTGAAGAAGGATGTTCCGCGGCGGCGGAAGGAAGATTCAAGACCCGGCTTGGAAGATGACATCGCCCGGATCGAAGACTTCTTCAGCGCCGCCTGGATGATGACTTCATCGGATGGAAGATTTCTTCAGCGCCCCTTGGATGATCACTTCTGCCGGTCCGGATGTCCACTTGGGTTCCATCGCTGCTCGGCTGAGTGAAGACGACTCAAGGTAGGATGATCTTCAGGGGATTAGTGTTAGGTTTTTGTAAGGGGGCTTTGGGTTAGATTAGGGGTATGTGGGTGGTGGGTTTTAATGTTGGGGGGGGTTGTATTTTTCATTTACAGGCAAAAGAGCTGAACTTTTGGGGGCATGCCCCCACAAATGGCCCTTTTAAGGGCTGGTAAGGTAAAAGAGCTTTGAACTTTATTTAATTTAGAATAGGGTAGGGCATTTTTTTTTATTTTGGGGGGGTTTGTTATTTTATTAGGGGGCTTAGATTAGGTGTAAGTAGCTTAAAATTGTTGTAATATTTGTAAAATGTTTGTAACTTATTTTTTTATTTTCTGTAACTTAGCTTTTTTTATTTTTTGTACTTTAGTTAGTTTATGTAATTGTATTTAATTGTAGTTATTTGTAGGTAGTTTATTTAATTAATTTAATGATAGTGTAGTGTTAGGTTTAATTGTAACTTAGGTTAGGATTTATTTTACAGGTAATTTTGTATTTCTTTTAGCTAGGTAGTTATTAAATAGTTAATAACTATTTAATAACTATTCTAATTAGCTAAAATAAATACAAAGTTACCTGTAAAATAAATATAAATCCTAAGATAGCTACAATATAATTATTATTTATATTGTAGCTATCTTAGGGTTTATTTTACAGGTAAGTATTTAGTTTTAAATAGGAATAATTTATTTAATGATAGTGTAGTGTTAGGTGTAATTGTAACTTAGGTTAGTTGTTATTTTACAGGTTAATTTATCTTTATTTTAGATAGGTAGGTATTAAATAGTTAATAACTATTTAATAACTATTGTACCTAGTTAAAATAAATTGAAAGTTGCCTGTAAAATAAAAATAAATCCTAATATAGCTACAATATAATTATTATTTATATTGTAGCTATATTAGGGTTTATTTTAAAGGTAAGTATTTAGTTTTAAATAGGATTAATTTAGTTCATAATATAAATATTATTTAGATTTATTTAATTAATATTTAAGTTAGGGGGGCGTTAGGGTTAGTGTTAGACATCAGTTTAGGGGTTAATAAATTTATTACAGTGGCGGCGTCGTAGTGGGGGGCAGGATAGGGGTTAATAAATTTATTATAGGTGGCGACGGTGTAGGGGGGGCAGGATAGGGGTTAATAGGTTTAATATAGGTTGCGGCGGGTTCAGGGAGCGGCGGGTAAGGGTTAATACATTTATAAGAGTTGCGGCAGGGTCTAGGAGCAGCGGTTTAGGGGTTAGTAACTTTATTTAGTTGCGGGGGGCTCCGGGGGCGCCGGTATAGGGGGTAGAACAGTGCAGTTTAGTGTGGGTGCTTAGTGACAGGCTAGCAATAAAGCTGGGAAAAAGCCGAAGAGCAGCGAGATCGGATGAGTGATAACTCTTACAGTCCGCTGCTCATCGCCCCGCGGCTTTTTGACAGCTTTATTTGATAACTTAGGCGAACGTATTCAAGGTCCGCGGCGGCGAAGGTAGGCGAGCTTAGGCGGACGTATTGGTCCGGCGAAGCCAGAAAAGTAGACGGCTTGATAACGACCCCCCTATGTGTATTCTTTTGATGTCTTCATTCATTTATTAAAGTATCCTGATAAATCCTGTCATCTATATACCTCAAATCGGGAATAAGATCAATCTATCTATAGAATACTAAGAAGCTACAAGATGGACTGTCCTTATGTGTCCACACTTGGTCATCTATATGTTGGACATTGATACCTAATTCATTATGGTGTCATAAGAAATCATATCCTGGACACTGTCTAGAAATATTCACACACACCATATAATGTATAAATAAGTTACAGGCCACATTAATATATACATAGTAATAGAGGTACAATGATGATTGTCATGACTCAATACGCCGCTCTTTATCCTAGTACACTAGTTTGAATGCTTTTGTGAATTCACTATATCATTAAGTGAATTTTTTGTAGTGGGCCATATATCTTAGTCATATTACCAATATACAGAGATATAGATGTACTTTTTTAGTTGCTAAGTTTGAAGGCTAACATAACAAGCCATGCCTAAACTAGCCACAGTACTTCGTTTATGTATTTTTACATTTAGAGTAATACACAACAGAATAATGTTGCAAAACGATTTATTGACACACTGCCTGTATAAAGTACATGTACTATGCAGTTGGCAGTGCACATTGCTACATGTCTTGATAACAAGTATAAGCAAGAACAGCCACTCTGCAAGTTTATTCTTTCATTTTTATATTTAGTTCCCCTTTTTTTAATGTATTTATGTATATAAATCACTATGCATAGCTGTGATTGGACATGACACAGAATGTTTAGCAATTAATGTCACTATATATGTTTGTTGCACTAGAGAATTCTCTACTATATAAATACACTCACTTAGTGATGTCTCGTAACCATAGTTACGGTTACTATGACGATTGATTCACACCATTATAAGTAATGTGCAGTTCACAGGTAATTACATTACATTTTGTTTGTTGACATCATTTTTAAATTTTCTATCAGGTAATTCTGAGTACGTTGTAACTTGTTATTAATTGTAATACAAAGCAATGTACATATGTTTCTATCATGTTGCGAAACCGGAAGTGACATCACTTCCGGTTGACATGATCACGGTGGAACGCAAGATGCGTTCCACACTCGGTATTTTGGCGCACTTTTGGAAAGCAAATTTGTTTGGTGAGACACTGTTTTGATACACTATAAATTGTGTGATATTTGGTTATTGGTTTATGCTGATGAAGGGGTTGTGAACCCCGAAAACGTTCCATTAAAGAACCCATTGAAAAGACCTGAGAGTGCATTTGACTGGATTATTTATATATATATATATATATATATATATATAAATATATATATATATATATATATATATATTTATTTATAAATATGTGTATAGATACATATTTTAACCAAAAAACATCATATGTATGTAGAAATATGTATTTATGAACATTGGAATGTGAAATATTCATTTTTCATGTTGGATTAGCGCAATTAAAAAAAAGCGATCATGTCTGTGCGCAAGTAAGGATGTTCATTTTTTCCCACCTTTTCACGCTCCATTGAAGTCTATGGGAGAATACGTTTAAATGGTTTCAATGTTCTAAATTCAGCTTTTTGCCTATGTTGAGTTAGTGCGCAGGTAAATGTTTTTACTTTGAACACGCAGTACAAACAGCTGAAGTTGAGCTCAGTTAGCATGCGAGTGGGAACAATAAATAGCGATCCACTCATAATCTAGTGTTATAGCACACGTTACATCCCTGTTAACTAAATTACTTTACTAAATCAATACAGTAATATAGAAAATTAAAATATAATGGTATAACTAATGAACTGTAAGTGTATTCTTTTGATGTCTTCATTCATTTATTAAAGTATCCTGATAAATACAACAACTGAATTATAGGTACCTGATAAACCACCTTATATAACTAATTATAACCATATTTCTTTATGACATTCTTGGGCCTCTAGTTATCAAGGTCTGTCGGACCTGATCCGACAGTGCGGATCTGGTCCGCCAGACCTCGCTGAATAAGGTGAGCAATACGCTCGCCGTATTCAGCATTGCACCAGCAGCTCACAAGAGCTGCTGGTGCAACGCCGCCCCCTGCAGACTCGTGGCCAATGGGCTGGCAGCAGGGGGGGTAATTTCCGGCGATGTCTGTCCGCCTGCTCAGAGCAGGCAGACAGGTTATGGAGCAGCGGTCTTTGTGTCTGCAGGCTCACCAGAAACACAGGGCATCAAGCTCCACCCAGAGTTGATACATATACCCCTTGGTGTATATATATATATATATATATATATATTTATATATATAAATACAGTGAGTGCAGAATTATTAGGCAAATGAGTATTTTGACCACATCATCCTCTTTATGCATGTTGTCTTACTCCAAGCTGTATAGGCTCGAAAGCCTACTACCAATTAAGCATATTAGGTGATGTGCCTCTCTGTAATGAGAAGGGGTGTGGTCTAATGACATCAACACCCTATATCAGGTGTGCATAATTATTAGGCAACTTCCTTTCCTTTGGCAAAATGGGTCAAAAGAAGGACTTGACAGGCTCAGAAAAGTAAAAAATAGTGAGATATCTTGCAGAGGGATGCAGCACTCTTAAAATTGCAAAGCTTCTGAAGCGTGATCATCGAACAATCAAGCGTTTCATTCAAAATAGTCAACAGGGTCGCAAGAAGCGTGTGGAAAAACCAAGGCGCAAAATAACTGCCCATGAACTGAGAAAAGTCAAGCATGCAGCTGCCAAGATGCCACTTGCCACCAGTTTGGCCATATTTCAGAGCTGCAACATCACTGGAGTGCCCAAAAGCACAAGGTGTGCAATACTCAGAGACATGGCCAAGGTAAGAAAGGCTGAAGAAGACCACCACTGAACAAGACACACAAGCTGAAACGTCAAGACTGGGCCAAGAAATATCTCAAGACTGATTTTTCTAAGGTTTTATGGGCTGATGAAATGAGAGTGAGTCTTGATGGGCCAGATGGATGGGCCCGTGGCTGGATTGGTAAAGGGCAGAGAGCTCCAGTCCGACTCAGACGCCAGCAAGGTGGAGGTGGAGTACTGGTTTGGGCTGGTATCATCAAAGATGAGCTTGTGGGGCCTTTTCGGGTTGAGGATGGAGTCAAGCTCAACTCCCAGTCCTACTGCCAGTTTCTGGAAGACACCTTCTTCAAGCAGTGGTACAGGAAGAAGTCTGCATCCTTCAAGAAAAACATGATTTTCATGCAGGACAATGCTCCATCACACGCGTCCAAGTACTCCACAGCGTGGCTGGCAAGAAAGGGTATAAAAGAAGAAAATCTAATGACATGGCCTCCTTGTTCACCTGATCTGAACCCCATTGAGAACCTGTGGTCCATCATCAAATGTGAGATTTACAAGGAGGGAAAACAGTACACCTCTCTGAACAGTGTCTGGGAGGCTGTGGTTGCTGCTGCACGCAATGTTGATGGTGAACAGATCAAAACACTGACAGAATCCATGGATGGCAGGCTTTTGAGTGTCCTTGCAAAGAAAGGTGGCTATATTGGTCACTGATTTGTTTTTGTTTTGTTTTTGAATGTCAGAAATGTATATTTGTGAATGTTGAGATGTTATATTGGTTTCACTGGTAAAAATAAATAATTGAAATGGGTATATATTTGTTTTTTGTTAAGTTGCCTAATAATTATGCACAGTAATAGTCACCTGCACACACAGATATCCCCCTAAAATAGCTATAACTAAAAACGAACTAAAAACTACTTCCAAAACTATTCAGCTTTGATATTAATGAGTTTTTTGAGTTCATTGAGAACATGGTTGTTGTTCAATAATAAAATTAATCCTCAAAAATACAACTTGCCTAATAATTCTGCACTCCCTGTATATATATATATATATATATATATATATATATATATATATATATATATATATATATATATATATATATATATATATATATATATATATATATAAAAGTTTAAATGACCAGAATGATTAACAACATACATAAACATATCACTGTTCCATAAACAAATTAACTCTGTCTTTTGATACAGAATTTATTTTACATAATGTGAAGCTCCTTCTTCTCACATTTATTACCATTCAATATTTCCCACCACTTAACCACACACATACATCAGATTTTATATTAAACTTGATTACACAGTCACTCTACATACATATCACCATTAGTGATGTCGCAAACCTAAAATTTTTGGTTCGCGAACGGCAGACTCGAACTTCCGGTATTGTTCGCGAACCCGCGAACCGCACGAACCGCCATTGAATTGAATACGCAGGCAAACTTTAAAACCTACAAGGACTCTTTCTGGCCACAATAGTGATGGAAAAGTTGTTTCAAGGGTACTAACACCTGGACTGTCGCATGCTGGAGGGGGATCCCTGGCAAAACTCCCATGGAAAATTACATAGTTTATGCAGAGTCTGCTTTTAAGCCATAATGGGCTTAAATCAACTAACATTCCCAAAGTGGCTGTCTCAAAACATCCCGGACAGAAGATTTATTGATAGATATGATAGATAGATATACATAGATTGATAGTTAGATAGAATTGATAGAAGAGAAATAGATAGATTTGTTAGACATATAATTACCCTAATAAAGTCTAATAATTAAACATGCGTTCTTGGACCCAACTAGGTTGTGTTAAGTAGTACTGTTCTTCGCACTTTCAGCCCTGTAACTCCCCCTATTGGTGGAGGTCTATATGGCGGTTATGATTACCCTGACAAAGTATAACAACAAAACACGTGGTCTGGGACCCATGGTAATTTTGTTGTGTTAAGTAAAACTTTTCTTATCACTTGAATCCCTCTTACCCCCCCTTTTGTTGGAGCTCTATATGGCCTGCATGATTAGCCTGACAAAGTATAATAATAAAACATCTGGTCTTGAACCCATGGTAATTAGGTTGTGTTTAAGTAGTACTATTCTTATAACTGTAATCCCTGGTACTCCCCCTATCAAGGGAGGTCTATATGGCCTGCATGTTTACCCTGACAAAGTATAACATCAAGACACACGGTGTTGGACCCATGATAACTAGCTTGTGTTAATTAGTACTTTTCTTAGCACTTTAATCCCTGTTCCCCCCCCTATCGGGGGTGTTCTATATGGCCTGCCTGATTACCTTGAAAAAATATAATAATAAGACATGCAGTCTGGTACCCATTTTAACTAGGTTGTTTTTTAAGTACTACCATTGTTAGCACTTTAATCTCTGTAACTCCCCCTTTTTGGTGAGGTCTATAAGGCCTGGATGATTACCCATACAAAATATAATAATAAGACATCTGCTCTTGGTCTGCGACCCATGGTAACTATGTTGTGTTAATTAGTAATGTCCTTCGCATTTTAATAGCTGTCACTCATACTCACCCTATCGGTGGAGGTCTATATGGCCTGCATGATTACCCTTACAAAATATAATAACCAAACATATGCTCTGGGACCCATGGTAAGTAGGTTGTGTTAAGTAGTACTGTTCTTTGCAGTTTAATACCTGTTACAACACCAAATGGTGGCAGGTCTATCTGGCCTTCATGATTAGCTGCACCCAAAACCAAAAAAAAGCCGAGTGGTCTTAGACTAACACCCATGGCTAACTCGGTTGTTTCAATTAGTACTATTCTTAGCACTTTCATCCCTGTTACGTGTGGTCTACATGGCCATCATGATTAGCCGAACAAAATACTACAATCCAACCTTTGCTCAGTCTTCATAGGCCCTTCATTGTCTGTATTTTGATAGTACAGTTCTTATTATTTTTATAGCTGATACAACACCGATTGGTGGCAGCTCTATATGGCCTGCATGATTAGCCGCACCCAATACAAAAATAAATCCAAGCGGTCTTGGATTAACACCCATGGCTAACTCTGTTGTTTTCAAGTAGTACTATTCTTAGCACTTTCATCTCATCATCCCTGTTACTTCCAGGACTCTCGGTGGTGGTCTACATGGCCATCATGATTAGCCTAACCAAATACTACAATCCAACCTTGGCTCAGTCTTCATAAGGCCCTTCATTGGCTGTATTTTGGTAGTACTGTTCTTATTAGTTTAATAGCTGATACAACACCGAATGGTGGCAGCTCTATATGGCATCATGAATAGCCGCACCCAAAGCCAAAAAAAAGCCAAGCGGTCTTGCACTAACACCCATGGCTAACTCTCTTGTTTCACGTTCTACTATTCTTAGCTCTTTCATCTCATCCCTGTTACTTCCAGGACTCTCAGTGGTGGTGGTCTACATGGCCATCATGATTACCCTCACCAAAATATAACAACAATACGTGCGTGCAGGGAACCAAGGTAAGGTTACTTCCTTTCGCAAAATCGAGTATAACAGTTGCAGGCAGTGGTTCTGACCCTGCATTATGGCTGCATCTCTCCCTAAAAGAGGCATGTGTTACAGAGTCTGTGGGCATGTATGCAAAGAGCTGGCCTGCCTAAAAAAAGGAGCAAGGCTGTACAGGTTGTTCTCCTTCAGCCGTTGTATATGCTGTCCCATGGCCACGACCCTCAACAACCACAACAGAATGAAACACCACATATGCCATCCTTTTGAACAACAGAGTACAGGTATGGCATTGATTTTAGTTACACGGCGATATTTATTATGAACCGTGAAATTGAAAACAAAAACATGATTGGACACCAAGTACAGTACAGGTCGTTCTCCTTCGGCCTTTTTAGAATAGTGTTCCGGACCCCCAATAAAAACAACAGTAGGAAAGAGGACATATGGCATCCTTTTGAACAATAGATGACAGGTAAGGCATAGATTTTACAAAGCCATAGATAATTTTTTTGCAACTGTGAAATAAAAAAAAACATTGATTGGACACCCAGCACACTTCTTTATCCTTAGGCCTTTTTATAAGAGGCTCCCGGAGCCTCAACTGAAACAACAGCATGAAAGAGGACATATGGCATCCTTGTGAACAATTGATTACAGTTAAGGCATTGATTTTAGAATCCCAGAGATAATTTATATGACCCTGGAAATAGAAAAAAAACATTGATTGGACACCCAGTACACTTCTTTATCCTTAGGCCTTTTTATAAGAGGCTCCCGGAGCCTCAACAGAAAAAACATTATGAAAGAGGACATATGTCATCCTTTTGAATAATAAATTACAGGAAAGGCATTGATTTTAGAATCCCAGAGATCATTAGTTGCAACCGGGAAATAGAAAAAAACATTGATTAGACACCAAGTACACTTATTTATTCTTAGGCCTTTTTAATAAGAGGGTCCTGGAGCCTCAACCGAAAAAACAGCATGAAAGAGGACATATGTCATCCTTTTGAATAATAGATTACAGGAAAGGTATTGATTTTAGAATCCCAGAGATCATTTATATGACCCAGGAAATAGAAAAAAACATTGATTAGACACCCAGTACACTTATTTATCCTCAGGCCTTTTTAATAAGATGGTCCCGGAGCCTCAACCGAAACAACAGCATGAAAGAGGACATATGTCATCCTTTTGAATAATAGATTACAGGAAAGGCATTGATTTTAGAATCCCAGAGATCATTTATATGACCCGGGAAATAGAAAAAAACATTGATTAGACACCCAGTACACTTATTTATCCTTAGGCCTTTTTAATAAGAGGGTCCCGGAGCCTCAACCGAAACAACAGCATGAAAGAGGACATATGTCATCCTTTTGAAAAATAGATTACAGGAAAGGCATTGATTTTAGAAACCCAGAGATCATTAGTTTCAACCGGGAAATAGAAAAAAACATTGATTAGACACCCAGTACACTTATTTATCCTCAGGCCTTTTTAATAAGAGGGTCCAGGAGCCTCAACCAAAACAACAGCATGAAAGAGGACATATGTCATCCTTTTGAATAATAGATTACAGGAAAGGCATTGATTTTAGAATCCCAGAGATCAATTATATGACCCGGGAAAGAGAAAAAATCATTGATTAGACACCCAGTACATTTATTTATTCTTAGGCCTTTTTAATAAGAGGGTCCCGGAGCCTCAACCGAAACAACAGCATGAAAGAGGACATATGTCATCCTTTTGAATAATAGATTAAAGGAAAGGCATTGATTTTAGAAACCCACAGATCATTATTTGAAACTGGGAAATAGAAAAAAACATTGATTAGACACCCAGTACACTTATTTATCCTCAGGCCTTTTTAATAAGAGGGTCCCGGAGCCTCAACCAAAACAACAACATGAAAGAGGACATATGTCATCCTTTTGAATAATAGATTACAGGAAAGGCATTGCTTTTAGAAACACAGACGGCTAGATTTAGAGTTTTGTCGGTAACGACCCGCGTAGCTAACGCTGGATTTTTTCTGGCCGCACCTTTAAAATAACTCTGCTATTGAGAGTCCACAGAATTGCTGTGTTAGGCTCCAAAAAGGGAGCGTACAGGCATATTTAACGCCACTGCAACTCTCGATACCAGAGTTGCTTACGGACGCGGCCAGCCTCAAAAACGTGATCGTGCACGATTCCCCCATAGGAAACAATGGGGCTGTTTGAGCTGATAAAAAACCTAACACCTGCAAAAAAGCAGCGTGCAGCTCCTAACGCAGCCCCATTGTTGTCTATGGGGAAACACTTCCTACGTCTGCACCTAACACTCTAACATGTACCCCGAGTCTAAACACCCCTAACCTTACACTTATTAACCCTTAATCTGCCGCCCCCCGCTATCGCTGACCCCTGCATATTATTTTTAACCCCTAATCTGCCGCTCCGTAAACCGCCGCTACTTACATTATCCCTATGTACCCCTAATCTGCTGCCCCTAACACCGCCGACCCCTATATTATATTTATTAACCCCTAATCTGCCCCCCACAATGTCGCCTCCACCTAACTACACTTATTAACCCCCAATCTGCCGAGCGGACCGCACCGCTATTATAATAAAGTTATTAACCCCTAATCCGCCTCACTAATCCTATAATAAATAGCATTAACCCCTAATCTGCCCTCCCTAACATTGCTGACACCTACCTTCAAACATTAACCCCTAATCTGCCGACTGGAGCTCACCGCTATTCTAATAAATTTATTAACCCCTAAAGCTAATTCTAACCCTAACACTAACACCCCCCTAAGTTAAATATAATTTAAATCTAACAAAATTAATTAACTCTTATTAAATAAATTATTCCTATCTAAAGCTACTTACCTGTAAAATAAACCCTAATATAGCTACAATATAAATTATAATTATATTATAGCTATTTTAGGATTTATATTCATTTTACAGGTAAGTTTGTATTTATTTTAACCAGGTACAATAGCTAAAATAGTTAAAATAATTACAAAATTACCTGTAAAATAAATCCTAACCTAAGTTACAATTAAACCTAACACTACACTATCAATAAATTAATTAAATAAAATACCTACAATTACCTACAATTAAACCTAACACTACACTATCAATACATTAATTAAATACAATATCTACAAATAAATACAATTAAATAAACTAACTAAAGTACAAAAAATAAAAAAGAACTAAGTTACAAAAAATAAAAAAATATTTACAAACATCAGAAAAATATTACAACAATTTTAAACTAATTACACCTACACTAAGCCCCCCTATTAAAATAACAAAGACCCCCAAAATAAAAAAATGCCCTACCCTATTCTAAATTACTAAAGTTCAAAGCTCTTTTACCTTACCAGCGCTGAACAGGGCCCTTTGCGGGGAATGCCCCAAAGAATTCAGCTCTTTTGCCTGTAAAAAAACACATACAATACCCCCCCCCCCAACATTACAACCCACCACCCACATACCCCTAATCTAACCCAAACCCCCCTTAAATAAACCTAACACTAAGCCCCTGAAGATCTTCCTACCTTATCTTCACCATACCAGGTTCACCGATCGATCCAGAAGAGCTCCTCCGATGTCCTGATCCAAGCCCAAGCAGGGGGCTGAAGATGTCCATGATCCGGCTGAAGTCATCATCCAAGCGAGAGCTGAAGAGGTCCATGATCCGGCTGAAGTCATCATCCAAGCGGGAGCTGAAGAGGTCCATGATCCGGCTGAAGTCTTCTATCAACGGCATCTTCAATCTTCTTTCTTCCGGATCCATCTTGAAGACCTCCGATGCGGAACATCCTGCTGGCCCGACGGACTACCGACGAATGAAGGCTCCTTTAAGGGACGTCATCCAAGATGGCGTCCCTCGAATTCCGATTGGCTGATAGGATTCTATCAGCCAATTGAAATTAAGGTAGGAAAATTCTGATTGGCTGATGGAATCAGCCAATCAGAATCAAGTTCAATCCGATTGGCTGATCAAATCAGCCAATCAGATTGAGCTCGCATTCTATTGGCTGTTCCGATCAGCCAATAGAATGCAAGCTCAATCTGATTGGCTGATCGGATCGGCCAATCGGATTGAACTTGATTCTGATTGGCTGATTCCATCAGCCAATCAGAATTTTCCTACCTTAATTCCGATTGGATGATAGAATCCTATCAGCCAATTGGAATTCAAGGGACGCCATCTTGGATGACGTCCCTTAAAGGAGCCTTCATTCGTCGGTAGTCCGTCGGGCCAGCAGGATGTTCCGCGTCGGAGGTCTTCAAGATGGATCCGGAAGATAGAAGATTGAAGATGCCGTTAATAGAAGACTTCAGCCGGATCATGGACCACTTCAGCTCCCGCTTGGATGATGACTTCAGCCGGATCATGGACCTCTTCAGCTCCCGCTTGGATGATGACTTCAGCCAGATCATGGACATCTTCAGCCCCCTGCTTGGGCTTGGATCAGGACATCGGAGGAGCTCTTCTGGATCGATCGGTGAACCTGTTATGGTGAAGATAAGGTAGGAAGATCTTCAGGGGCTTAGTGTTAGGTTTATTTAAGGGGGGTTTGGGTTAGATTAGGGGTATGTGGGTGGTTGGTTGTAATGTTGGGGGGGTATTGTATTTTTTTTTTTTACAGGCAAAAGAGCTGAATTCTTTGGGGCATGCCCCGCAAAGGGCCCTGTTCAGGGCTGGTAAGGTAAAAGAGCTTTGAACTTTAGTAATTTAGAATAGGGTAGGGCATTTTTTTTATTTTGGGGGTCTTTGTTATTTTATTAGGGGGCTTAGAGTAGGTGTAATTAGTTTAAAATTGTTGTAATATTTTTCTGATGTTTGTAAATATTTTTTTATTTTTTGTAACTTAGTTCTTTTTTATTTTTTGTACTTTAGTTAGTTTATTTAATTGTATTTATTTGTAGATATTGTATTTAATTAATTAATAGATAGTGTAGTATTAGGTTTAATTGTAGATAATTGTAGATATTGTATTTAATTTATTGATAGTCTGCCGCCCCCGCTATCGCTGACCCCTGCATATTATATTTAACCCCTAATCTGCCGCTCCGTAAACCGCCGCTACTTACATTATCCCTATGTACCCCATATCTGCTGCCCCTAACACCGCCGACCCCTATATTATATTTATTAACCCCTAATCTGCCCCCCACAATGTCGCCTCCACCTAACTACACTTATTAACCCCCAATCTGCCGAGCGGACCGCACCGCTATTATAATAAAGTTATTAACCCCTAATCCGCCTCACTAACCCTATAATAAATAGCATTAACCCCTAATCTGCCCTCCCTAACATTGCCGACACCTACCTTCAAACATTAACCCCTAATCTGCCGACTGGAGCTCACCGCTATTCTAATAAATGTATTAACCCCTAAAGCTAATTCTAACCCTAGCACTAACACCCCCCTAAGTTAAATATAATTTAAATCTAACGAAATTAATTAACTCTTATTAAATAAATTATTCCTATCTAAAGCTACTTACCTGTAAAATAAACCCTAATATAGCTACAATATAAATTATAATTATATTATAGCCATTTTAGGATTTATATTTATTTTACAGGTAACTTTGTATTTATTTTAACCAGGTACAATAGCTAAAATAGTTAAAATAATTACAAAATTACCTGTAAAATAAATCCTAACCTAAGTTACAATTAAACCTAACACTACACTATCAATAAATTAATTAAATAAAATACCTACAATTACCTACAATTAAACCTAACACTACACTATCAATACATTAATTAAATACAATATCTACAAATAAATACAATTAAATAAACTAACTAAAGTACAAAAAATAAAAAAGAACTAAGTTACAAAAAATAAAAAAATATTTACAAACATCAGAAAAATATTACAACAATTTTAAACTAATTACACCTACTCTAAGCCCCCCTATTAAAATAACAAAGACCCCCAAAATAAAAAAATGCCCTACCCTATTCTAAATTACTAAAGTTCAAAGCTCTTTTACCTTACCAGCGCTGAACAGGGCCCTTTGCGGGGCATGCCCCAAAGAATTCAGCTCTTTTGCCTGTAAAAAAACACATACAATACCCCCCCCAACATTACAACCCACCACCCACATACCCCTAATCTAACCCAAACCCCACTTAAATAAACCTAACACTAAGCCCCTGAAGATCTTCCTACCTTATCTTCACCATACCAGGTTCACCGATCGATCCAGAAGAGCTCCTCCGATGTCCTGATCCAAGCCCAAGCAGGGGGCTGAAGATGTCCATGATCCGGCTGAAGTCATCATCCAAGCGAGAGCTGAAGAGGTCCATGATCCGGCTGAAGTCATCATCCAAGCGGGAGCTGAAGAGGCCCATGATCCGGCTGAAGTCTTCTATCAACGGCATCTTCAATCTTCTTTCTTCCGGATCCATCTTGAAGACCTCCGATGCGGAACATCCTGCTGGCCCGATGGACTACCGACGAATGAAGGCTCCTTTAAGGGACGTCATCCAAGATGGCATCCCTCGAATTCCGATTGGCTGATAGGATTCTATCAGCCAATCGGAATTAAGGTAGGAAAATTCTGATTGGCTGATGGAATCAGCCAATCAGAATCAAGTTCAATCCGATTGGCTGATCAAATCAGCCAATCAGATTGAGCTCGCATTCTATTGGCTGTTCCGATCAGCCAATAGAATGCAAGCTCAATCTGATTGGCTGATCGGATCGGCCAATCGGATTGAACTTGATTCTGATTGGCTGATTCCATCAGCCAATCAGAATTTTCCTACCTTAATTCCGATTGGATGATAGAATCCTATCAGCCAATTGGAATTCGAGGGACGCCATCTTGGATGACTTCCCTTAAAGGAGCCTTCATTCGTCGGTAGTCCGTCGGGCCAGCAGGATGTTCCGCGTCGGAGGTCTTCAAGATGGATCCGGAAGATAGAAGATTGAAGATGCCGTTAATAGAAGACTTCAGCCGGATCATGGACCACTTCAGCTCCCGCTTGGATGATGACTACAGCCGGATCATGGACCTCTTCAGCCCCCTGCTTGGGCTTGGATCAGGACATCGGAGGAGCTCTTCTGGATCGATCGGTGAACCTGGTATGGTGAAGATAAGGTAGGAAGATCTTCAGGGGCTTAGTGTTAGGTTTATTTAAGGGGGGTTTGGGTTAGATTAGGGGTATGTGGGTGGTTGGTTGTAATGCGGGGGGGGTATTGTATGTGTTTTTTTACAGGCAAAAGAGCTGAATTCTTTGGGGCATGCCCCGCAAAGGGCCCTGTTCAGGGCTGGTAAGGTAAAAGAGCTTTGAACTTTAGTAATTTAGAATAGGGTAGGGCATTTTTTTATTTTGGGGGTCTTTGTTATTTTATTAGGGGGCTTAGAGTAGGTGTAATTAGTTTAAAATTGTTGTAATATTTTTCTGATGTTTGTAAATATTTTTTTATTTTTTGTAACTTAGTTCTTTTTTATTTTTTGTACTTTAGTTAGTTTATTTAATTGTATTTATTTGTAGATATTGTATTTAATTAATGTATTGATAGTGTAGTGTTAGGTTTAATTGTAGGTAATTGTAGGTATTTTATTTAATTAATTAATTGATAGTGTAGTGTTAGGTTTAATTGTAACTTAGGTTAGGATTTATTTTACAGGTAATTTTGTAATTATTTTAACTATTTTAGCTATTAAATAGTTCTTAAATATTTAATAGCTATTGTATCTGGTTAAAATAAATACAAAGTTGCCTGTAAAATAAATATAAATCCTAAAATAGCTATAATATAATTATAATTTATGTTGTAGCTATATTAGGGTTTATTTTACAGGTAAGTATTTAGCTTTAAATAGGAATAATTTATTTAATAAGAGTTAATTTATTTTGTTAGAATAAAATTATATTTAACTTAGGGGGTTTTAGGGTTAAAATTAGCTTTAGGGGTTAAAAAATGTATTAGAGTAGCAGTGAGCTCCGATCGGCAGATTAGGGGTTAATACTATTTATTATAGGGTTTTTGAGGCGGGAGTGAGGCGGATTAGGGGTTAATAACTTTATTATAGTAGCGGTGAGATTCGCTTGGCAGAATAGGGGTTAATAAGTGTAGGCAGGTGGAGGCGACGTTGAGGGGGGCAGGTTAGGGGTTAATAAATATAATATAGGGGTCGCCGGTGTTAGGGGCAGCAGATTAGGGGTACATAGCTATAATGTAGCTGGCGGTGGCGTGCGGACGGCAGATTAGGGGTTAATAAGTGTAGGTAGCTGGCGGCGACGTTGTGGGGGGAAGATTAGGGGTTAATAAATATAATATAGGGGTCGGCGGTGTTAGGGGCAGCAGATTAGGGGTACATAAGGATAATGTAGGTGGCGGTCGGCAGATTAGGGGTTAAAAAAAATTAATCTAGTGTCGGCGATGTGGGGGGGGCTCGGTTTAGGGGTACATAGGTAGTTTATGGGTGTTAGTGTACTTTAGAGCACAGTAGTTAAGAGCTTTATGAACCGGTGTTAGCCCAAAAAGCTCTTAACTACTGACTTTTTTCTGCGGCTGGAGTTTTGTCGTTAGAATTCTAACGCTCACTTCAGACACGACTCTAAATACCGGAGTTAGGAAGATCCCATTGAAAAGATAGGAAACGCAATTGACGTAAGGGGATCTGCGGTATGGAAAAGTTGCAGCTGAAAAGTGAGCGTTAGACCCTTTCCTGACTGACTCCAAATACCGGCGGTAGCCTAAAACCAGCGTTAGGAGCCTCTAACGCTGGTTTTCACGGCTACTGCCAAACTCCAAATCTAGGCCAGAGATAATTAGTTGCAACCTGGAAATCTAAAAAAACATTGAATAGACACCCAGTACACTTCTTTATCCATAGGCCTTTTTAGCAGAGTCTCCAGGACCCTCAACAAAAACAAGAGCAGGGAGGTGGGCATAGGAGTACAATGGAGTGTGACAATAATAATGTGAAGGGGAAGATTGCGGAGTTGTGGCATTTTAATTTTGTTATCGTGGGAAGTACTTACAATGACCTTTCTCTGGTGAATCCATATTGCAAATGTGTCTTTTAAGGCACTGTTTGTCTATTTTTTGAATATCAGCATTTGGTAATTTAAGCTCAACTTAAGGCTGGTGAGAACCAACCTTTCTTCTGGCTGTTTGCAAATGTTGTGGCTCTACACTACCCAGATGTCTCCAACATCACCAGAAACACTAGACAGCGACTCTTGGGAAATTCCTGGAGTGTTCCAGTAGCCATCTCTTTGCGCCCCGAAAGGAATACTTTATCAGTGTTTTTGTATACATCCGACAACAGCTTCGGAGACTGTGGTGACGCACATGTTATTTACTGTTGTTCCAGCTGTGGCAATATCAATTGACATTAAAAAGGTAAGATTTTGGGGGGGAGCCTATAGCTGTTGCGGTAGGACGTGTATTTGAGGAGCTCCAGGTCTTACAATTTACTTTGAAGTTAGTTTTCAACCTTAATTTAATTTTCTTTTTGGGATTCATAGTCACACTTTCTGGGGCTATCCAAGAGGAGCCTGGAGATACCTTACTCATATCGGCTTACCTATGTTCCTCAGCTGTCTGCATTACAGCTAGCCGCGACACTGAGAGGCCTCTCTAGCCTGATAGTGCTGTCAAAGCTGCCGCCAATATACCCCCCCAGGACCCTGGGTTATCAAACCAGTTCTATAGTAACTGGACAACTCGTTAATCACAACTATTGACAAAGAGAAGGAAAAGCACTAGTCACCCCTTATATCAACGCGTACGGAGACCTGTATTTTGCATTTCCAATATGGCGCCGGACACCCAACTAATCCTGAATGAAAAAAAAAGGTAAGATTTGGAGACTAGTGACGCACATTTTATGCACGCTGTGGCAATTGCAATTTGCATTAAAAAGAATCTGCTAACAACCACTACCTACGACCACACCTGACTCCTGAAGTCATGCTTCAGTTAGTAACTCAAGTTAAATTTTTTTTTTTTTTTTTATTATTATGCTCAGCAGATTCAAAACATACCATTCTTCTAGTCATATCACACGACATGTAAAAATGCTGCATGGAAAATGGCAGTGTGCAAAGTCATAATCTTAGTTAACCTATAAGTGCATTACATTTTTTAAAATAAACAAAAATGCTGAGAAAAAAAAAAAAGGAAAGAGGACATATAGCATCCTTTTGAACAATAGATTACATTTAAGGCATTGATTTGAGAAACCCAGAGATAATTTGTTGCAACCGGGAAATCTAAAAAAACCTTGATTAGACACCCAGTACACTTATTTATCCTTAGGCCTTATTAGCAGAGGCTCCAGGACCCTCAACAAAACCAGCAGCAGGAAAGAGGACATATGGCATCCTTTTGAAAAATAGATTTCTGGAAAGGCATTGATTTTAGAAACCCGGGGATAATTTGTTTCAACCGGGAAATCTAAAAAAACATTGATTAGACACCCAGTACAAATATTTATCCTTAGGCCTTTTTAGCAGACGCTCCAGGACCCTCAACAGAAACAACAGCATGAAAGAGGACATATGGCATCCTTGTGAACAATTGATTACAGTTAAGGCATTGATTTTAGAATCCCAGAGATCATTTATATGAACCGGGAAATAGAAAAAAACATTGATTGGACACCCAGTACAATTCTTTATCCTTAGGCCTTTTTATCAGAGGCTCCCGGAGCCTCAACAGAAACAACATCATGAAAAGGACATATGGCATCCTTGTGAATAATAGATTACAGGAAAGGCATTGATTTTAGAAACACAGGGATAATTTGTTGCAACCGTGAAATCTAAAAAAAGATTGATTAGACACCAAGTACACTTATTTATCCTTATGCCTTTTTAGCAGAGGCTCCAGGACCCTCAACAAAACCAGCAGCAGGAAAGAGGACATATGGCATCCTTTTGAAAAATAGATTTCTGGAAAGGCATTGATTTTAGAAACCCGGGGATAATTTGTTTCAACCGGGAAATCTAAAAAAACATTGATTAGACACCCAGTACAAATATTTATCCTTAGGCCTTTTTATCAGAGGCTCCCGGAGCCTCAACAGAAACAACATCATGAAAAAGGACATATGGCATCCTTGTGAATAATAGATTACAGGAAAGGCATTGATTTTAGAAACACAGGGATAATTTGTTGCAACCGTGAAATCTAAAAAAAGATTGATTAGACACCAAGTACACTTATTTATCCTTATGCCTTTTTAGCAGAGGCTCCAGGACCCTCAACAAAACCAGCAGCATGAAAGAGGACATATGGCATCCTTTTGAAAATTATATTAAAGGAAAGGCATTGATTTTAGAAACACAGAGATCATTAGTTGCAACCGTGAAATCTAAAAAAAACATAGATTAGACACCCAGTACACTTCTTTATCCTTAGGCCTTTTTATAAGAGGCTCCCGATCAGAGCCTCAACAGAAACAACAGCATGAAAGAGGACATATGGCATCCTTGTGAATAATCGATTACAGGAAAGGCATTGATTTTAGAAACCCGGGGATAATTTGTTGCAACCGTAAAATCCAAAAAAACATTGATTAGACACCCATTACACTTATTTATCCTTAGGCCTTTTTGTAGCAAAGGCTCCAGGACCCTCAACAAAACCAGCAGCAGGAAAGAGGACATATGGCATCCTTTTGAAAGGAAAAGGCATTGATTTTAGAAACCCGGAGATAATTTGTTGCAACCGGGAATTTGAATCAAACAAATGATTCGATGGACACCCAGTACACTTCTTTTTCCTTCGGCCTTTTTATAATAGGGTCTAGGACCCTAAAAAAAAACACCAGCAGGAAAGAGGAGGTATGGCATCCTTTTGAACAATAGAGTACAGGAACAGCATTGATTTTACAAACCCAGAGATAATTTTGGTCAAATGTGAAATAGAAAAAAATTGAGTGGACACCCAGTACACCTCTTTCTTCTTAGGCCTTTTTATAAGAGGGTCCAGGACCCTCAAACAAAATACCAGCAGGAAAGAGAACATATGGCATCCTTTTGAACAATAGAGTACTGGTACGGCATTGATTTTAGAAACCCACAGATAATTGTTTGGAAAAGTGAAATAGCCCCAAAAACCATGCTTGGACTCCCACTCCAGGTCGTTCTCCTTCAGCTTTTTTATAAGAGGGTCCAGCACCCTCAACAGAAACAACTGCAGGAAACACCACCACATATGCCATCCTTTTGCACAAGCGAGTACAGGTATGGCATCCATTTTAGAAACCCAGAGATAATTGAGAGGAACCAGGAACATTTTTCTAAAAATTTGATGGAGCACCCATTACTGGTCGTTCTCCTTCAGCTTTTTATACCATGGGCCACGACCGGCAACAGGCACAACAGCATGAAACACCACATATGCCACCCTTTTGCACAATAGAGTACAGGTATGGCATAGATGGAACACGGAGATAATTTAGAGCAACCAAGAGATGGATAAAGATGCTTGGTCGGTCCTCCTCCTTCAAATTTGTGGCATTTTGCGTTCAATTTAATGGTCCACAAGATATGAGTGGTTTGCTAAGTTGTATCGCCCAATGTCAGTCCCTTCGGGATCCAGCCCTCATTCATTTTTATAAATGTGAGATAGTCAAGGCTTTTTTGACCTAGGCGACTTCTCTTCTCAGTGATAAAACCTCCTGCTGCACTGAAAGTCCTTTTGGACAGGACACTTGAAGCGGGGCAGGCCAGAAGTTCCATTGCAAATTGGGATAGCTCAGGCCACAAGTCCAGCCTGCACACGCAGTAGTCAAGGGGTCCATCGCTCCTGAGAGTGTCGAGATCCGCAGTTAAAGCTAGGTAGTCTGCTACCTGTCGGTTGAGTCTTTCTCTAAGGCTGGATCCCGAAAGGCTCTGATGGTGCATGGGAGTTAAAAAGGTACGCATATCCTCCATCAACAAGACGTCAGGAAAGCGTCTGGTCCTTGCCGCTGTGGTCGTGGGAGGAGGAGGATTAATTTCATCTCTTCCCCTGTTACATTCCCGTGGTGCTGTGACATCACCCTTATACACTGTGTAAAGCATAGTTTTTAATTTATTATGAAAATCCTCCATCCTTTCTGACTTGCGGGAATTTGTTAACATTTCAGGCACTTTATGCTTATACCGGGGGTTGAGGAGCGTGGACACCCAGTACAGATCGTTCTCCTTCAGCTTTTTTATACAAGGGTCCCTCAACAGGCACGACAGCATGAAAGAACCCATTTGAACAAGGTTGGATTGCTGAGCTAATCATGTCCCTTCCTCTTCCTTACTGATCTCACTGATGGTATCTTCTTCCCCCAGCCACGTACAACACCACGGGTACCAGAGAGGTGACAACAATGAGCACCCTGGGATGCCTGTTGTGCTCGGTCTTTCCTCCTCCTCCTCAAAGCCACATTCCTCCTCTGACTCCTCTTCCTCACAATCCTCTTCCTGCGTTGCCGCAGGTCCAGCAAGCAATTGCTGATTCGGCTGGTTGTGGGGGTGATGGACACCACAACTCTCCCCCCGCTTCCTCTTCACGCTCATCTACTGCCTGATCCAGTACTCTTCGCAGGGCATGCTCCAGGAAGAAACAAATGGTATGATGTCACTGATGGTGCCTTCGGTGTGACTGACAAGGTTTGATCACCTCCTCAAAAGGACGCATGAGCCTACAGGCATTGCGCATGAGCGTCAGTAATTTGGAAAAAATATCCCCAGCTCCCCAGAGGCTGGCCTAGCACCCCGGTCATACAAATACTCATTAACAGCTTTTCTTGTTGGAGCAGGCGGTCAAACATTAGGAGTGTTGAATTCCACTGTGTCGGGCTGTCGCAAAGCAAGCGCCTCAGTGGCAGGTTGTTTCGATGCTGGATATCGGACAAGTGCGCCATGGCAGTGTAGGAATGCCTGAAATGGCCACGCACCTTCCTGGCCTGCTTCAGGATGTCCTGTAAGCCTGGGTACTTATGACAAATCATTGTACAATTAGATTACACACATGTGCCATGCACGGCACATGTGTCAACTTGCCCAATTTCAATGCTGCCACCAAATTACTTCCTTTGTCAGAAACAACCTTGCCATCTCCAGTTGGTGCGGAGGTCAGCCAACTGATCCACCTGTGCATTCAGGGTGGTCACGAGTGCTGGTGCAGTGTGACTCTCCACTTTCAGGCAAGTCAACCCCAAGACGGCGTGACACAGCCGTACCCGGGATGTAGCATAGTACCTGGGGAGCTGGGGGGGTGCCATAGATGTGGAGCAAGACGCAGAAGTTGAAGAGGACTCAGCCGAGGAAGAGGTTATGAAGAGGATGGAGGTAGGAGGAGTAGAGTAGGTAGCAGCAGGCCTTCCTGCAAGTCGTGGTGGTGTCACCAACTTTTTCTGCAGAGCCACACATTCCATGCTTGTCAGAAGTCATCAGGTTACCAATGTAGGTGATATACCCAGTGTAGGTGATATACCTGCCCTGACCATGCTTTGCAGACCAGCTATCCGTGGCCATATGGACCCGTTTGCCCAACACTGTGTGCCAGACATGCCATAACTTCCTTTCTCAAAACAGAGTACAGGTTTGGGATTTGCCTTTTGTGAAAAGAAATTTTGGCCAGGTACCTTCCACTGCGTGTCCCAATAGATACAATTTTTTGAAAGCATCAGACTCCAGCAGCTAGTATGGTAAATGCTGGTGGGCTAAGAGTTCAGACAAGCCAGCTGTCAGACGCCCGGGCAAGGGGGGTGACTTTGAGAAATTGGCTTCTTACGCTCAAACATGGTCCTTTACAGACACCTGACTGTGGGCAGATTACCACGAACTGCTACGTAAGAGAGACTGAGTGGAGGATGGTTGAGAGGGGGCAAGGAGGACAGCACTGGTTGACGTGGCTGAAGATTGCTGGAGCAGGAGGAGGAGGGGCGGCTTTCACTTTTGTGTGCTGCTTCTACTCATGTGTTCTTTCCCATCGGCCTTTGTAATGTGAGACCATGTGCCTTCACAAAGCAGTTGTACCTAGGTGGCTTGTTGGACTTCCCATGACTCAGTTTCTTTTGCACAGGTTGCAAATGGCATCGCTGTTGTCAGAGGCAGACACACAAAAAAAAAATGCCACACTGCTGAGCTCTGCGATGACGGCATTCATGGTGGTGGCAACAGCATGCGTTGATGGGCGTCGGTGTGCTGTCTGGCTGACCCCTGGTGATTATTCATGCTATCTGACTGTGCCATTAGCTCCTTGAGATGACCTCCCCATGCTTCCAAATAGTCTCCTCCTCCTCCTCTCTGTCTCCCCATCTGAACTTTCCCCCCTCTTCTTCTTCTCTTCCAGCAGGCACCCACGTGACATCCACCGACACATCATCATCAACCACTTCACTTGTATCTGAAACATCAAGAAAGGAAGCAGCAGCGGGTACAACATCATCATTATCATCATCATCACACCGTACCTCCATGTCGGTAATGCTTCCTGACTGAGACTGATCACTATTATCTACATCCTCTGTCAATGATGGTTGCGCATCACTCATTTCTTCCAAATGATGTGTCAATAACTCCTGTGACAGATCAAGTGAAGCGGCTTGTGGTGGCTAGTGTTTGGTCGTGGCGGCAGGCGGGGGAGTGGCACTGGTCACTTGAGACCTGCCCAAAGCACAGCTGGACTTAGATGGTGCGTCAAGGTTAGGAGGACTAGCAGCGGAAGCTGAAGAAGATTGGGTGTCCTGTGTTAGCCATTCAACTAGGTCCTCCTCAGAAGTTTTCGCGTCTTCCCTGGCACCCGGCGTCTGAACAATGTGCATATTTGTAGGGTCTAAAGGAATCACAGCACCACAACCACGACCACGGAACCTGCTTGGTGGCCTGCCTCTGCCTGTCATTTTTTTTTCAATGGACACTAACAATACTATTACACCAATTGAGTGGTGGCACTGTGAAAGTGGGCACAGTATACACTGTGAGACTGACAACAACAAAAAAGACAGATGTTTTAAAAATCACAAATTGTTAATTTTTTAAAAGTACTGTGACAACTAATATGATTGTTTGGCACTAGTTGGCAAATGGGCCTGTCTGGCACACACGCTGGGAGAAAAGAAACTGCAATTCAATGGCACTAGGAGACTGAAGAATCACAGTCAAAACAGTTGATTAACAAAAATTCCAATCCTGTTACAATAAATATGATTGGTGGCACTAATTGTCTAGTTGGGACTGGCACACAGGCAGGCAGGCAGGCAGGAGGAAAATGCAATTCAAGGAGGGCACTAGTAGACTGCAGCTTGACAGTCAAAACAGTGATGATTGACAAATTTTGCAATACTGTTAAAATAAATATGATTGCTGGCACTAATTGGATAGTTGGGCCTGGCACACAGGCTGGCAGGCAGTAGAAATGTGCAATTCAATGGCACGAGCAAACTGAGGATTAAGATCAACAATCAAATTTTTTTTAATTTTAATTCATAACTATACTGTGACAACAATTATGATTGGTGTAAATAGTTGGCAAGACGGCCTGGCACAAAAGGCTGGCAGGCAGGAGGTAGATTCAATTCAAGGACACTAGGACACTGATTACTGACAGTCAAAACCAGTGATGATTGACAATTTTTTGCAAATACTGTTAAAAGAAATATGATTGCTAGCAATAATTGGCTAGGTGGCCCTGGTACACAGGCTACAAGGCAGGAGGAAAGTGCAATTCAATGGCACGAGCAAACTGAGGATTCACAACAACTATTACCAAAAAACTTAATTTTTAATTATTAAGAATACTGTGACAACAAATATGATTGGTGTAAATATTTTTCAAGTAGGCCTGGCACACAGGCTTGGAAGGCAGTAGAAAAGTGCAATTCTAGGGCACGAGCAAACTGACCGCTAGATTTGGAGTTTTGTCGGTAACGACCTGAAAAAACTAACGCCGGCTTTTTTCTGGCCGCACCATAAAAATAACTCTGGTATTGAGAGTCCACATAAAGGCTTGCGTTAGGCTCCAAAAAGGAGCGTAGAGCATTTTTAACGCAGCTTCAACTCTCAATACCAGAGTTGCTTACGGACGCGGCCAGCCTCAAAAACGTGCTCGTGCACGATTCCCCCATAGGAAACAATGGGGCTGTTTGAGCTGAAAAAAAACCTAACACCTGCAAAAAAGCCGCGTTCAGCTCTTAACGCAGCCCCATTGTTTGCTATGGGGAAACACTTCCTACGTCTGCACCTAACACTCTAACATGTACCCCGAGTCTAAATACCCCTAACCTTACACTTATTAATCCCTAATCTGCTGCCCCCACTATCGCTGACACCTGCATTTTATTTTTAACCCCTAATCTGCCGCTCCGTAAACCGCCGCTACTTACATTATCTCTATGTACCCCTAATCTGCTGCCCCTAACACCGCCGACCCCTATATTATATTTATTAACCCCTAATCTGCCCCCCACAATGTCGCAGCCAGCTACCTACAATAATTAACCCCTAATCTGCCGACCGCAAAGCGCTGCCACCTACGTTATCCTTATGTACCCCTAATCTGCTGCCCCTAACACTGCCGACCCCTGTATTATATTTATTAACCCCTAATCTGCCCCCCACAATGTCGCCTCCACCTGCCTACACTTATTAACCCCTAATCTGCCGACCGGAGCTCACCGCTATTCTAATAAATGTATTAACCCCTAAAGCTAAGTCTAACCCTAACACTAACACCCCCCCTAAGTTAAATATAATTTACATCTAACAAAATTAATTAACTCTTATTAAATAAATTATTCCTATTTAAAGATAAATACTTACCTGTAAAATAAATCCTAATATAGCTACAATATAAATTATAATTACATTGTAGCTATTTTAGGATTAATATTTATTTTACAGGTAACTTTGTATTTATTTTAACCAGGTACAATAGCTATTAAATAGTTAAGAACTATTTAATAGCTAAAATAGTGAAAATAATTACAAAATTACCTGTAAAATAAATACTAACCTAAGTTACAATTAAACCTAACACTACACTATCAATAAATTAATTAAATAAACTACCTACAATTACCTACAATTAACCTAACACTACACTATCAATAAATTAATTAAATACAATTCCTACAAATAAATACAATTAAATAAACTAGCTAACGTACAAAAAATAAAAAAGAACTAAGTTACAAAAAATAAAAAAATATTTACAAACATAAGAAAAATATTACAACAATTTTAAACTAATTACACCTACTCTAAGCCCCCTAATAAAACAACAAAGCCCCCCAAAATAAAAATGCCCTACCCTATTCTAAATTACTAAAGTTAAAAGCTCTTTTACCTTACCAGCCCTGAACAGGGCCCTTTGCGGGGCATGCCCCAAGAAGTTCAGCTCTTTTGCCTGTAAAAAAAAACATACAATACTCCCCCCCCAACATTACAACCCACCACCCACATACCCCTAATCTAACCCAAACCCCCCTTAAATAAACCTAACACTAAGCCCCTGAAGATCATCCTACCTTGTCTTCACCTCACCGGGTATCACCGATCCGTCCTGGCTCCGATATCTTCATCCAACCCAAGCGGGGGCTAGACATCCACTGAAGAAGTCCAGAAGAGGGTCCAAAGTCTTCATCCTATCCGGAAAGAAGAGGCGATCCGGACCAGCAACCATCTTGATCCAAGTGGCATCTTCTATCTTCATCCGATGACGACCGGCTCCATCCTGAAGACCTCCACCGCGGACCCATCTTCTTCCGGCGACGTCCAACTGAAGAATGACGGTTCCTTTAAGGGACGTCATCCAAGATGGCGTCCCTAGAATTCCGATTGGCTGATAGGATTCTATCAGCCAATCGGAATTAAGGTAGGAATATTCTGATTGGCTGATGGAATCAGCCAATCAGAATCAAGGTCAATCCAATTGGCTGATCCAATCAGCCAATCAGATTGAGCTCGCATTCTATTGGCTGTTCCGGTGGTGGGTTTGTAATGTTGGGGGGGGGGGTATTGTATGTTTTTTTTTAGGCAAAAGAGCTGAACTTCTTGGGGCATGCCCCGCAAAGGGCCCTGTTGAGGGCTGGTAAGGTAAAAGAGCTTTTAACTTTAGTAATTTAGAATAGGGTAGGGCATTTTTTATTTTGGGGGGCTTTGTTGTTTTATTAGGGGGCTTAGAGTAGGTGTAATTAGTTTAAAATTGTTGTAATATTTTTCTTATGTTTGTAAATATTTTTTTATTTTTTGTAACTTAGTTCTTTTTTATTTTTTGTTACTTTAGCTAGTTTATTTAATTGTATTTATTTGTAGGAATTGTATTTAATTAATTTATTGATATTTAGTGTTAGGTTTAATTGTAATTTAGGTTAGTATTTATTTTACAGGTAATTTTGTAATTATTTTCACTATTTTAGCTATTAAATAGTTCTTAACTATTTAATAGCTATTGTACCTGGTTAAAATAAATACAAAGTTACCTGTAAAATAAATATTAATCCTAAAATAGCTATAATATAATTATAATTTATATTGTAGCTATATTAGGATTTATTTTACAGGTAAGTACTTATCTTTAAATAGGAATAATTTATTTAATAAGAGTTAATTAATTTCGTTAGATGTAAATTATATTTAATTTAGGGGGGTGTTAGTGTTAGGGTTAGACTTAGCTTTAGGGGTTAATACATTTATTAGAGTAGCGGTGAGCTCCAGTCGGCAGATTAGGGGTTAATAATTGAAGTTAGGTGTCGGCGATGTTAGGGAGGGCAGATTAGAGGTTAATACTATTTATTATAGGGTTAGTGATGCGGATTAGGGGTAATAACTTTATTATAGTAGCGCTCAGGTCGCGCTCGGCAGATTAGGGGTTAATAAGTGTAGGCAGGTGGAGGCGACATTGTGGGGGGCAGATTAGGGGTTAATAAATATAATATAGGGGTCGGCGGTGTTAGGGGCTGCAGATTAGGGGTACATAAGGATAACGTAGGTGGCGGCGCTTTGCGGTCGGCAGATTAGGGGTTAATAAGTGTAGGCAGATGGAGGCGACGTTGAGGGGGGCAGATTAGGGGTTAATAAATATAATACAGGGGTCGGCGGTGTTAGGGGGAGCAGTTAGGGGTACATAAGGATAACGTAGGTGGCGGGTCGGCAGATTAGGGGTTAAAAATTTTTATTTGAGTGTCGGCGATGGTGGGGGGACCTCGGTTTAGGGGTATATAGTAGTTTATGGGTGTTAGTGTACTTTAGAGCACAGTAGTTAAGAGCTTTATAAACCGGCGTTAGCCCAGAAAGCTCTTCACTACTGACTTTTTTCCTGCGGCTGGAGTTTTGTCGTTAGATGTCTAACGCAAACTTCAGAAACGACTCTAAATACCGGAGTTAGAAAAATTCCCATTGAAAAGATAGGATACGCAATTGACGTAAGGGGATCTGCGTTATGGAAAAAGTCGCGGCTGAAAAGTGAGCGTTAGACCCTATTTTGAGTGACTCCAAATACGGCGGTAGCCTAAAACCAGCGTTAGGAGCCTCTAACGCTGGTTTTCACGGCTAACGCCCAAACTCCAAATCTAGGTTCTGAGATTAAGTCAACAATCAAGAATTTTTTAATTTTAATTAGTAACTGTACTGTGACACAATTATGATTGGTGTAAATAGTTGGCAAGATGGCCTGGCACAAAAGGCTGGCAGGCAGGAGGTAAATGCAATTCAAGGACACTAGGACACTGATTACTGACAGTCAAAACAGTGATGATTGACAGTTTTTGCAAATACTGTTAAAAGAAATATGATTGCTGGCATAATTGGCTAGGTGGGCCTAGCACACAGCAGGCTGCAAGGCAGGAGGAAAGTGCAATTCAATGGCACCAGCAAACTGAGGATTCACAACAACTATTACCAAAAATTTTAATTTTTAATTATTTAGAATACTGTGACAACAAATATGATTGGTGTAAATATTTTTCAAGTAGGCCTGGCACACAGGCTTGGAAGGCAGTAGAAAAGTGCAATTCTAGGGCACGAGCAAACTGAGGATTAAGATCAACAATCAAGAATTTTTTTAATTTTAATTAGTAATTGTACTGTGACAACAATTATGATTGGTGTAAATAGTTGGCAAGATGGCCTGGCACAAAAGGCTGGCAGGCAGGAGGTAAATTCAATTCAAGGACACTAGGAGACTGAATACTGACAGTCAAAACAGTGATGATTGACAATTTTTGCAATACTGTTAAAAGAATTATGATTGCTGGAAATAAATGGCTAGGTGGGCCTGGCAGACAGGCTGCAAGGCAGGAGGAAAGTGCAATTCAATGGCACAAGCAAACTGAGGATTCACAACAACTATTACCAAAAATTTAAATTTTTTATTATTAAGAATACTGTGACAACAAATATGATTGGTGTAAATATTTTTCAAGTAGGCCTGGCACACAGGCTTGGAAGGCAGTAGAAAAGTGCAATTCTAGGCACGAGCAAACTGAGGATTAAGATCAACAATCACATTTTTTTAATTTTAATTAGTAACTATACTGTCTGTGACAACAATTATGATTGGTGTAAATAGTTGGCAAGATGGCCTGGCACAAAAGGCTGGCAGGCAGGAGGTAAATGCAATTCAAGGACACTAGGAGACTAAATACTTACAGTCAAAACAGTGATGATTGACAATTTTTGCAATACTGTTAAAAGAATTATGATTGCTGGAAATAATTGGCTAGGTGGGCCTGGCACACAGACTGCAAGGCAGGAGGAAAGTGCAATTCAATGGCACGAGGAAACTGAGGATTCACAACAACTATTACCAAAAATGTTAATGTTTTATTATTAAGAATACTGTGACAACAAATATGATTGGTGTAAATATTTTTCAAGTAGGCCTGGCACACAGGCTTGGAAGGCAGTAGAAAAGTGCAATTCTAGGGCACGAGCAAACTGACCGCTAGATTTGGAGTTTTGTCGGTAACGACCTGAAAAAACTAACGCCGGCTTTTTTCTGGCCGCACCATAAAAATAACTCTGGTATTGAGAGTCCACATAAAGGCTGCGTTAGGCTCCAAAAAAGGAGCGTAGAGCATTTTTAACGCAGCTTCAACTCTCAATACCAGAGTTGCTTACGGACGCGGCCAGCCTCAAAACGTGCTCGTGCACGATTCCCCCATAGGAAACAATGGGGCTGTTTGAGCTGAAAAAAAACCTAACACCTGCAAAAAAGCCGCGTTCAGCTCTTAACGCAGCCCATTGTTTGCTATGGGGAAACACTTCCCTACGACTGCACCTAACACTCTAACATGTACCCCGAGTCTAAACACCCCTAACCTTACACTTATTAATCCCTAATCTGCTGCCCCCACTATCGCTGACACCTGCATTTTATTTTTAACCCCTATCTGCCGCTCCTAAACCGCCGCTACTTACATTATCTCTATGTACCCCTAATCTGCTGCCACCTAACACCGCCGACCCCTATATTATATTTATTAACCCCTAATCTGCCCCCCCACAATGTCGCAGCCAGCTACCTACAATAATTAACCCCCTAATCTGCCGACCGCAAAGCGCTGCCACCTTCGTTAAGCGTTAGGTACCCCTAATCTGCTGCCCCTAAACACTGCCGACCCCTGTATTATATTTATTAACCCCTAATCTGCCCCCCCACAATGTCGCCCTCCACCTGCCTTACACTTATTAACCCCTAATCTGCCGACCGGAGCTCACCGCTATTCTAATAAATGTATTAACCCCCTAAAGCTAAGTCTAACCCTAACACTAACACCCCCCCTAAGTTAAATATAATTTTCATCTAACAAAATTAATTAACTCTTATTAAATAAATTATTCCTATTTAAAGATAAATACTTACCTGTAAAATAAATCCTAATATAGCTACAATATAAATTATAATTACATTGTAGCTATTTTAGGATTAATATTTATTTTACAGGTAACTTTGTATTTATTTTAACCAGGTACAATAGCTATTAAATAGTTAAGAACTATTTATAGCTAAAATAGTGAAAATAATTACAAAATTACCTGTAAAATAAATACTAACCTAAGTTACAATTAACCTAACACTACACTATCAATAAATTAATTAAATAAACTACCTACAATTACCTACAATTAACCTAACACTACACTATCAATAAATTAATTAAATACAATTCCTACAAATAAATACAATTAAATAAACTAGCTAACGTACAAAAAATAAAAAAGAACTAAGTTACAAAAAATAAAAAAATATTTACAAACATAAGAAAAATATTACAAACAATTTTTAAACTAATTACACCTACTCTAAGCCCCCTAATAAAACAACAAAGCCCCCCAAAATAAAAAATGCCCTACCCCTATTCTAAATTACTAAAGTTAAAAGCTCTTTTACCTTACCAGCCCTGAACAGGGCCCTTTGCGGGGCATGCCCCAAGAAGTTCAGCTCTTTTGCCTGTAAAAAAAAACATACAATACTCCCCCCCCAACATTACAACCCACCACCCCATACCCTAATCTAACCCAAACCCCCCTTAAATAAACCTAACACTAAGCCCCTGAAGATCATCCTACCTTGTCTCACCTCACCGGGTATCACCGATCCGTCCTGGCTCGATATCTTCATCCACCCAAGCGGGGGCTAGACATCCACTGAAGAAGTCCAGAAGAGGGTCAAAAGTCTTCATCCTATCCGGAAAGAAGAGGCGATCCGGACGGCAACCATCTTGATCCAAGTGGCTATCTTCTATCTTCATCCGATGACGACCGGCTCCATCCTGAAGACCTCCACGCGGACCCCATCTTCTTCCGGCGACGTCCAACCTGAAGAATGACGGTTCCTTTAAGGGACGTCATCCAAGATGGCGTCCCTAGAATTCCGATTGGCTTGATAGGATTCTATCAGCCAATCGGAATTAAGGTAGGAATATTCTGATGGCTGATGGAATCAGCCATCAGAATCAAGGTCAATCCAATTGGCTGATCCAATCAGCCAATCAGATTGAGCTCGCATTCTATTGGCTGTTCCGGTGGTGGGTTGTAATGTTGGGGGGGGGTATTGTATGTTTTTTTTTAGGCAAAAGAGCTGAACTTCTTGGGGCATGCCCCGCAAAGGGCCCTGTTGAGGGCTGGTAAGGTTAAAAGAGCTTTTAACTTTAGTAATTTAGAATAGGGTAGGGCATTTTTATTTTGGGGGGCTTTGTTGTTTTATTAGGGGGCTTAGAGTAGGTGTATATTAGTTTAAAATTGTTTGTAATATTTTTCTTATGTTTGTAAATATTTTTTTATTTTTTGTACTTAGTTCTTTTTTTATTTTTTGTACTTAGCTAGTTTATTTATTGTATTTATTTGTAGGAATTGTATTTAATTAATTTATTGATAGTGTAGTGTTAGGTTTAATTGTAATTTAGGTTAGTATTTATTTTACAGGTAATTTTGTAATTATTTTCACTATTTTAGCTATTAAATAGTTCTTAACTATTTAATAGCTATTGTACTGGTTAAAATAAATACAAAGTTACCTGTAAAATAAATATTAATCCTAAAATAGCTATAATATAATTATAATTTATATTGTAGCTATATTAGGATTTATTTTACAGGTAAGTACTTATCTTTAAATAGGAATAATTTATTTAATAAGAGTTAATTAATTTCGTTAGATGTAAATTATATTTAATTTAGGGGGGTGTTAGTGTTAGGGTTAGACTTAGCTTTAGGGGTTAATACAATTATTAGAGTAGCGGTGAGCTCCAGTCGGCTGATTAGGGGTTAATAATTGAAGTTAGGTGTCGGCGATGTTAGGGAGGGCTAGATTAGAGGTTAATACTATTTATTATAGGGTTAGTGATGCGGATTAGGGGTTAATAACTTTATTATAGTAGCGCTCAGGTCCGCTCGGCAGATTAGGGGTTAATAAGTGTAGGCAGGTGGAGGCGACATTGTGGGGGGCAGATTAGGGGTTAATAAATATAATATAGGGGTCGGCGGTGTTAGGGGCTGCAGATTAGGGGTACATAAGGATAACGTAAGGTGGCGGCGCTTTGCGGTCGGCAGATTAGGGGTTAATAAGTGTAGGCAGATGGAGGCGACGTTGAGGGGGGCTAGATTTAGGGGTTAATAAATATAATACAGGGGTCGGCGGTTGTTAGGGGGAGCAGATTAGGGGTCCATAAGGATAACGTAGGTGGCGGTCGGCAGATTAGGGGTTTTAAAAATTTTTATTTGAGTGTCGGCGATGTGGGGGGACCTCGGTTTTAGGGGTATATAGGTAGTTTAATGGGTGTTAGTGTACTTTAGTGCACAGTAGTTAAGAGCTTTATCAACCGGCGTTAGCCCAGAAAGCTCTTCACTACTGACTTTTTCCTGCGGCTGGAGTTTTTGTCGTTAGATGTCTAACGCAAACTTCAGAACGACTCTAAATACCGGAGTTAGAAAATCCCATTGAAAAGATAGGATACGCAATTGACGTAAGGGGATCCTGCGTTATGGAAAAGTCGCGGCTGAAAAGTGAGCGTTAGACCTATTTTGAGTGACCTCCAAATACCGGCGGTAGCCTAAAAACCAGCGTTAGGAGCCTCTAATGCTGGTTTTCACGGGCTAACGCCAAACTCCAAATCTAGGTCTGAGGATTAAGATCAACAATCAAGAATTTTTTAATTTTAATTAGTAACTGTACTGTGACACAATATGATTGGTGTAAAATAGTTGGCAAGATGGCCTGGCACAAAAGGCTGGCAGGCAGGAGGTAAATGCAATTCAAGGACACTAGGACATGATTAATGACAGTCAAAACAGTGATGATTGACCAGTTTTTGCAATACTGTTAAAAGAAATATGATTGCTGGCAATAATTGGCTAGGTGGGCCTAGCACACAGCAGGCTGCAGGCAGGAGGAAAGTGCAATTCAATGGCACCAGCAAACTGAGGATTCACAACAACTATTACCAAAAATTTTAATTTTTAATTATTTAGAATACTTGTGACAAAAATATGATTGGTGTAAATATTTTTCAAGTAGGCCTGGCACACAGGCTTGGAAGGCAGTAGAAAAGTGCAATTCTAGGGCACGAGCAAACTGAGGATTAAGATCAACAATCAAGAATTTTTTTAATTTTAATTAGTAATTGTACTGTGACAACAATTATGATTGGTGTAAATAGTTGGCAAGATGGCCTGGCACAAAAGGCTGGCAGGCAGGAGGTAATATCAATTCAAGGACACTAGGAGACGAATACTGACAGTCAAAACAGGTGTGATTGACAATTTTTGCAATACTGTTAAAAGAATTATGATTGCTGGAAATAATTGGCTAGGTGGGCCTGGCAGACAGGCCTGCAAGGCAGGAGGAAAGTGCAATTCAATGGCACAAGCAAACTGAGGATTCACAACAACTATTACCAAAAATTTAAATTTTTATTATTAAGAATACTGTGACAACAAATATGATTGGTGTAAATATTTTTCAATGTAGGCCTGGCACACAGGCTTGGAAGGCAGTAGAAAAGTGCAATTCTAGGGCACGAGCAAACTGAGGATTAAGATCAACAATCACATTTTTTTAATTTTAATTAGTAACTATACTGTCTGAGACAACAATTATGATTGGTGTAAATAGTTGGCACGATGGCCTGGTCACAAAAGGCTGGCAGGCAGGAGGTAAATGCAATTCAAGGACACTAGGAGGACTAAATACTTACAGTCAAAACAGTGATGATTGACAATTTTTGCTAATACTGTTAAAAAGAATTATGATTGCTGGAAATAATGGCTAGGTGGGCCTGGCACACAGACTGCAAGGCAGGAGGAAAGTGCAATTCAATGGCACGAGGAAACTGAGGATTCACAACAACTATACAAAAATTTTAATGTTTTATTATTAAGAATACTGTGACAACAAATATGATTGGTGTAAATATTTTTCAAGTAGGCCTGGCACACAGGCTTGGAAGGCAGTAGAAAAGTGCAATTCTAGGGCACGAGCAAACTGAGGATTAAGATCAACAATCAAAAATTTTTTAATTTTAATTATTAACTATACTGCCTGTGACAACAATTATGATTGGTGTAAATAGTTGGCTAGACGGCCTGGCACAAAAGGCTGGCAGGCAGGAGGTAAATGCAATTCAAGGACACTAGGAGACTGATTACTGACAGTCAAAACAGTGATGATTGAAATTTTTGAAATACTGTTAAAAGAAATATGATTGCTGGGCAATAATTGGCTAGGTGGGCCTAGCACACAGCAGGCTGCAAGGCAGGAGGAAAGTGCAATTCAATGGCACCAGCAAACTGAGGATTCACAACAACTATTACCAACAATTTTAATTTTTAATTATTAAGAATACTGTGACAACAAATATTATTGGTGTAAATATTTTTCAAGTAGGCCTGGCACACAGGCTTGGAAGGTGGTAGAAAAGTGCAATTCTAGGGCACGAGCAAATTGAGGATTAAGATCAACAATCAAATTTTTTTTTAATTTTAATTAGTAACTGTACTGTGACAACAATTATGATTGGTGTAAATAGTTGGCAAGATGGCCTGGCACAAAAGGCTGTCAGGCAGGAAGTAAATGCAATTCAAGGACACTAGGAGACTGATTACTGACAGTCAAAACAGTGATGATTGACAATTTTTACAATACTGTTAAAAGAAATATGATTGCTGGCAATAATTGGCTAGGTGGGCCTAGCACACAGCAGGCTGCAAGGCAGGAGGAAAGTGCAATTCAATGGCACCAGCAAACTGAGGATTCACAACAACTATTACCAACAATTTTTTTTTTTTTAATAATTTTTTATTGAGGGTTTTTCATAATGATAACAAAAAAAACTATGGCATATACATATTTCAAAACATAGCAATGATTGTCGCAATAACAATATAACAGGCAAAAAATAAGATAAAATATATATAATGAATGCCAAAATACATCTGTAAACCTCATTTTGTGTTTTTATATGATAATATGGGTAGCTATTATCCCAGGCCATAATGTTAAAAAAAGGCTCTCTGAAAGAGCACTGAAGCTACCATATAGACCCATTTTATTCTGAACTAGTTTGTACTTGAATGCTCCGTATTGTTAAAGTCAGGGTCATAATAATCAAGAGCTTCATAAAAAAACAAGGGGGGAATTAGGGAATTGTCTGCGGGGGTAAGCACCGTTTATACAAATAATTTTTCTATATAATAATATTATAGCATACTTAAATATATTGAGGAAATATTATAATAGTGATATAAATAGCTATGGGTCAACTACAGTGGGGGGGCGGAAAGACCATAGGAATGTTAATGAAAAGGGTCGCTTATTTATAGTTGTATAACGTTGTGGCGTGTAGGACTGCTCTATACGAGAGTTAAATGTAATTTGTAATGGGTATCAGGAAAGGGTAGGAATATCTCCAGCCTGGTTAGGATGAGACCCATGCATCATCATTGTAGCATTTATGCAGTATCTCCCCTCAGGGAAATTGTCACCACTGGACAGGGACGGTTAGGGGATAGTGGATATGACCCGCTCGCAGATAAAGAGCGGGAAAGGATGAGGGGAGATACAGTCTGTAAAGAAATGTCATGGGAGCTAGCGGCTCCATAAAGAAGCCCGGGAATATTTAGAATAGATAAAAAGTAAAAATACATTGGAAGTAATAAACAGCATGTAAATATGGGCTATACTAAACGGTATTAAAGATAAAAGTTGGGTATAATCGTATATTAATCCTTTAACATCTGGGGAATATGGTATATCTGATAAAAATGAGTAAAATGAAATCATACTGAACATTAAGTATATACATGGCTAACTCCTTGTTATCATGGTAGTATAGTGTCTGGCAGGTATAGGTATATAGTTGTGGTACCATAGGGGAGCAACACTAGGAGTACTACGTGGTTTGGGACACAGAAGTACATATCAAAACCTATAAGCAGCTATAGTAATCTATAAAGTACCTATAACAATAGCAAATAATAGCACTACATTATATAGAGTAATATATGAGTACTTAAAGAATTAAAAATAACTGCCTAGATTATTCTGCGGGATCCAGAGTTTAGGCGCTGCAGAATAGGTACAAGGAGTAATGACTTGCCGTGAGTGCTATATAGCAATATAATATATGGAAAAATTACACAGACCTTACAGTGATGTTTCCTTTCCTTTTTTTTTTTTTTTTTTTTTATAAGATAGAAAGGCAATACCTGCCCTATAGGAATAGCTTTGTTAACTCTACTTCTCAAATCTTTACTCACCTCATTAGAATATCTAATTCAGGTACTTATCTAAACATTCTATATATCTAAATTAGTCAGCACAAGAACCCTGTCTTATATCGCAATTTCTCAAGCTAAGGTATATACACAACCTGTAGCAATCATAGTGATTGAGAATTATGTGACAGTGTTTGAACCGATAGAAACATTACAGGTCAGATATAAACATTTAGTAAGCTGCGTCTTGAGGGGGTATCATGTACACGTTGATAACAGAGTCACATATGAGTCCAATCAAGAGCCATACAAAATGCCCTAAGTAGATCTTGTAGCGTGAATGGGATATAGAGCAAAACTGACATGCAAAATATAACAGTGATTAAATTTAACTAAAAGCATACTATGCATGCAGCCTAAACTGCATGTAGTTGTAAACCGGGTAACAATATTAACTATCACATATACATGGGTTAATAGTCTTAGACAGCTAGGAGGACAGACCATAATACAACCCAAAATAAACTTGTGGGGTCTGCCTGTTGTTTTAGCTGGTGGCTATCTTAGCAACTAATCAACAGTGAGCATATTATAGCAAAATGTATCCCCACATTTTAGTTAGGCAAAGAGTGTGAGCAGTAATTTATAGAAAATAAACTAAGGATTAGCCTTATGAATTGGGATTCTTTTACAAAAAAATAGCCAGCAAACTGCAACAGATAACTTTATCCATGTATAGAACAGAATGGACAGATATATATAATACAAATGAAAATGTGAGTAGCTGCAATCATATGGAGAACTCAAATCGCCAAAGTATGTATAGGTTTGAGATTGGAAAATGCATGCATGTTACTAAACCATATAATGAATAGTATGCAATATAAAAACATTATAAGTAATCTAAAAACACTCTGTCTGCTGAGTAGCAGAGTATTGGCATTAATCAGGAGTGGAGATATTATCAAAACAAGATATATTCTATCTTATGGTTAATAAAGGAGTGTAAACGGTTAGTATATAGAGAATAAACTAGTGTAGGGCGAGATTAAGACCTATGAGTTATAACTCTCATAGTAGATATACAAAGAATTCTATTACTGAACAGCTGATAAGTGTCAGATTGTCCCCAAGTAGGAGAAACATGAGTTAGGGATGGTCAGAGCAGTTCGTCTCATAGCTGCCAATGGGCTGATCAAAAGGTCGTCCTGTTAAGCCCTTAGAACCGTCCTAAAACCTCAGAGACCTTACCCAACACCTGCTCTACAGTGTGTCCTTACTTCATTGGCATCAAGCAAAGCCGCAGAATATATATGGTATAGAGACTGGGACTGCAGGCAATGGAGCTTGCACTGCGTGTGCGGTAACGATCCGACATAGATGCCGATGGCCAGCAAATCCAAATAGGTAAGTGTCCAGATATTAACTCTGCGTTGTCTCCCTGGCTGTGTAGCGCAGCTTCTAAGACCTTTGTATCTGCTTTGTACCACCATGGTTGTTTACCGGCACCACCCACTCCACAGTACTGAAGCGTTAGAACTCGCTTGTGGTATAGTTATTTCCTTTCTGCCCCGGAAGGCAATAGACCTCGCCTCTGCTTTTATAGCTCTCGGTGGCAATGAGCAGCCTCGGTTCGTGTCCGCATTTACCCAGGAATCATAGGTACTGATAAGCCGTCTGCGATTTCAGTGCAAAAGCGCGCCCTCTCTCTCCTCCGCCATCTTAGATGCACTGGGGTCCTCAGTTGCACATAGATCTGTAAGAGCTGCACAAACTCGGCAAAACATCTGTGCATTTGCCGATCAAGCCCCATAAGAAGTGCCTTTATCTGCGAATAGCCGTCTTCTTCCATGTCTAAAATAGGATGAGCAGTGCCTGGTTTCTGACCTTGTAGTGTAGTATTAGTTATCTGCGGCCTGGTTACTCTAAGTCAGAAGCTCTTTGTGCGGAAATTGCAGCAATTATTATGCCTCTTCGTATCAGTTCATGCGAGCTATGTATTAGGATATGTTAAGAGCAAAAAAATAGAAGTATATAAGTTCTCAATCTGCCGTTAATATATAGTTTAATGTGTATATGCTAAGAGCTCCAAGATAGCACGTCTCTCTGCTTTGGCTGCTGGCTCCGCCCCCCCTATTACCAACAATTTTAATTTTTAATTATTAAGAATACTGTGACAACAAATATGATTGGTGTAAATATTTTTCAAGTAGGCCTGGCACACAGGCTTGGAAGGTGGTAGAAAAGTGCAATTCTAGGGCACGAGCAAATTGAGGATTAAGATCAACAATCAAATTTTTTTTTTTTTAATTTTAATTAGTAACTGTACTGTGACAACAATTATGATTGGTGTAAATAGTTGGCAAGATGGCCTGACACAAAAGGCTGGCAGGCAGGAAGTAAATGCAATTCAAGGACACTAGGAGACTGATTACTGACAGTCAAAACAGTGATGATTGAAAATTTTTACAATACTGTTAAAAGAAATATGATTGCTGGCAATAATTGGCTAGGTGGGCCTGGCACACAGACTGCAAGGCAGGAGGAAAGTGCAATTCAATGGCACGAGGAAACTGAGGATTCACAACAACTATTACCAAAAATTTTAATTTTTTATTATTAAGAATACTGTGACAACCAAATATGATTGGTGTAAATATTTTTCAAGTAGGCCTGGCACACAGGCTTGGAAGGTGGTAGAAAAGTGCAATTCTAGGGCACGAGCAAATTGAGGATTAGATCAACAATCAAAATTTTTTTTTAATTTTAATTAGTAACTGTACTGTGACAACAATTATGATTGGTGTAAATAGTTGGCAAGATGGCCTGGCACAAAAGGCTGTCAGGCAGGAAGTAAATGCAATTCAAGGACACTAGGAGACTGATTACTGACCAGTCAAAACAGTGATGATTGACAATTTTTGCAATACTGTTAAAAGAAATATGACTGCTGGCAATAATTGGCTAGGTGGGGCCTAGCGCACAGCAGGCTGCAAGGCAGGAGGAAAGTGCAATTCAATGGCACCAGCAAACTGGGGATTCACAACAACTATTACCAAAAATTTTAATTTTTAATTATTAAGAATACTGTGACAACAAATATGATTGGTGTAAATATTTTTCAAGTAGGCCTGGCACACAGGCTTGGAAGGCAGTAAAAAAGTACAATTCTAGGCACGAGCAAACTGAGGATTAAGATCAACAATCACATTTTTTTTAATTTAATTAATAACTATACTGTCTGTGACAACAATTATGATTGGTTGTAAATAGTTGGCTAGACGGCCTGGCACAAAAGGCTAGCAGTGGCAGGCAGGAGGTAAATGCAATTCAATGGCACTAGGAGACTGAATATTTGCAGTACAAAAAATTATGATTTTTATTTTTTTATATACTGTTACAAGAATTATGATTGGTGCCACTAATTGGCTAGTTGGGCCTGGCACACAGGCTGGCAGATATGAGTCGTGGATGGTAGGTAGGGGCTAGCAATTTAACACAGTATGCTGTGTAAGTGACAAAAACACAGGCCTGATAGAAAATTAAGTTAGATTACACTAGCAAAATATTTTAAAATTTTAGATTTTTAATATTAAAATTATGTTATGTTTTTTTGGTAATTTAAAGAAAAAGGTTAATGCACATACATATGAGTCGTGGCTGATAGCCTTGGAAGGGCAGCTATTAAAAACAGTAGGCTCTGTAAGTCAGATTACACACACGCCTGATAGAAAATACTATTAGATTACACTAGAAATATGATTTAAATTAACTCTACTTCTCCAAATCTCTACTCACCTCATTAGAATATCTAATTCAGGTACTTAATCTAAACATTCTATATATCTAAATTTGTCAGCAAGAACCCTGTCTTATATCGCAATTTCTCAAAGGTATATACGCAACCTGTAGCATCATAGTGATTGAGAATTATGTGGACAGTGTTTGAACCGAATAGAAACATTACAGGTCAGATATAAACATTTAGTAAGCTGCGTCTTGGAGGGGGGTATCATGTACACGTTGATAACAGAGTCACATATGAGTCCATCAAGAGCCATACAAAATGCCCTAAGTAGATCTTGTAGCGTGAATGGGATATAGAGCAAAACTGACATGCAAAATATAACAGTGATTAAATTTAACTAAAAGCATACTATGCATGCAGCCTAAACTGCATGTAGTTGTAAACCGGGTACAATATTAACTATCACATATACATGGGTTAATAGTCTTAGACAGCTAGGAGGACAGACCATAATACAACCCAAAATAAACTTGTGGGGTCTGCCTGTATGTTTAGCTGGTGGCTATCTTAGCAACTAATCAACAGTGAGCATATTATAGCAAAATGTATCCCACATTTTAGTTAGGCAAAGAGTGTGAGCAGTAATTTATAGAAAATAAACTAAGGATTAGCCTTATGAATTGGGATTCTTTTACAAAAAATATAGCCAGCAAACTGCAACCAGATAACTTTATCCATGTATAGAACAGAATGGACAGATATATATAATACAAATGAAAATGTGAGTAGCTGCAATCATATGGAGAACTCAAATCGCCAAAGTAGTATAGGTTTGAGATTGGAAAATGCATGCATGTTACTAAACCATATAATGAATAGTATGCAATATAAAACATTTATAAGTTATCTAAAAACACTCTGTCTGCTGAGTAGCAGAGTATGGCATTAATCAGGAGTGGAGATATTATCAAAACAAGATATATTCTATCTTATGGTTAATAAAGGAGTGTAAACGGTAGTATATAGAGAATAAACTAGTGTAGGGCGAGATTAGACCTATGAGTTATAACTCTCATAGTAGATATACCAAAGAATTCTATTACTGAACAGCTGATAAGTGTCAGATTGTCCCCAAGTAGGAGAAACATGAGTTAGGGATGGTCAGAGCAGTTCGTCTCATAGCTGCCAATGGGGCTGATCAAAAGGTCGTCCTGTTAAGCCCTTAGAACCGTCCTAAAACCTCAGAGACCTTACCCAACACCTGCTCTACAGTGTCCTACTTCATTGGCATCAAGCAAAGCCGCAGAATATATATGGTATAGAGACTGGGACTGCAGGCAATGGAGCTTGCACTGCGTGTGCGGTAACGATCCGACATAGATGCCGATGGCCAGCAAATCCAAATAGGTAAGTGTCCAGATATTAACTCTGCGTTGTCTCCCTGGCTGTGTAGCGCAGCTTCTAAGACCTTTGTATCTGCTTTGTACCACCATGGGTTGTTTACCGGCACCCCCACTCCACAGTACTGAAGCGTTAGACCTCGCTGTGGTATAGTTATTTCCTTCTGCCCCGGAAGGCAATAGACTCGCCTCTGCTTTTATGGCTCTCGGTGGCAATGAGCAGCCTCGGTTCGTGTCCGCATTTACCCAGGAATCATAGGTACTGATAGCCGTCTGCGATTTCAGTGGCAAAAGCGCGCCCTCTCTCTCCTCCGCCATCTTAGATGCACTGGGGTCCTCAGTTGCACATAGATCCTGTAAGAGCTGCACAAACTCGGCAAAACATCTGTGCATTTGCCGATCAAGCCCCATAAGAAGTGCCTTTATCTGCGAATAGCCGTCTTCTTCCATGTCTAAAATAGGATGAGCAGTGCCTGGTTTCTGACCTTGTAGTGTAGTATTAGTTATCTGCGGCCTGGTTACTCTAAGTCAGAAGCTCTTTGTGCGGAAATTGCAGCAATTATTATGCCTCTTCGTATCAGTTCATGCGAGCTATGTATTAGGATATGTTAAGAGCAAAAAAATAGAAGTATATAAGTTCTCAATCTGCCGTTAATATATAGTTTAATGTGTATATGCTAAGAGCTCCAAGATAGCACGTCTCTCTGCTTTGGCTGCTGGCTCCGCCCCCCCTATTACCAACAATTTTAATTTTTAATTATTAAGAATACTGTGACAACAAATATGATTGGTGTAAATATTTTTCAAGTAGGCCTGGCACACAGGCTTGGAAGGTGGTAGAAAAGTGCAATTCTAGGGCACGAGCAAATTGAGGATTAAGATCAACAATCAAATTTTTTTTTTTTAATTTTAATTAGTAACTGTACTGTGACAACAATTATGATTGGTGTAAATAGTTGGCAAGATGGCCTGACACAAAAGGCTGGCAGGCAGGAAGTAAATGCAATTCAAGGACACTAGGAGACTGATTACTGACAGTCAAAACAGTGATGATTGAAAATTTTTACAATACTGTTAAAAGAAATATGATTGCTGGCAATAATTGGCTAGGTGGGCCTGGCACACAGACTGCAAGGCAGGAGGAAAGTGCAATTCAATGGCACGAGGAAACTGAGGATTCACAACAACTATTACCAAAAATTTTAATTTTTTATTATTAAGAATACTGTGACAACAAATATGATTGGTGTAAATATTTTTCAAGTAGGCCTGGCACACAGGCTTGGAAGGTGGTAGAAAAGTGCAATTCTAGGGCACGAGCAAATTGAGGATTAAGATCAACAATCAAAATTTTTTTTAATTTTAATTAGTAACTGTACTGTGACAACAATTATGATTGGTGTAAATAGTTGGCAAGATGGCCTGGCACAAAAGGCTGTCAGGCAGGAAGTAAATGCAATTCAAGGACACTAGGAGACTGATTACTGACAGTCAAAACAGTGATGATTGACAATTTTTGCAATACTGTTAAAAGAAATATGACTGCTGGCAATAATTGGCTAGGTGGGCCTAGCGCACAGCAGGCTGCAAGGCAGGAGGAAAGTGCAATTCAATGGCACCAGCAAACTGGGGATTCACAACAACTATTACCAAAATTTTAATTTTTTAATTATTAAGAATACTGTGACAACAAATATGATTGGTGTAAATATTTTTCAAGTAGGCCTGGCACACAGGCTTGGAAGGCAGTAAAAAAGTACAATTCTAGAGGGCACGAGCAAACTGAGGATTAAGATCAACAATCACATTTTTTTTAATTTTTAATTAATAACTATACTGTCTGTGACAACAATTATGATTGGTGTAAATAGTTGGCTAGACGGCCTGGCACAAAAGGCTAGCAGTGGCAGGCAGGAGGTAAATGCAATTCAATGGCACTAGGAGACTGAATATTTGCAGTACAAAAAATTATGATTTTTATTTTTTTATATACTGTTAACAAGAATTATGATTGGGTGCCACTAATTGGCTAGTTGGGCCTGGCACACAGGCTGGCAGATAGAGTCGAGGTGGATGGTAGGTAGGGCAGCAATTTAACACAGTATGCTGTGTAAGTGACAAAAACACAGGCCTGATAGAAAATTAAGTTAGATTACACTAGCAAAATATTTTAAAATTTTAGATTTTAATATTAAAATTATGTTATGTTTTTTTGGTAATTTTAAAGAAAAGGTTAAGCACATACATATGAGTCGTGGCTGATAGCCTTGGAAGGGCAGCTATTAAAAACAGTAGGCTCTGTAAGTCAGATACACACACGCCTGATAGAAAATACTATTAGATTACACTAGAAAAATGATTTAAATTATTTTTTTTGGGGGGGGGGAATTAAAAAAAGGTTTAAACACATATGAGTTGTGGCTCATAGACTAGGCAGGGCAGCAAGTAAACACAGTAGGCTCTGTATGTCAGAAAACACACAGGCCGGATAGAAAATTATATTAGATTACACTATCAAACAAATTTAAACTATTTTTTTTTTATATTAAAATTAAGGTGAAGAAGAATAGATATGAGTGCTGGGTGGCTGCCTGGCACAGACCAATTAACCAAAAGACTGAAAAAAAAATTGGTATATTAATGCTGAGTGAGCCTGACAGACACAGGCCTGATAGTAAATGTAATTAGATTACACTAGCAAAATATATATATTTTTTTTTTTAAATTTAAAATAATGTTATAACGGATATTAACACTGGTGGCTTGCTGCTGGCACAGAGCAATGAACCAGAGTATATACTGTGTGACACTGGCCTGATAGAAATGAAAAAAAATTACACTAGCAAAATAATTCAATTTTTTGGTTAGTTAAATTTAAACTAATGTTGTTAGGGAGATATCAGTGGTGGCAGTAATCACAGCATATGCTGTGAGCCTTAAACACACAGCCTGAAAGCCAGGCAAATGCTAATAAAAAAAAACGAAAAAAAAAAAGGCACAAAATATAGCCCTAAAAAGGGCTTTTTGGGGTGCTGTGCTTGCAGCAGAGATGAGTGGAGTCCTTCTGGACTGTAAATACACTAGCCTAGCTATGTTTTTACTATTAATGTCAGGAGCAAAAACACAACACGTCCTCTCATTAAGAAAGCAAGGTCGTTATGATTCTAAAATGGCGGATTCCGAGTAGCTGGGAGGGTCTGTGAGAGAGTTTCTGATGTTGATTGACTCTAATGTGTCAGGCAGCTGTGACATAAAGGGTCAAAGTTTCCTCAATGATGACACATGGGGCGGATCGAACATCGCCATGTGTTCGCCCACAAACATCATTTGATTGGTGTAAATATTTTTCAAGTAGGCCTGGCACACAGGCTTGGAAGGTGGTAGAAAAGTGCAATTCTAGGGCACGAGCAAATTGAGGATTAAGATCAACAATCAAAATTTTTTTTAATTTTAATTAGTAACTGTACTGTGACAACAATTATGATTGGTGTAAATAGTTGGCAAGATGGCCTGGCACAAAAGGCTGTCAGGCAGGAAGTAAATGCAATTCAAGGACACTAGGAGACTGATTACTGACAGTCAAAACAGTGATGATTGACAATTTTTGCAATACTGTTAAAAGAAATATGACTGCTGGCAATAATTGGCTAGGTGGGCCTAGCGCACAGCAGGCTGCAAGGCAGGAGGAAAGTGCAATTCAATGGCACCAGCAAACTGGGGATTCACAACAACTATTACCAAAAATTTTAATTTTTAATTATTAAGAATACTGTGACAACAAATATGATTGGTGTAAATATTTTTCAAGTAGGCCTGGCACACAGGCTTGGAAGGCAGTAAAAAAGTACAATTCTAGGGCACGAGCAAACTGAGGATTAAGATCAACAATCACATTTTTTTTAATTTTAATTAATAACTATACTGTCTGTGACAACAATTATGATTGGTGTAAATAGTTGGCTAGACGGCCTGGCACAAAAGGCTAGCAGTGGCAGGCAGGAGGTAAATGCAATTCAATGGCACTAGGAGACTGAATATTTGCAGTACAAAAAATTATGATTTTTATTTTTTTATATACTGTTACAAGAATTATGATTGGTGCCACTAATTGGCTAGTTGGGCCTGGCACACAGGCTGGCAGATATGAGTCGTGGATGGTAGGTAGGGCAGCAATTTAACACAGTATGCTGTGTAAGTGACAAAAACACAGGCCTGATAGAAAATTAAGTTAGATTACACTAGCAAAATATTTTAAAATTTTAGATTTTAATATTAAAATTATGTTATGTTTTTTTGGTAATTTAAAGAAAAAGGTTAAGCACATACATATGAGTCGTGGCTGATAGCCTTGGAAGGGCAGCTATTAAAAACAGTAGGCTCTGTAAGTCAGATACACACACGCCTGATAGAAAATACTATTAGATTACACTAGAAAAATGATTTAAATTATTTTTTTTGGGGGGGGGGGAATTAAAAAAAGGTTAAACACATATGAGTTGTGGCTCATAGACTAGGCAGGGCAGCAAGTAAACACAGTAGGCTCTGTATGTCAGCAAAACACACAGGCCGGATAGAAAATTATATTAGATTACACTATCAAACAAATTTAAACTATTTTTTTTTTATATTAAAATTAAGGTGAAGAAGAATAGATATGAGTGCTGGGTGGCTGCCTGGCACAGACCAATTAACCAAAAGACTGAAAAAAAAATTGGGTATATAATGCTGAGTGAGCCTGACAGACACAGGCCTGATAGTAAATGTAATTAGATTACACTAGCAAAATATATATATTTTTTTTTTTAAATTTAAAATAATGTTATAAACGGATATTAACACTGGTGGCTGCTGGCTGGCACAGAGCAATGAACCAGAGTATATACTGTGTGACACTGGCCTGATAGAAAATGAAAAAAAAATTACACTAGCAAAATAATTCAATTTTTTGGTTAGTTAAATTTAAACTAATGTTGTTAGGGAGATATCAGTGGTGGCAGTAATCACAGCATATGCTGTGAGCCTTAAACACACAGCCTGAAAGCCAGGCAAATGCTAATAAAAAAAAACGAAAAAAAAAAAAGGCACAAAATATAGCCCTAAAAAGGGCTTTTTGGGGTGCTGTGCTTGCAGCAGAGATGAGTGGAGTCCTTCTGGACTGTAAATACACTAGCCTAGCTATGTTTTTACTATTAATGTCAGGAGCAAAAACACAACACGTCCTCTCATTAAGAAAGCAAGGTCGTTATGATTCTAAAATGGCGGATTCCGAGTAGCTGGGGGGTCTGTGAGAGAGTTTCTGATGTTGATTGACTCTAATGTGTCAGGCAGCTGTGACATAAAGGGTCAAAGTTTCCTCAATGATGACACATGGGGCGGATCGAACATCGCCATGTGTTCGCCCACAAACGCGAACGCGAACAAGCTATGTTCGCTGTGAACCGTTCGCGGGCGAACAGTTCGGGACATCACTAATCACCATTTGCTTTATGCATCCACCACTCATATTACTATTGTTTATTATCCTATCCTATTATTATATCCTTATTATATACACTCATAAATTTTAATCTTCTGTATTTACACGTATCACATTACCATTTTCACCAGCAGTAGTTACATCTCACATCTAAATCCTTTACATTGTTGTATTTATATATATATATATTATATATATATATATATATATATATATATTATATATATATATATATATATATATATATATATATATATATAAAATTAATGTATTTGTCCCAATCCCACTATTTTATCATATACACCTATTATTTTTATTCTGCCGTTTTTACATGTATTACATTTCTATTTTTATTATCATTATCATTTTTATTATCTTTTAAGGGCTATTTGTAATTTAGTGTAGGGAATTTTATTATTTTGGGGGGCTTTTTATTTTATTAGGGAGACTGGATTAGGTGTAATCAGATTGAGCTCGCATTCTATTGGCTGATCGGAACAGCCAATAGAATGCGAGCTCAATCTGATTGGCTGATTGGATCAGCCAATCGGATTGAACTTGATTCTGATTGGCTGATTCCATCAGCCAATCAGAATATTCCTACCTTAATTCCGATTGGCTGATAGAATCCTATCAGCCAATCGGAATTCGAGGGACGCCATCTTGGATGACGTCCCTTAAAGGAACCGTCATTCTTCAGTTGGACGTCGCCAGATGAAGATGGGTCCGCGGTGGAGGTCTTCAGGATGGAGCCGGTCCTCATCGGATGAAGATAGAAGATGCCGCTTGGAAGATGATGGTTGCCGGTCCGGATCTACTCTTCTTCCCGGATGGGATGAAGACTTTGAAGCCTCTTCTGGACCTCTTCAGCCACCGGATGATGGATCGCCAGCCCCCGATTGGGTTGGATGAAGATTTTGGAGCCAGGACCGATCGGTGATACCCGGTGAGGTGAAGACAAGGTAGGATGATCTTCAGGGGCTTAGTGTTAGGTTTATTTAAGGGGGGTTTGGGTTAGATTAGGGGTATGTGGGTGGTGGGTTGTAATGTTGGGGGGGGGTATTGTATGTTTTTTTTTTACAGGCAAAAGAGCTGAACTTCTTGGGGCATGCCCCGCAAAGGGCCCTGTTCAGGGCTGGTAAGGTAAAAGAGCTTTGAACTTTAGTAATTTAGAATAGGGTAGGGCATTTTTTATTTTGGGGGTCTTTGTTATTTTATTAGGGGGCTTAGAGTAGGTGTAATTAGTTTAACATTGTTGTAATATTTTTCTTATGTTTGTAAATATTTTTTTATTTTTTTTACTTTAGTTAGTTTATTTCATTGTAGTTATTTGTAGGTATTGTATTTAATTAATGTATTGATAGTGTAGTGTTAGGTTTAATTGTAGGTAATTGTAGGTATTTTATTTAATTAATTTAATGATAGTATAGTGTTAGGTTTAATTGTAACTTAGGTTAGGATTTATTTTACAGGTAATTTTGTAATTATTTTAACTATTTTAGCTATTAAATAGTTCTTAACTATTTAATAGCTATTGTACCTGGTTAAAATAAATACAAAGTTACCTGTAAAATAAATATTAATCCTAAAATAGCTATAATATAATTATAATTTATATTGTAGCTATATTAGGATTTATTTTACAGGTAAGTATTTAGCTTTAAATAGGAATAATTTATTTATTAAGAGTTAATTAATTTCGTTAGATTTAAATTATATTTAACTTAGGGGGGTGTTAGTGTTAGGGTTAGACTTAGCTTTAGGGGTTAATACATTTATTAGAATAGCGGTGAGCTCCGGTCGGCAGATTAGGGGTTAATACTATTTATTATAGGGTTAGTGAGGCGGATTAGGGGTTAAAAAAATTTAATCGAGTGGCGGCTATGTGGTGGGGCATCGGTTTAGGGGTACATAGGTAGTTTATGGGTGTTAGTGTACTTTAGAGTACAGTAGTTAAGAGCTTTATGAACCGGCGTTAGCCCAGAAAGCTATTAACTACTGACTTTTTTCTGCGGCTGGAGTTTTGTCGTTAGAATTCTAACGCTCACTTCAGACACCACTCTAAATACCGGAGTTAGAAAAATCCCATTGAAAAGATAGGATACGCAATTGACGTAAGGGGATCTGCGGTATGGAAAAGTCGCAGCTGAAAAGTGAGCATTAGACCCTTTTTTGAGTGACTCCAAATACCGGAGGTAGCCTAAAACCAGCGTTAGGAGCCTCTAACGCTGGTTTTCACGGCTACCGCCAAACTCCAAATCTAGGCCTTAGGGTTTATTTTATAGGTATTTATAGGTATTTAGTTTTAAATAGGAATAATTTATTTAATAGTATTAAATTTATTTATTTAAATTATATTTAAGTTAGGGGGGTTAGACTTAGACTTAAGTTTAGGGGTTAATAAATATAATATAGTAGCGGCGACGTTGGGGGTGGCAGATTAGGGGTTAATAAATGTTGGTAGGTGTCGGCGATGTTAGGGATGGCAGATTAGGGGTTAATAAAATGTAACTAGTGTTTGCGAGGTGGGAGTGCGGCGGTTTAGGAGTTAATATATTTATTACAGTGGCGGCGATGTCCGTTTGGCAGATTAGGGGTTAAACATTTTATTTAAGTGTTTCCGATGTGGGGGGGGGGGCTCGGTTTAGGGGTTAATAGGTAGTTTATGGGTGTTAGTGTACTTTTTAGCACTTTAGTTAAGAGTTTTATGTTACGGCGTTAGCCCATAAAACTCTTAATTACTGACTTTTAAATGCGGTAGGAGTCTGGACAGGAGAGGCTGTACCGCTCACTTTTTCAAGCAATCGTAATACCGGCATAAGGAAAATCCTATTCAAAAGATAGGATATTCAGTTGATGTAAGGGGATTTGCGGTATGCGAAAATCGCGGAAAAAAAGTGAGCGGTACACCTGTACCTGCCTGACTCGTAATACCAGCGGGCGTTAAAAAGCAGCGTTGGGACCTCTCAACGCTGCTTTTTAAGGCTAACGCAAGACTCGTAATCTAGCCATATATTTGCAGCGATATAACGCGATCATTAAGGACATATTCTTTATAGTAACAGTCAGTTTATCACCATCTTATATATTATTAATCTGAGACAGACTATATCTTGCTCTACGCTAACATTTCCGTTATCCTTTATGCACCAATAACACACCCCTAGTAGGTGTACGATCGAGTACATCATTTGACTCCTCATACAATGACTGTAGACATCTTTAGGCCACATACACTTCCCCTTTTTTCTGATTGGTCCGACCATCTAGACGTCAATCGACTACACATACTCCCCCCTTCCCGTATTGATCACACCGCTATACAACCTAATAGACCCCTTCTGTGATCAAATTGATGGGGCAAAACGAGCTTTCTGGGAACAAACCGGTATATCGTTCTCAATAGAGACGTCTAGATCAGGGCAATATTAGATATATTACATTATTTTACTGTTCGATTTATTATTTTTTTATAAGGGTAAATCATTTTATGAGCAGCATGCCAATGAGTGATGTCTTATGCAAACTCTAAGGGCTCCATGTACTAAGCAGTCAGCGAGCTACCCGCAACAAATCTTGCGTCAAAACTCGCAAACTGATATGTACAAAGCCGTCAATTATGTTAAAACTCGAATCTTTAAAATTGCGAGCTTACTTATCCGCCAAACCTCGCTACCTCTCCATTTTTCACTGTAATTAGACACATTTGACCACCAACTCACCAAAAACGAATGTACTAAAAAATCTATTTGTCCGCTCACATCAATCTCCGCCCCCACCTCATTATTTTTGCCTCGCCACCTTTTAGGTGGTGGGCAAGGTACAAAACAATAGGAAAGTCACTCTAGACGCCAATCTAGACATATATAAAAGGCAGTAATATCAGCATTGTACTTACATTGTTCATTTCAGCAGCTATGGAGAGAATTCTGTATTTGTATTCTGTATTTGTTCGAATTTGTAAATAAAGATCACAAAAAATAACGCTCTGTAATTACTCTCCCAAAATTTTGGAACAATAATAAAGTTGTGTAAACTGCCGCACTCCCACCTTGCAAACATTAGTTAAATATTATTAACCCCTAATCTGCCGCCCCTAACATCGCTGACACCTACCTACATTTATTAACCCCTAATCTGCCGCCCCCAACGTCGCCGTCACTATATTAAAGTTATTAACCCCTAAATCTAAGCCTAACCCTAACACCCCCCCATCTTAAAAATAATTTAAATAAATCTAAATAAAATAACTATCAATAACTACATTATCCCTATTTAAAACTAAATACTTACCTATAAAATAAACCCTAAGCTAGCTAAAATATAACTAGTAATTACATTGTAGCTAGTTTAGGGTGTATTTTTATTTTACATGCAAATTTGTATTTATTTTAACTAGGTAGAATAGTTATTACAGAGTTATTAACTATTTAATAACCACCTAGCCAAAATAAATACAAAAGTACCTGTAAAATAAAAACCTAACCTAAGTTACAATTACACCTAACACTACACTATAATTAAATTAAATTAATGCTCTAAATTAAATAAAATTATCTAAAGTACAAAAAAAAACTAAATTACAGAAAATAATAAAAAATACAAGATTTTTAAACTAATTACACCTAATCTAATCCCCCTAACAAAATAAAAAAGCCCCCCGAAATAAAAAAGCCCTACCCTACACTAAATTACAAATAGCCCAAAAATTGGCCTTTTGCGGGGCATTGCCCCAAAGTAATCAGCTCTTTTACCTGTAAAAAAAAATACAAATTCCCCCCAACATTAAAACCCACCACCCACACAACCAACCTTACTCTAAAACCCACCTAATCCCCCCTTAAAAAAACTAATACTAACCCTTTGAAGATCACCTTACCGGGAGACATCTTCATCCAACCAGGCAGAAGTGGTCCTGGCGCAGAGTATCCTCTTCTTTCCAAAGCCAACGCCGAATGAAAGTTCCTTTAAATGACGTCATCCAAGATGGCATCCCTTCAATTCCGATTGGCTGATAGAATTCTATCAGCCAATCGGAATTATGGTACAAAAAATCCTATTGGCTGATGCAGTCAGCCAATAGGATTGAGCTTGCATTCTATTGGCTGATTGAAACAGCTAATAGAATGCAAGCTCAATCCTATTGGCTGATTGGATCAGCCAATAAGATTGAACTTCAATCCTATTGGCTGATCCAATCAGTCAATAGGATTTTTTCTACCTTAATTCCAATTGGCTGATAGAATTCTATCAGCTAATCGGAATTGAAGGGACGCCATCTTGGATGACGTCATATAATGGAACCTTCATTCGTCATTAGCCGTGGAAAGAAGAGGATGCTCCACGTTGGATGTCTTAAAGATGGACCCGCTCCGCGCCGGATGGATGAAGATAGAAGATGCCGTCTGGATGAAGACTTCTGCCCATCTGGAGGTCCACTTCTGCCCGGCTTGGATGAATACTTCTGCCCGTCTGGAGGACCACTTCTGCCCAGTTGGATGAAGAAGTCTCCCGGTAAGGTGATCTTCAAGGGGTTAGTGTTAGGTTTTTTTAAGGGGGGATTGGGTGGGTTTTAAAGTAGGGTTGTTTGTGTATGGTGGGTTTTAATGTTTAGGGGGGGGATTTGTAATTTTTTTTACCGGTAAAAGAGCTGATTACTTTGGGAAAATGCCCCGCAAAAGGCCCTTTTAAGAGCTATTTGCAATTTAGTGTAGGGCAGGGCTTTTTTATTTTGGGGGGGCTTTTTTTTTGTTAGGGGGATTAGATTAGTTGTAATTAGTTTAAAAAACTTGTAATTTTTTTTGTTATTTTCTGTAATTTAGTGGGGGGTTTTGTACTTTAGATAATTTTATTTTATTTAGGGAATTTATTTAATTATAGTGTAGTGTTAGGTGTAATTGTAACTTAGGTTAGGGTTTATTTTACAGGTACTTTTGTATTTAATTTAACTAGGTAGTTATTAAATAGTTAATAACTATTTAATAACTATTCTACCTAGTTAAAATAAATACAAACTTGCCTGTAAAATAAAAATAAACCCTAAGCTAGATACAATGTAACTATTAGTTATATTGTAGCTAGCTTAGGGTTTATTTTATAGGTAAGTATTTAGTTTTAAATAGGAATAATTTAGTTAATAATAGTTATTTTTTTTTAGATTTATTTAAATTATATTTAAGTTAGGGGGTGTTAGGGTTAGACTTAGGTTTAGGGGTTAATAACTTTAATATAGTGGCGGCGACGTTGGGGGTGGCAGATTATGGGTTAAGAAGTGTAAATTTATTTTCCCCATAGGAATCAATGGGGCTGCGTTAGGAGCTAAACGCTGCTTTTTTGCAGGTGTTAGGGTTTTTTTCAGCCGGCTCCTCCCCATTGATTCCTATGGGGAAATCGTGCACGAACACGTTCAGCCAGCTCACCGCTAACGTAAGCAGCGCTGGTATTGAGGTGAGATGTGGAGCAAAATTTTGCTCTATGATCACTTTTTTGCGGTTAACGCAGGGTTTGTAAAAACCCGTAATACCAGCACTGTCTGTAAGTGAGAGGTGAGCATAAACTGCGCGTTAGCACCGCACCCCTGTTACCACAAAACTCGTAATCTAGGCATTGATGTTTTCTATTATGATTTTATGACAAGGCTTGCTCAATTTTTTTTGTAATGTATATGTTTAATTACCATGACTACTAATTAAGGGGGCAGGTCTTTCATTAGCCCCACAGGTGTGTCCTTTGATTTGTTAATGACTTTTTTAGGGTATATATAGCAAGTGTTAGTAGTATAATGTATCAAGCCTGATGAAACAGCCCTTGTTTGGAGGCTGAGGAATACGTCACTTTTATTTTAGCAATAAACCACATTTTATCATCTACTCACATTCTATACCTGCCTCATTTGGGACTTTTTGGATATCCTGCTGCCGTTTGGGGTTACAATCAGCTGGTCGGCTGTGAAGCTCCAGCTTGCTTTTATTTCACCTGACGGTGCTCCTCCTTTGAAGATCTCATTGGATCACCTTTGAAGATCTCATTGGTGATCCCTGCACAGAAGCTTTCCATGCTTCTTTGGAGATAGTTACCTGGGCAACTACAAGGATCCAGCATATTGATACTGTACCACACTGGTGCTATTATTTTGTGAGTTCAACAGCTATAATCACACCAATATTGTATTAGTTTTAGTATCATGTTAAAGGGTCATTAAACACTTTGAGATAGTAATATAAAATGATAAATTGTATATAATAAAACAACTCTGCAATATACTTTCATTATTTATTTTGTCCTCTTTGCCTGTAATTCCATTCTGAAATTGTGAGCTTTTCAGTTCCTATTAGAAATGGAAGTGCAGAACACTGTTGTATCCCACACAGCCATTGGCTACATACTCTAGTGACCTATTAAGAACTGTCCCTAATTGGCCACAGCAGAGAAGGTAACACAAGTTACAACATGGCAGCTCCCAGTGTTTTATAGACACTAAAACTTTACACTTATTTTGTCACTTTTTAAACAACTAATGAAACTTTAAAAAATACATCTACATGTTAGTCATGGACTAATCTTTTCTTTGAATGCATCATTCTATCTAGCATGTATTTAGTGTTTAATGTCCCTTTAAGTATCATATTTGGCGCCTTTGTTTTTTGTATTTTTAGAGCTTTATATCCTTGGGAGGCTGACCACCTTTGCATCAAAGAGTTGCCTCTATTTTGGACATATATGTGTGTTTGTATGGACTTTCACATTTAAATTACTATTGTTGTTTTTTTGTGTTTAGAGAGCGCCCCCTAAAGGCTTGTTGTGTTCATTTTTTCTGGTCCCTTCTGCTGCATTTTTTGGACTTGATCACATCCAGCCTCTCCTCTTTTTTGCATGTTACATCCCTGTTAACTAAATTACTTTACTAAACCAATACAGTAATATAGAAAATATAATGGTATAACTAATGAACTGTAAGTGCATTCTTTTGATGTCTTCATTCATTTATTAAAAGAGCCTGATAAATAAAACAACTGAATTACAGGTACCTGATAAGCCACCTTACAAAACTAATTATAACCATATTTCTTTATGACATTCTGGGTGTGTGTGTGTGTATA